>NC_142515.1:90412500-90718333 GCF_057876585.1 Rhinolophus sinicus | reverse complement strand
GTTATGTCACGAATAAAACATATGTACCTATTTTCTCTTCCTTATTTTTTTAAATAACGTTTTCTTTCTCCAGCTTACTTTAAGAATACAGTATATAATACTTAGAATACCAAATATGTGTTAACTGACTGTTTATGTCATTGGTAAGGCTTCAGTTAACAGTAAGCCTATTAGTAGTTATGTTTTGGGGAGTCAATGTTATACACAAATTTTCGACTTCAGTGGCGTTAGCCACTGTGTTGTTCAAGGGTCAACTGTGCACGTGAAGGAAATGATGCATGTACACAAGATTTGTAAACCGTCACATACTTCGTACTCTTGCCAGTTGCAATTAGGATTCATCCCAAAGACAACTTGAGAGAGATGGATTCTGCATGGTGAGAATCTGGGACACTGACAGGGCTGGTGGCCCCTGGTTCTCCCCTGGGCTGGGTTCCACCTTTAGCCCTCATTTAACAAACATTTCCTGAGTACAGGCCAAATGCCAGGCCAGCCACTGCAGGGGCCAAGGGTACATACGAATGGGGCTGAGATATGGCCCTTGCCCTGGAGCTCACAGTTTCACATCTGAGGAACCAGTGAGATGTGGCAGCCAGCGCAGGAGCTAAGCCATGGATGCATAAGGGCTCTGCACACCCACCAGACCTCCCGGGCTCCTGCTCACCTCCACGTAATTGGCAGGGAAGATGCCCAGCCTGCCGTGATGTTCCCCCTCCAGCCAGTTCTTGTCCACCTCCTTGTGGATATAGACAATGTCACCCTTCTTCAGAGTCAGCTCCCTGCAGGCCAGAGCAAGGACCTCAGCCAGAGCTGAGATCCTCCTGGATCCTCCTTCCCTTCAGACCCTGTTCAGCAAACCCAGAGTCCCCTCTGCCCTCTGGGGTTGCCCACTGCAGCCCTGCCCTCCGCAGAGCCAGCCCCAGGGGACAGGGGAGGGGAGAGAAGGGCACTTACTTGGGGGACTGTGCCTGGAAGTCAAACTTGAGCCTGGCAGCCTTCCTCTATGCAGGGGGAGAGGACAGAAGGGGTGACCCCGGTCAAGCAGTCGTCAGGACCTACCCCAGCCCTTCCTGCACCCTGACCTTACTGCTCCCACCCCCTTACCTTCTTCTCTTCCTTCCTGGCAGGGCTGACCCCTCGTTCAGAGGCACTAAGGTCTGTGAAGAAGCACGAGCTCAGCTTGGGAAGGCCACTCTGGGGGTTGGGGACGAGGCTGGGATAGGGTTAGCTCCCCCTACGGGCACCAGTGGAAGCAGGGGGCTCTATGATCTTTCTGCAACCCCCCCACCCCACCCCCCAGGGGTACCAGCGTATCTGGTGCATAGCGGCAGGCATCTGGTAAGAAAAAGGGCAGGATCTGGTCCTTACCTCGGGTTGAGGAAGGGTAGACAAAGTCCCTACGACCTAAGAAGGGGCTTCCTCCATCCGCCATTCTGTGTGGGCTCAGGGGCCGGGAGGAACCCCGGTAAGGTGCATTCGGGGAGCTGGGACTCCAAGCGGAGGCCGGGCTGCGGAGACACAGGGAGTGAGCCACCTGTCTGGATTCACACCCTACCCGGCTCACCCTCTCCCTCCAGTTACAGCCGCCTCCTCCCCAGCCATCTCCCAGGTCCTGGGCTCGCCACAGGACGTTCTACTTCCGAGCTGTGGGCCGGGAAAGGGTGCGGCCGGGCCAGGGAGGAGAGCGCTGGGAGGCGCCTGCCCCTCGGTCCTCGGCTGGGGATCGTTTCCCTCTGGGGATCGTTTCCCTCTGGGGACCGGGGAGTGCCCCCAGCGCCGAGCGGTGCCCCGCACCCTGCCGGCCACTTGCCCCCCTCCGCGGGGCTCCCCCAGCCCACGCCACGTCCCTCCCCGCGCCACGTCCCCTCCCCTGGCCACGTCCCCGGCCGCCACCCCACCGCCCTCCGCGCGCGCCTGCCACTCACCGCGCGGGGAGCCGCGGCTCCCGGGACCGTCGGGGCGTCTGGGATCCCTGTGGGGGAGACGGCGGTCAGGGCCGGGACCCGGTCCCGCGGCAGCCGAGGCCGCCGCCTCCGGAAAAGTTGGCCGCTCCGAGGGAGGGAGGGTGGGCGGGGCGGAGGGACGCGGGTCTGGAGTCGCCGCGGGCGGGCGGGCGGGCCGGGAACCAGGAGTGGCCAAGGAGCTGGGGGAGGGAGTGCGGAAGAGGGAGAGAGGCCCTGGAAAGCGGGCCGGGTAGGGGTGGGGGTCCCCACGGACTGAGGCCCGGGGGCGGGGCGGGGAGTCCCGGCACCCCGACGTCAGGCTGACGCGTAGTCGGCCTGGAAGGGTTCTTAGGGGTCACTTGGAAAAGTCCACGCCCAGTCTTTTACAGAGGAGAGCGCAAACAGGCATGAAGTCTGCCCAAGGTCGCGCGGAGTGCGCCAGAGGGACACCGCCTGCTTCCCACCCAAGCCGGGCCGCTGCAGACTCCGGGGCCCAGCATCCCCCACGAGGGGACGCGAGGCCGGTACCTGGGGGGATGGCTGCCGGGTCTCAATAGCCCGCAGGTCCTTGTCCAGTTCCGCGCTCAGCTTGGCCAGCTCTCTCTCCAGCAGGACCTGGGGCGGATGATGGGGAAAGACTTGGGCAGTGGGAAAGGAGAGGGGAGGGGGTAGGGACGGAAAGCAGTGCGCAGTGTGTGTGGGGGGGCGCTGGTCAAAGGTCAGCTATGAGAAGGCCAGTGGGCAGCAGGACAAAGCACACAGCGCTGGCGCAAGGGCAGGCTCCTGGCCTGTGGGCCTGCCTGGAGGTCTCAGGGTATCGGGAGGGCCCTGCCACAGCCTCTCACTGGCCCTCCCTCCTGACCCAGCTCACCCGTCTGGTACTCCCGTGAGAGTCCGTAGGACTTCCTGATAGGGCCTTAGTACCACTTTTCTTTGTCGTGTTACATCTTTGTTCAACAGTTTGCAGGGCTCCCGGTTTCCTGGCCCATCATGTCTTCTCTGGTCTTCCCCAACCTGGCTTCACTGTCCCCAACCTGCTTCCCCTGCCCTTCCAGCAGTCCAGCCTTTGCCTCTGCGCCTCCCCCACCCTCAGTGCCCACTCTCTGCTTGGCCAAGCTTTTGGAACTCTTGAGAGCCCAGCTCCACCTCCAACAACATTTCTTGATAATTCCAGTCCACACCGACCACTCCCTTCTTTGCTCCTCCTTCGGTCAACACAGTTTGAGTGCCTACTTATGCCAGGCACTGTCCTGGGTGCTGGAGACACAGAGGTAAGCTGTATGGGACTGGAGAGGACCACAGCTTTGGGTCCATGGCCTTTGCCCATAGTCACTGGGGCCAACCAACACCACCCAGAATCTCCCTCATTTGTCCCCCAACATTGCTGCCCCCCCCTTCCATGCTGCACTCACTTCAATAGGCTGGGAGGGCTTCTCAACAGGGTCATCCACCAGTGGTTTCTTAGGCTGAGGGTGGGAAGGGTGAGTCAGATTGGGTGAACTCGCTTTCCAAAATGCACTAGCTGAGGGAGGTGTCCACTCCCAGAGGGCCAGGCCCACACTCACCTTCTGCCCAGTCTCTAGTTCTTGCAGAAACTGGTTCCAAGATTCTTCCGTCCAGACATTGTCTGCTTTCTCTCGGCATCTGGGCACCTGCATGGATGTGGGTGGGCATCAGCTTGAGTAGTGGGGTACTGTGACACTGGGCAGGCTCAAAGAGCAGGCTTTCAGGGCCCTGCCCCACCCCTATGCCCACCTGCTCCCTCCTAAGGATTCTGGGCTTTCCTGGCTGCCCAGGCCCCAACTGAAAGGGCATTATCTGTGCTCTTTCCGTAGGGGGGCCTGGCCGAAGAGCACCGGCTGCTGGGGGCAATGTGACAAGGACGCTGGGCAGGCTACCTGATTTGGGGCCTGGGGCAGAGAAGAGGACGCTCCAGGTTTGAAGGTCCTTCTAGAAAACTCTTCAGAAAGGTCCCAGCTTCTTCTAAAGAAAGGGAAGGGCATCTCTTTAGTTTCCTTTTAGGGAAATTGTCATAAGTGAGAACACAGCCCTGGTAGAGGGAGCTGCACCCCCACCCCACCCTCACCCTGTCCCCACCTGCTCTGGGCTGTGGAGCAGTGTTAAACAGTGGAAAGTTATGACGTCCAACTTCAAATCCAAATTCCACCACTTAGCTGTGCTACCTTTTGGCAAGTTACTGAACTCTCAGAGCCTCAGATTCAATACCTACAATGTGAGAAGGAGTCCTACCTGCACAGGGTGTGGTGAGGCTTAGGTGAGGGGCCCTCCCCTAAGGGCCCCTGACCCTACTGCTCCCACCCCCTTGTATGTGAGATGCCCAGGAGAAGGCCTGACACACACACATGTGCTCCATGAGTGGCCAGTCCCTTTCCTGCTGGCTTTGGTGACTAGCCTGCATGTGTGTTCAGTCTGGCTCCAAGACTATGGCTATGTATGTTTGTGCTTATTTAATGAAGACTTACTGGTCTTTCTGGCTGCCACGCCGAGTGGTCTTGCTCCCATGCCCAAGGGTGTGGAACTAATCCTCGTCCAAGTAAAACCAAGAGCAGAAAAGGAGCCAGCAGCCCTGACCCAGGAGCACTGCACAAGTTATTCCTGCTCCCTGGGCGTCAGTTCCCTCGGGGCACTGGGTTCAGTGATGTCATTTGGGGACCTCTCCAGCCACATTCCAGGCACTACATTTGCCTTAGTGCCGTTCCAGGGCTCCCTTCGTGGGCCGGCTTAAATGTTCCAGCTTCTGCTGAGTTTGAATATTGCCACTAAGTGGAATCACTGTACCAAGCTTATCAAATGTTGGAATGAATGTCTGACCGGAGGGTCAGGGTTTATTGGCTGTACTTATGACTCTATTCTCTTACTTTAAAAATAATATTGGTAACAATAGTGATAATGAGAAGGAAATACATCATTCCTAATTTAAGGAAGCTCTAGTTATTATTAAGCCTGTATATTAATAATGTTCGTGGAGACTTGCCATGTGCCTTAATCCTCAGAACTGCCCTACGATCCCCACTTAACAGACGGGGAAACTGAAGCTTCGATTGGTTAAGTTGCCCAAGGTCACATGGCTGGTGGTAGCACGTTGGCTTGAATCCAGAACTCTGGGTCCAAATCTTGAGCTGTTAGCTTCTATTTTATTGGTGCTACCTAGAGTCCCAGGTCGGTTATGGCTATGCAGATGAGGTTAATCTAATCCCCCCCCACCCCTGAAAAGGAATAAGAACCTCACTGATTTCACTGAGAGCAAAGCTTCTGATTCCCAAGGTGGGCTTGAACCCTCCAGACACTGGCAGCTTGGGCTGGGCCTGTGTGGTTTGCACAGAGAAAAGCAGCTGCACCTTCACTTCTCTGGAGGGTTCCTCTCTCAGCAGCACCTGGGAGGAAGCTAGAGAATCCTCCACCCCCTTTTGTGTTCTTTCAGGCTTCAGAGTGGATGGCCATAGGTCCACACCTAGCCGTGGGAGCCCCCTCCCTGTGCCCCATATGACCTATGGTGCTTTGGGGTGATGAGTTCTTGCTGCCAACCACAAAAGCATCATGGAGGGGTCCTGACCAAGAATGGGTGCAAAGCCCACCCCTGCCCGTCCTTCCTTTGGGCCCTGACAGGGAGGTGTGTATCTGGAGCAATGGGGACCCTGAGAAGGGGCTGAGGTCCACCTGCCTGCTCCAAGGCTATGCTGGCTGTGGCCACCAGGGGGTGCCAGTGCCATAAGGAAGCCCACGACCCTCTGCAGCCCTCCCACCCTTCCCCACCTTGGCTCACCCACTCAGAGAGGAGGCCTGGCCTGGCCTGGAGGCAGGTGTTTGCTGGGGCCCTGGATGCCTTGAGTCTGCAGAGGTGGCACAGGAGGAAGCCACTGAAGGTGGGAGAAGACAGGGGTGGGGGGAGGTGAGAGCAGGGTTTGGGGGGGGGGGGGTGCCTGGCTGACCATTGCAGGTTCTGGCACCCATGCCCACCCACTCTCCTGGGCAGCTCATGTGAACAGGGGTGGTGTTCCAGACCACTAAGTGTGGGCTTGGCACTAAGAGCTTTACACTCTACTAAATCTTCAAAACAGCTCTGGGGTAGGTGGTGTCTTCATTTTACCGATGAGGCAAGAGGCCCAGAGAAATCCCAGCCAGGGCTGGGCATTGACTGAACAGTGACGCTGAGGCTCTTAATTACCACCTACCAGGGGATCTGGAGCTCACCAGAAATGGGCTAGACAAACTTCTCAAGTTGAACTAAGCCAACTGGGGAGCCCAGAGCTAGGTGGGGCTGCAGGGAGGGGCAAAGGCAGGGCCAGGCTGGGGAGGGCCACCGCACCACCTCACCTTTGGGCGCTTCCTCAAAGGGCCACTCCAGCTGCAGGTCTGCGGGAGCAGAAAGGACGGGTCAGGGATGGGGCAGCAGGAGGACGGGGCACCCTGCGAGGCTGCTTCCGCGGCTCCCAGCCTCCCTCCTGCCTAGAGCAGGGGCCGAGGGGCTGAGTCAGAGCCTGAAGAATGTCCCGAGGGAGGGAAGGAATTAGGAGGGCAGTTCTGGGGAGGGCTTGAAATGCCTTTGGCGGACTTAGGGCCTGAGTGAGCCAACCTGGCCAGTGGATGTGCCCAAATCCTCCTCGTCCTCCCTCCCTAGTTCCCACACACACCCTTTCGCTGACCTTTGCAGACCTGCGCTCAGCATGTCGGGTCGGGGAAACTGCACTTCGTCTCCCCCCTCTTTCCCCTTCTGCACTCTTCTAAATGCTTGTCCCTCCTCCTTTGCCCAGACCCACTCCTCACGGTGCTCGTGCTCATAACTTTCCAGGGCCTCCTAGGGAAAGCTGCTGACCAGCCCACCCACTCGATCCCCTTGGCAGGCAGACGTGCCCCAACAGCTCCTCAAATGCCAACTGAAACGCTCTCGAGATCCCAACACCTTCCTCCTGCTCCTGGAGTTTTCTGCTTTCCTTTGCAGCAAATGGCTGGCCATAACTCACTCACTGTCTCCAGTTCCCCTTCTTGTTAAGCAGGCTTCAGCCTTCCCACTCTTACTCCCACCGCTCTTCTCAGGGATCCAGTGACCTCCACATTGCCAAGTCAAATGGCCAGTGGTATGGGCCCAGCAGCAGCATTTGTCACAGTGGATCCTTCCTCCTTTTGAAATTCCTCTTCCACTTGGCCTCAAGGGAACCATTCTTCCTCCCGCTCAGGAACCACTAACCATCCCAGTGCCCAGGGCTCAGTCCTTGGGCCTCTCTGTCTCTCTGTCTCCCTAGGGGATCTTGTCTAGTCTTCAGGTTTAAAAAATAACACCTATTCCAGGGATTCGGAAGTCTGCACATTAGAATTACTTGGGAAGCTTTCCATCAAAATCTCTGAGTGAGTCCCAGGTATTTCCAGCTGCAGCCCAGGCCTGGCCCCTGACCGGCAGCCTTGTGTATTCACTGCCGACTCAACATCTCCACTTGGATTCACCACAGGCAGAACTGCAGGCCTCTTACACCTATACCTCCCACAGTCTTCCCTGAATTTCTAAACAGCAACTCCATCCTTTGACCTGCTCAGGTTTAAAGTCATCTGTGACTCCTCTCTTTCACGCTCCATCTAATCCATCAGCAAGTTCCCATCATGTGGTCTTCGCATCTCACCAGGCCCACTGCTACCTCATCGTGTCTCTAGCCTGGATTGAAGCCAGGCCCCCTAACTGGTCCCCTGCCTCCACCCCTGCCCCATCTCTTCCTGACCTGGCAGCCAGAGCAAGCCTTTCCCCGCCATCACTTATCAGAGCACGCCACGCCTGTGGCTCAGAACCTCCTGGGGGCTCCTCAGCTCTTGCAGAGTTCTTCTAATGTCCCCAAAGGCCCTCTGTGCCTAGATCCCATCTCCACCACATGCCCCCTCTCACTCCAGTCCAGCCTCTCCTTGATGCTCCAGGATATGCCAGACCTGCTTCTGCCTCTGGGTCTGCATTGCCCCCTCTGGTGCAGCACTCCCCACCCCCACCCCCCCACCCTGCAGGGCTAACTCCACTCCCTGAGTCCTCTGCTCCGCTGCCACTTAGCAGGGGCCTTCCTTGGCCAGCCTTCCTCCCTGGGCTCTCCCTGGCCCTTTGCTCCCTAGCACTGACCACCATCTGCCATATTGACTATTTATCTGTTTATTCTCTGCGTCCCTCTGTCTTAAGCTTCACTGGGAGAAGCACACTCTTGTTCCCTGTTTTATCTTCGGAACCTAGAATAGTACACTGGCCAAAGGACTGACTGAATGCACGAGTGACCTCGTGGCTTCCCCATACGCACACGGGAAACAGGGGGCAGTGTATGGTCATTGTCTCCCCACCCCCCAAGGACAGGGTGGCTCCTTCCTTTGGCCCGTTTTAGGAACCAGTCACCATGGAACCTGGGGTGGAGAAGACCTCCCTGAGCAGGCAAGGTCCTTCTTCCGTTCTTCCCTCCAAAAACCCCAGGGGCCAGAACCCACTCAGGCAGAGAGAGGGCCCTGGAAGTGTGCTTCACCTGGCATTTTGCAGTGAATCTGCTGGAACATTCTCCGGTACCAGTCTCTGGGGCTGTCAACACTCTGGGATCAGAAAAGGCAAGGTCAGGCCACGCACCCAATATCAAACCACAGAAGTTTTTCCTTACTGAGTCCTTTCTCTGGCCACCCTGGGAGCCCGAGTGGGTGGGCCGTCGTGGTGTCTTTAATGACAGTAACTTCACGTAGCATGTGATATAGGAATAAGATATATAGAAGGATCTCCATCAGTGATGGCCCCTGAGATTTGGGATGGTTTACACTTTTTCTCTTTGCTTTTCTACAGCTCTGATGTTTCTACAGAGAACATGTGCCTCTATGTAATGAAAACTAAAAGCAATAATAATATAGGGGAAATGGTATTTCGTATCCCCTGCCTCACCTGAGACTCAAGACAGCCCTGGGAGGCACGAAGGGTATGTTACTGACTTCAGATTCAGGTGACGAGGTGCAGAACTAGAGGCGGGTGGCTGGTTCAAGACAGGCATGGGGTAGGAAGGAGGGCAGGGCCCCTCGGAGCCTGGACCCAGGATCCATCCATGCCTGCCACAGCATGAGGCCTTCTCACTCAGGACTCTTGCTCACTCATTCAGCCAATCATTCACTCAGCAAGCGTTTCACGAGAGCGCTGGGTCAGGCCCTGGGGCTATAAAACCAAGAGGGGTCCCTGGCAGGGTCAGCCCCTACAGCAGTCACCTTCCACTTTTGGGAGCCTGGGGCGCATTCTAGATCCTCCCTTAACCCACAAACCACTTGTGCAATTCAGACACATGAGTGCCATAATTTTATGGGGCCAACCATTCCCTGAAACCCATCACAGGTGAACCCCCGTTTTAGTCTGGAATGTTTGGGTACAGTCTTGATCGCCCCCACTTTACTTCATAGAAGCGGGGCTCAGTGTGGGTCCCTGGGCCCCATCCATCCGTGGTACCCAGCCCTGGACTCACAGATCTGGGGGCAATAGGCATGCCGCTCTCATCCACGGGCCCGATTCCCTCGTACTTGACCCAGCGCTTGTCCCGGCGTTTGCTGTCCTTGGTCCATGTGGCTGACCAGTTCTGAGGATGCTGGGAAGCTGGCGTCTTCTGGGTCCCCGAGGGCCGGCTCCCAGGGCCTGGCCAGGTCTGATACCAAGCAGGGTCTGCGGGCATGTGCATGACAGCATTAGCAACGGGCAGGGGGCCCACCTGACCCTGCTTGTCCCTTGGCTCCTCAGTATATTGATCCCTGTGGGTTTGCATGTGTCAACATCTCCTTGTCTGTCTGAGTTGATGACGCAGACTCTACAAACCTCCCCATTCCCAGCAGTATCACAGGCCTGTTTGTTTATTTTTTAGTTAAAGTGAATAAAAATGGATGTCGTCTTGAGAAATCTGTGCCCAACCCACCCTGTTTTCCTGGGGCTGTCCTAAACGCTTCCATCCGGAATCAAGGCTGGGAAGCCTCACTTGCAGAGAATGCTGGGGACGTCCCAGCTGGGGAGGCAGCAGGGTGGAGCAGAAAAGATGCTAGGCTTGGAGGGGACAACAAAACTAACTCAGACCCCGGCTTTGCCACCTACTGGCTGTGTGACCTTGGGCACAGCAATCAACCCCCCCGCCCCGTGCCTCAGTTTCTACTTCTGTAGAATGAGGGTCATCGTGGCAAGGGTTCAGGGAGATGTAGTGGGTGTGAGCACAGCGCCTCAGGAATAGCCAAGAAGCTCTCGATGAGGGGCAGAAACTCATTCCCCAGACACGGCTCCCATGTCCTCAATTTCCCCAAAGCCTTCAGCCCCTCAGATCATGGCGTAGGAGCATAAAGGCTTCAGGGTGTGCCTCTCAGCTCAGTCTCTGTGAATAAACATCTCTGAGACTCACTTCCTCACGTCGACACTTTGCCAGGACATCAAGGGACTACATGACATAAGGTTTGTAAAGTGTCTTTCCAGTGTCCAGCATTTGTTAAATGTATAAACTACTTGACACAGTACCTGCCTCAAGAGAATACTCAATAAAGGATGCCAGCCTCCTCAGGAGAGGAGTGGGCCTCCCCACGGTGGGCCTGCACAAAGAATGTTCCAGGATCTCCAGGATCCTGTGTCCCAGGCTGGGGTGACTCCTAGGACACCAGGAGCTGACAAACTCTCAGAGCTGCCTGCCCACCTTGCGCTGGGCTGGTGAGTACAGAGTGCAGCCGTCCTTAGGGCCTGTCGTGGGTTGGTCCCCCACACCCTCCTACAGCCAACATACACTCACATTCCTCCGCCAGTCCATCCCCAATCTGAGCTACTCCCTGTCCTGCTGGGGGGGGGGGGGGCGCAGCCCCTATGGCAATGTCCTCTGCACACTTCCTTCCCCTGGCACTGGGGGGTAGAAGCGGGGAAGAGATGTGTCAGCCTGTTCTCTCCCACAGCTTTCACTCTCACGGTCAGCATGCTCACACAGGACGGGGCAGTTAGCTGAGCTCAGAGGCCCCCTACCCTCGCATGCCCAACACGGGGTGGTGCCAGATGGCAGGGCCCAGGGAGCTCTGATCCCCCACCCCCACCTGGAGCAGGTTTTCCTGAGCAGACCCACCTGGGTGCCGGGATGCGTCCCTCCTTGGTGGGAAGTACCCATTGCACACGGTCCTGGGAGCAGGGTCATGGAACTGGAAATTAAGGGTGTTGGAGCCACCATTCCGAATCACTGGCACCTGTGGGGAGGGGCCAGGAGCGGCAGCTCAGGCCCAGAAGGTTCCGCAGCAGGGAGGGAGGCATGGCTGCCAGGGCACAGTCATACCCCATGCTGAGGGCTTGCGATCCAGCTGGACCCTTTTGCAGGAAGCCAGCGAGAGCGATCTTCCAACCCCCTTCCCGCCCTCCTGTCCTTTCATTTTTCTGCTCCACACCTGTCCTGCAAGGTCCACCAACTAGGGGCCCACAGTCACCCTCTCTCTTGTTCACTCACCCGTGTCCCCCGGGAGGATGACCCTACGTGGGCTCGGAGGTGGCCAGGGATGAAGTCATCCAGGCTGAGCCCAGCTGGGAGGCTGCAGGGTGGGGCCTGCATGCTTGGGTCAAGGTCGGAGGACTCCGGGTGTGCCAGCTCCTCTGCGGGTCCTCTGTGGGGAAATAGGCAGGAAGGGAAAGCCCAGCTGGGCCTGGGTTGCCTGTACCCCCAGGGTGGGGGAGGAGGGGACAGCTGTGGGAGAGGGTCAGGGCCAGCTGAGTGGGAGCTCCAGGACCCAGGAAACAGGCCACTGCGGGCACCCGCCTGCAGGCTGCCAGTGCCGGCTCCCAGAGGTACAATGGGCTGCTTGTTAGGCCCTGGGCAGGAGCTCCGGGTGGGAGTGGGGGAGGGGAGACCGGGTGAGGAGGAGGGGAGGCTGGCCAGGAGCAGACCTGCTGGACAAAGCCTCAGGCGGGCCTGCTGGCCAGCCCCTCTGGGGCTCTCACTGCACAGTCAGCCTGCTCCCCCAGAGGGAAGGCAGAGGGAACTGGGGCAGCTGGCAGAGGAGGCCTGGGCACTCGGGACTTTGTTTCACTTCCCTCTGCCTCCCGCCCGTCCCTGTGTGAACATCCCCTCACCAGCAGGCACAGGGGTTCCTCAGGCCCAGGAAGAGGCCCTGGGCAACAGCAAGGCTGCCCACCCACTGCCCAGAAGGTCTAAGGATCCAGGGAGAGGGAGAGCGTGGGGGCATTTCCAGGCAGCAGGAACCACTCCTTCTGAGCTCAGAGGAGTATTGGCTCCCTTTTTGGGCCTCTTTGGCTCAAACTGATGCCTCAGAGGGCTCAAGGTGCCAGTGAGGGGTCGGGGTAGAGAGCAGAGCAATGGTTAAGAGCAATGGATTCGTGTATGGAGGGGTGGTACTGACACACACACACACCCCACTTTTTCCTACACCTCCAGGCTGTTGTTTCAACAGAGGGTCTTCCTGAAAGCAGCAAATCTGACTGGTCAGCTGCGTTCTTTTGCCCCATGCAAGTCAGGCAGCCAGGAGATGGAGGCAGTGGGGCTGCCAACCAGGGCTTTGCCTCCCAGAGAGCGGTGGTAAGAAACTGGTTGCTCCTCTCCTCTGCTGCTGGACTGAGCCAGAAGCAGAGTCAACCTTCGCCGCCTTCTGGGGCTCTATCAATTCTGGCATTTTTGTTTCCTTAGACTTGTGTGTGCCTGTGGGGTCTGGGGGCTCACGGGAATGCAGCAAGGGCCTTGTGAAGTGCCATGTGTGTGTGGTGGAATGTAAGGGCAGTGCCGTGAATGGGACTTGAGGGGGTACCATGGTGTGGGGGCATGTGAACATCATGGGGGTTGTGGGGCCAGAGGGGTGTCAGCTATCAGTGTGGGGAGGTGCAGTCATACAAGCAGCACAAGAGTTATAGTGACCAGAGGGGATGCAGGTACAATAGGGGCTGTGGTTACCCAGCCCCTGAGCAGGCTGGAGGGTATAGACAAGGCCATGGCAATTCCCTGTCTCTGGTCTGAATGGGGATTCCTTCTAACCCTTGAAAGGTCTATTGGGGACATAGCTTTCCTGTGCCCACCCCTGGCTGTGGGGGGGAGTAGAAGGCTGAGGCTAGAGGAGGGACAATGAACCAGCTGGATTGAATTAGGACTCTTACCAAAAGCAAAACATGCAGACACACCCCAGGTCCTGAGGCTCTCTCTCCCCTTGCAGGGGAAACCGAGGCAGAGGAGAGTGGGAGGCCAGAGGGCCATGGCCAGGGGCAGGCTGGTTCCTAGCACCACGCCCCTCCCTGCCCAGCTGACTGCTTAAGGCCAAGTTTCGAGGTCAGCACCAGCCTTCTCTACCCGTCAGCTGACCCAGTCTCCTTCCCTGCCTCTGTCTGTCCTACCCTGCTGTGCTCAGCCCACTAGCAGTAAGGGGAGGGCAGGAGGTCCCCTTACACCACTTGAGTTTTTGGGGGTGGCTGATCCTTGGGGGCCCAGCCTGGCCCTCCCAAACCTGCTCCCTGTGGCACACCCCCGAGAGACATGCAAGGGGGTGGTGGGGAAGGGCGGGCTACGTTTTTCTCCTGACAGCCCCGCCAGAGGAAATTGGTCCTGCACCTGGCAGAGGGGGTCCTCCCAGAATTCACTCTGGCTGTCCTTCACCCCAGCAGCCAACTCTAAAAGGCTGGAAGAGGTGAAGTGGCTCTGCTGTGGTCAGGGACTCCTTCCCACCTGCAAGTACCGCCCTGGCCTTGGGGGCTCAGACCTAGGTGTCTTCTCGGGTATTTTCCAGCTATGAGTCCACGTGGACAGGACAGGTTTTCTCGAATTTCACTTTTTTGTTTTGAGGGAGACTTCTCACCTCTTTCCACCCCCCGAGTTTGGGGCGAGGACCCCAGGGGGCGGGCTCTGTGCCTTCCCTTCAGGCTGGGCGCAGGCAGGTGACTCCCTGACTGCGCCCCCGCCTCCTCTC
Organism: Rhinolophus sinicus; assembly: GCF_057876585.1. NCBI lineage: Eukaryota > Metazoa > Chordata > Mammalia > Chiroptera > Rhinolophidae > Rhinolophus > Rhinolophus sinicus. The sequence goes on along the minus strand of NC_142515.1, from coordinate 90,704,486 downwards.
CGCCCCCTCTCCTCCAGACACCTACCTTCCACGGCAAGCAGGTGGAGGGGACTGAGGACGCCCGGGAGGGCAGGAGCATCTCGGCCGGGCTCCTAGCTGGTGCAGCCGCGGCGGGCCCTCGGGGAGGGAGGGCAGGGAGCGGTCCGGGCTGTGCCGTCCACCCTCGTGACCGGGTCAGGACGGTCTCCGCGAGGCCGGGGGCCCGAGGAGGAAGAGGGATGGACGGGGCCGAGCGCGCGCAGGGAGGAAGGACTAGAGAGGCGGGCGGGCGGCGGTCAGCCTCCCTCCAATCTGGACTGTGAGCCGGGGGGTGGGGGGGCGGGGGCGAAGGGGCCTGCGGGGCGGGGGCTCAGGTCCGCAGCCCCAGCGTGCGAGTGGCCTCCGTCGGGGCGCGCGGCGAGGACGCTGTGGCCCCGGCCGAGGGGGCCGGGCCGGCCGCGCGGAGGCGCCGGGAGGGGCCGCCAAGGTCCCTGGGGAGCACGCTCTGGTTTCCCAGCTGCCTCCCGGCCCCCACCGCCCGGCTGGCGTCGGGGCGGGCGCGGGGGGCGGGGAACGCCACTCAGAGTTTCCATCGACATTTCCAGCGGGTGGGAAGGGAGCCGCTGCACGGCGGAGCCAGGACCGAGGGCACGAAGCATTAAAGAGCCGGGTCCAGCCAGCAACTGATACGGAGCCGGCAGCCCGGAGACGGGACCGCTCTGCAGACGGGCTGGTGCCGAGATAGGGCGCCCCAAAAGCGGAGGGGCCTAGCGGGCCAAGGGAGGGGCCCGCCACCTCCCCCCGCACTTGGGAGAGAGATTTGGGGCCTGCGTCAGCGCCCGTCCGGGCGTGTGCACACACACACACGCGCGCGGGCGCTGCCAAACCGGGCGATGCTCACACACGAGCAAGCCCCGCGGAGGACAGCCCCGGGAGGAAACCGGCCGAATGGAGCGGTCCCCCGGGCGTGGCGCGCCCCTGAAGAGGATGAGGGCGGCTCCCTTTGGCGGGGATGGGGTGACGGGGTCTTGGTGTTCCCACACACCGCGTTTGTTTTGATCTCGCTGCTTTTCCGCTGTTCCCGCTGCTCTGACACCCGTCCCAGGAGCCCGCGCCCATTGGCTGCCGACCCCTCTGGCCACCCAACCCTTCCCTGCTCACCCCCAGGCCTCTGTGTACGCACCGCGCCTGTGATAGGAAGTGAGGGTGCTCAGTGAATGTTCACTGCTAACGGAAAGGCTCGGGAGGGCAGTACTTTTAGTCCCTGGCTCGGTTCGGGGACGCCAAGCCCCCGAACAAACCAATAGCAAAGAGGTATTAGGCAATATCCGATCTATTTTGGGAGTGTTCACTTATAAATTACGAACATATGAAAACATTAATTGCATAGGTACTGGGTGTAAGATTGGTGCCCTGAGGCCACTGTGCACTTTAGAGTGTTTTCCAAGTACATTATTCAACTGAAAAGTTGAGAAGGAAGGGAATGGAGAAAAGATGACACGTTTGTTTTTTTTAAAAGTCCCTGCCATCACTGATGCTATTAGCTTTATCTTTTCTCAATTCAGTGAAAAGGGCTACCTGGGTTGTGGTGAACCAACGTGAAGTCATATCACCAGTGAACAGCGGAAGGAGGGGACGTTAAGGCTGAGGAGAAGCTGGAGAGAGAGAGGCTGCTGGCTGGCCTCCACGGTCTGCAGGGCTGCGTGTGGAAACAGACCAGCTGAGCGAGCACAAGTGGGGCCATTGGGTGCACACGTGGAAGCAGATGCGAGGTTTCCAAGGAAGAGCTTGTAAACGATTACGGGGTCCGAGTCTGGCTGTTGTGGGGCATCTTTGTAAAGGCACTTAGTGTGCTGAGCAGGGAGCTGAATGAGATCCCCTCTAAGGCCCCTTCCCAGAATCTGTGATTCTCCCAGAACACTGAAGGCATGGGGAGGGGACGGTCGCGCCGCCCAGAGAAGACAGCTGCAGAACGGAGGGCTGGTGGCAGCACATTTTCCCTCCTCCAAAGCTTGGACACTTACTTCCCCAGCCCTTGTCACCATCCTCTTCCCTCCCACAGAGACAAAAGATGTGCCCATTTCCCTTGTCACCAGTTTTGCTCCCCACCTGTCACGGTCCTCACGGCTAAGAAGGGACACATCGCGTTCATGTTCTTCCTTGTTCTCCAAAGATGGTGACGCTGAAGTTCTTCCAACTCCAGGAATTCTGGTCATGCCCACTCTTGCCAGCAGCAAGCTTCTCTTATTCTCTAGGGCTCTGACCTGGACTCCAAGATAAATATTTAATGTAGAGGGTGCAGCTGAGCTGACCGAGGTCCCTACTTCCTGTTTCTCAAAGGGAGGTGGCATCCATGGGCAAGGAGCTGGGGACTGGCTACCAGTGTCATCTCTATGGGAATAGGGAATCCAGTAAACAGCTTTGCAGGAGCCACAGTAGGCCCCACTGGAGACCTGAGCTTTTCTCCAGAGCAGTTTTGAACTTCTGCCTGTCTGCTGAGGTCTGGGCTCTGCTGGGCTCGTCACCTCTGTCAGCTCAGAGCCTGCTTTGCCCTGGCACCGGTGGGACTGGTTCTCCTTCCCAGTCTTTGGCTATGGGCTTGGCCTGAGGAGCGGCAATCACAGGGTCCCTCCACCATGTTCCCTTGGTGTCCCCCCAGCCTCATAGTATAGAGGATGAGAGATTGGTGGGCGCAGAGAGCATAAGGCACCTTGATGGACATCTCCCTTTCTGCCCATAGTTAGGGAGCAGAGTCCCTCCTCTTTCAAAAGTGGGAGATTAAAGGGGAAACGTAGCAAAATCCAGAGATTTAGCCAAGAACCAGGTGTCTGATTTCTCAACTCCTTCCTCCAGCCTCAGCTCTACTTGCTGCTGGCCCAGACTGCTGGCTGGTGTGGTTAGGGAGAGCCTGTGGCTAGGGAAGGAGGTTCTAGGTGACCGCTGTTGTTAACAACAGAGCAGACTCCTTTCATCCCGATGCACTGTCTTCCTACTCCCTTATCTTCTAACAGGGCCCTCCCTCCCTGTGACTTCCCCATCTCTGGCACTGCATTTTGCCAGGGGCCACCTCTGCCTTCTCAGAGCCACCTGAGCCATAGTAAACACAGTTACATAACTGCTCTATTTTCCTGGTTATCTGATCCTGGTTGGCAGTACGCCCCACCCCCACCCCCTTTTGATGTGAGGACTACACCCCAAGGCACCCATGTCAACAGAGAGGTCTGTCTACAACCACCACCCTAAGGCGGGATTAGCCAAGAGACTACCAATAGACGTGGCTCTTCCCCTGGACGGGGAGGAGAGGGTGGCTGTTCCTACAGGAATGCAGGTCACTCTGAAAACCAACCTCTGTCCCCCAGAGGAACGGTGAATGGAAATAGCACTTAAGTAGCTTTATATGGTGAGCAGGGTGAACAGAGAATTCAGTTTTATTTCTCAAGTGGGAAAAGGGAAGCAAGGGATCCCAGAAGACATACAGCTGAACTCGCCTGTCTTGGGGAGTGTCTTTATCTGTCGTGGGGAGCCTCACATTCCAATGTCATTCTCAGATCTACCTTGAGCAGCCAAGGGGTACCCTGGCTCTGTGCCTCAGCCCCCCCACACTAGACAAAGGAGGGGCATATGCTATTCCTTCTCTCCTCCTCCACAGGGATAGACTCTGTATACTCTATAGGTAGGCTTTGAGCAGGTTTCTATTTTATTCCTGCCAGTGGAACTGAGTGAACGGAGCAGAATGGATTAGCAAAGAAAGCACTGTCCCTTTAGAGGAGTTCAGACTTCTCTAGAGGGGAAGACCACAGGGAGCTGACAGAGAGCAAGTGAAACAACAGTACAAATCTGGACCATGTTTTATCCCCTGGGTTCCATCCTCCTGGGTTTTCTCCTGATTCGAGCTCCTGCTAATGCCAAATTCTTCTGATGGCTGTCTATGCCAAACCCTCATGGGGACAGAAGCAACAGAAGAGGAACACAAAAGATCCACTATGAGACTTAGCAGACCCTCCCAAGCTGACAACAGCATGGCCTGGGACATCTGGAAACCCAGATTTTCGGTATAGTCACTGTAAAAGTAAGGGGTCTTTGTGGTGAAAAAATACCCAGTCCAGGTGGAGTAGGGCCCGGGCAGCCAGGCTGAGGGAGCGGATCCCCACGGGAAGAGAGAATGCGGCTTGCAGGCCTGCCTCGCACTGATGTTTCCACAGCATACACAGGGCGTAACTGGGACCTATCGGTTCGGGCTTCTCAGCGTCAATCACCTGGAAATCCCAAAGGCGTGAGAGAACTTGGCCTTTTGTCCAATTATCTAGTCTACCTTCAAGGAAGCCTTTTCATTAACGTCACAGCCACTCTTCGTTGGCTCTTTCCCTCCCTGTAGAGACGAGCAAACTAGCACAAGGCACAGATGGCGTGTCTTTGAGAAGAACCGAGCTGGATGAACCTCTTCTAGTTCTCAGGAAAGAAAGAGAGAGCAAGTGCTTGTCAGCTCTTTAGAAAGCAGATTTTTATAAGGCAAAGATAAATAAGCGATGACCTCAGAGGGAAAACTCCGCCAAGTTAACTCAGCCACAAAAGGCACACAGACCAGGAGCTGGAAAAGTAGGTCTGCATCTTCCCTGGTGCAGATAACTGAGACGAGAATGACAAGAGGGTGGAGTCGTTGGCCAGTGGACACCGCGAGGTCGTGCTCTGGCCTCCGAACAAAGAAGAACCTTGTCTTCCCACCTCCTTGATTCTCTGATGAGCCTCTGAGCGCAGCAACATGAAAGAGACCGCGACCTCGTGCACCATTCAGGTATTAATGCACTGCATCCAAATGAAACAGACTTTCTTTCTAATGCCTAAAAGTCATGATACAAAAAGACCATGCAATTACATATAGCAGCCGAGAAAGGAGGGATTAAATGTAGGTGGAGTGAGAGGTAAATGTGAATTTGCATTCGAGTTCCTAATTTCCAGGCTTCAAACAAAACTTTTTTCCCACAACGCTGAAAATAAAGAGTAAATATCACCCCATTTTACTGAAGGTTTAACTGAGGTGTAAGGACATAGTTAAGTTGGGACGCTATTTATCGGGAAAGGTCCTAAAACGCACACTCAGCTTATTTGAAATTAGAAATCTGGGCTCGCTTTCCAGCCTATAAATTGGCCCGTGATGTCACTGCCCTCAGAGCCAAACTGCCTTACTCAGGCCTGGCAGGCCCTGGATTTAGACTTTCTACCTCTGCGGCCATAACCGATAGAATTCCCTCACTGACACATTTGCCGCTCCAAGGGCCCTGGGCACTTGCCCAGTGGAAGTTATTTTTCCTTGTGAATCCACGGCACCTCACGATTTTTCTACTTTTCAGAGGAAATCAAGAGGCTGGCCTGACACTTCCTGTTCTTAAGAGTCCAACCCCACATGCAACGCCTCTCTGGCTTCTCCAGCTTCTTCTAAGATGGACTCCGTCCATGTCTATTATTAGGGTCGCATGCAGAGTCATTAAATTACTATGGTAGTTATTTTTATCTTTTGTGAGGATGACTTTCTTCCTTTCCTTCCAGTAGCGGCCTCTGCCGGAAAAGTCACAGGAGGGGCTGGCACTGAAGTGTGAGTTAGTGGTGGTGGGCAGGGTGCCAGGAGAGGCCGGGGCAAGGCAGTGGGTTCTGAGTGGGAGGAACAGAAATACCACTGTAGCCACGAGGCTGGTTTCAAATGAAAAGGAGGAACAGGTGAAGGAAAGAGGTCCTTGTGGGGGATTCCTTTCCTTGAGAGGGGAATTCCTTGGCATTATCAGACACCAGACATCGAACGTCAAGCTTTCCCTTGACTTGTAGAATTATGGAATGGCTAAGAGCCAAATATAAGTGCCTCCACCAGGAAATAAAGAAAATAAAGACACAGGGAGCCAATACAGTTATCATTTGATTTTAAGAGTGTTCTGCTTTTTTCAAAAGATGATTTCCAGTTTACAAGAAAGTTTTAACAAATCAATTTCTTGTTCACAAAATACTTATTGAATGATTTCTAGCCAACAAATAACATTCCCACCATTTTAAGATAACTGAAAACAAGAAAAAGCAAGTAATGGCTAAGCACGAGGAAATAACCATCATCCAGAAAAGCATTAAAAAAAAAAGCACACCACGAGCTAGTCTCATATATCTGACCACCTCATTTAGGCAGCGAAACCAGATTCTTCCTGCTAACACTTCTATTAGGAAAAATAATAAGGCCTCCTCCTTATTAATGCTCTTCATTTTAACATGGAAAAAAATAGATATCTGGAGACAGCTATGCCAAGGGCGTGAAGGGAGGCTGGGCAGTAACTCACAGGCAGGCAGCGTGCATGGCCCCACTTCAGAGCTGCTCAGAGGGATGGTCCACGTCCATGTCTTCGATCCTTGATCTTAAGCCACCTAGACTTGTCATGAGGATGTAGGAGAGAAGATGCATAACGTGGTCTCACACAATGGTGGTATTTAACAAGTCTTGCCAAGGTTGCTGGGGCTGAGGCCACGGCCTCCTGGGAGGGAATATACTCTCCGGTATCACCTTGACCTTTGTGACTGCATAGATGAAGCAGCTGACTCTGACCTCACTCCCTCTCGCTGGCTAGACATAGGCAGGGCAGGTCACAAGTGTCAAAGTAATATAGGCTCCCTCTTTCACACTCTGTCAATGGCACAAAGCTCTATTTTTAATGCAGTTCTCTGCTCAACTCAAGAGTAACAACCGTATTTTCTGACTACGCAACCTTCTTCCTCTATACATACCTGCTTTTTCTTACGGCTTTCCTACAAGTGTTAGGTCTCAGCAGTGCTGAGGTGGGACTGTGGTAATACAGTGCTTCAGAACTGTCCTCCAGGTAACCCAGGCCCTCAGCTAGTGCGGGGGCTCCCCAGGCTGCCCTTTACTCCCTCTGATAGCAGCTTTCAGAAAAGATGTGGACCGAGGGCCAGACAAGGGGGTATCTATGGTTACAACCACAAATAATTTAGAAAGCTGGAGCCTCATTCCCATAACTGGGGGAGACTCACCCCTCTCTAAAATCTTTTCTGCCTGGGTAGGGAATGCTGAATAATGCCTTGGGAAAAAGTGGGTTCCATTGTTACTATAACAACTACAATAAAATTGGGGATTCTAGGATATCTCAACAAGTCTTTCTGGGTTTGGAAATAATTTTTAATAACCAAAACTGGAGGGAAAAATCTGATAACTAACACAAAGAAAAACCTAAATCAGTCAACCTGGAGCAAGCTCTTCCTAAACACCATTTTAAACAACTGGTCACCCAGACTGGTCAAGATGAACTTAATTCTCAAGACCTTGAGTTTTCCATCTATAGATAAGGTAGTCAAAAATTCTGGAGATCGGCTACAATATTTACATACAACAAGGGAGGGCAGAAGGAACGGATTTCAGTCTTAGTCAGAGAGGCTGGAACGACTCCCAAGTAAGGATCGTGAGCCGTAAGCCGGGCTGTACCTCATGTAGTCACGTTTTATAATATTTTTCTTAAAGAGTGCAGCTGCCTCCAACTTTGTTTTAAAATTAGAAGAGGATCTAAGGGACAACACCAAGGCTGAAAGTTCCGTAACTGATGCAATTTTAAGAAATCGCCACCCTTGCTTCTTAATGTCATTAAACGATAATATTCTGTGGACAAAACAATAAGGGTTTTTCTTTACATATTTTGAACAGTGTCAGGAAATCATACTCAAGTTAACAGGGTAATGAACTGTGTAGGAACAGAAAAGACAATAGATAAAAGGATATGAAAAATACTGATATTCATGGAGAGTCTGGTTCTTCCATGCCTAAGCTGGGAGTCATATCAGGCCTATCAGAGGGTGATAAGCAATTTTCACTTCACTGGTAAATATCTAGTTGCAAAAGGCCAGAGAATCAGCATGTCTGTACCCAAACCCAGTGTTACCTTGAGGTAACACAGGCTCCTTTTGTTTTAGCATTCCATCACACACACACACACACACACACACACACACACACACACACACACCTTGGCTTGTTGGTTTTTTGGGTTTTTTTTTGCTCCAAATGTTCAGAACACAGAGATTCCCCACCCCCCCAGAACACAGAGATTTTAAAAGGATATATGTTTTGTACTTGTGTTAGATGAGTTTTTAAATATTTATTTAAAAAATAGTCATCTGATCAATTCAAAATTTCCTATGATGTGGATGTAGACAAAACTGGGAAAACTGGTCTTTGGGAAGTGTCATTTTTAAAATGATATTTCACAAAAGTTTACAAAGGAGCCCTCCGACATGTCTAGGGAACTGATGTAAGAAGTGGTCCATTTTTTCCCCCTAGATGAGAGAAGTTGGAGAAAATAAGGTTCCTGTGGACTTTAAAGTGAAGGAGAACAAGAGAGAAGTATTTTTAGTGTCTTTAGAACATGCAGGGGGAAGATTTAATAGAAGAGGCTTTGAAACCAGAAATACTCAGCTCTGACAGCTGTTAGAAAGTTTGTTTGATATGCTGACACTGAGCAGGAATAGTAGTTCTAAGGCAAATCCAGGGCAGATGACCAGCCATCTTGGGAGCTACTTTTAGATTAAAACATTAAAAACCCTCCAGTGAAGTCTAGGGTGAAGAACAAGTGCTGTGATAACAATATATTCCTAAGGTTTATGCCTTCTAAACTGCCTTGCGTCATAGGTGCCAGTGTATACGCAGGTACACTGAGTGAAGGTCTCACTTGAAGAAGCTATCTGGGTGGCCAGGTGGCTCAGTTGGTTAGAGGGCGGTGCTCATAACACCAAGGTCGCTGGTTCGAGTCCCACATGGGCCAGTGAGCTGTGCCCTCCACAACTAGACTGAAAACGACGACTTGACTTGGAGCTGATGGGTCCTGGAAAAACACACTGTTCTCCCAATACTCTCCCCCCCAAAAAAAAAAAGATTAAAAAAAAAAAAAAGCTATCTATATCATACAGATACACTTAACACATAGCTTTCTAAAGTGTTGAAATACCCCAACTTTCCACAGAACATACGAAATACCTTTTCCTTTAGAATTCAGCAGAATTTTCAAACCTAACTTCCTTCAAGAGCTATTGCTGCTCTATTTTAAACTCACTCTGATTTTCTTGAACGATGACCTCTCACCTCTCTGCTCCGGCCTATCCTTCAACAGCTCAAAGGGGACCTGTAAGGTACATCCCTTGGCGATGCCTCTGTCAAGGAAACTTGCTTCTTTGTGGGAAGATAAAAGACATTCGTAAATAATCCTCTATTTTACTAGTGCAATGTTAGTTTTTATTTACAAGGATGTGTAATGACTATTTCACGACTTGCGTGCTGATTGAAGCCCGTAAGAGTGGTTTCTACCTGTGGGTTGCATGTGTAAAACAACAGCCTCAATGAAAAGGCGAAAGGGATAAGAGACGGCCATCTATCAAATGTGTCATGTGGACTGACTTTCATTTTAGGTGAGATTTCCAAAACAGCGGTCTCTTCCATCCTGGGACTGGGGAGGACGGGGTCTCAGCCCAGCCCGGTGATGAAGTCCCTCTTTAAACAAATGACGACCAGAAAAGATTTTTCTCCCTTCTTGCACAGGTTTTACTCACAACCCACAGGTTTTATCTCCTTCCCAGTATCCTTCCTTTTTTAACAGAGCAACCCATGCCACCAGATTCCAGTCCGCAAAATGCTTTGATCTCTGTCATCGACACACTGGGAACTGTTAGCAAAAGGTTTCTGTTGTCCTTGAAGCTCCGAACATAAGGTAGTACCATCTGAGATACTTGCTACATCCCAAGTGACATTAAGGAATTCCATAAATATGCACTTTGTGTAGTGTTGCCCAGACATGCACACTCACTGCAAAGCTGACCAATGAGTATTATGACATGGTCATAATGGCACCGGTTGCCAGGCTACACCAAAAATGGCGGCCTAAGGATCCCTGAAAGTTCCCTCACTAGTTGGCTGTGACTTGAAAAACAAGGAAGATTATGCAAACATTATATCTGAACACTTGTTTTTGTATTCCAAAATATGCTGACAGATACTGACAGACAGTTCAACCTAATGAGTGTTGTAAGATGGAGAAACATCTCTGTAATTGATACAGAAGTTATGAAACCCTCGCTCAGCCAGTGCCCTTTAGCAAGACTTCCACTTTAGAAGGGGATCATTCGACCCTGGTCAGTTTCCATCACCCCAGTTGTTTTAAAAAATGCTGACATAGAAAAAGAGAAAGACAATGGGGAGAATAGATACTATAATAGTTGATGCAATAGACAGACAGACATAAGTACTTCCTACTGTTGAAGGTTTTACAGAGGGCATTTATAAAGTAGTCAGCAACGGAGCTTTCTTTGCAGGTGGAGCAAATCACCTGGGATTCAAAAATAAAAGTACCTGGCAACAGTTAAGAAACCTCCAAAGTTCTGAGGGAAGTTTAAACCAACCAGGCTCATACTACACGAACAAATTTTAAGTGAGCCTAAGAAAATCTCTCATCACCTTTCGCCTTCCTAGAACATACTAAAAGGAACCAAGAGTGCAGAAGAAAGTAGGTTATTATGGAAAACATTCTCCTTAGCCCTAATCTACACGTTTCAGTTATTCACTTAGACGTTCTACTCTAATCGAGTTTTCCATGAGAAGAGAAGTTTTAGCCACTGAAAGCTAAGAGGTTTTTTTCAATGGTACCCTGTGGAAAGGAAAGAAACAAAACATCTTGCGTTTGAAAAGTTGTTAGTCTGAAATGAAAGATATTAGCTTGTGAAAACAAGAGAAAAGGCTGGCTAGTTCAAGTCAGAAACCCAGGGTGGAGGTTTCCAAGGCCCTTTTATTAGGGGAAGGTCCCCTTTATAGCACAAGATTTCACATGTGTATCAGACAATCAGATCAGTTCCTAAAAATTAGGAAAAAAGAGGAAAAAACAAAACAGATGCACTTCTTATATATATTAAACATAAGTTAAAAGAATTTATAAAATGGTCACCCTTCTTACAGAATAAATGCAGAGTATATTATGAATGCACCTCTAGGCTTAAGTTGTTAAACTTGTCTTTGTTTTCCAACAATAAATAAATAGAACTTCTTCTTAAGTCTTGGATCCACCTGTGCCACGGAAGGGCTCTGAGTCATTACTGGCTTTTCTTCCCTTGTCACTTCTGTGTGTGGCATTTGATTGTACAGGGGTTACCAGTTTCACTGGCCCGTCAGAGTATTGGTTATCTTTTCGGGGTGGCATCCGCTCATTAATTCGGTCCAGACCTCGGGCTTCTTCAAAACTCCGGATCCTGTGCTGAAGCGAAAACCCTCTGATGGCTACAGAAAAACAGGAAAGGGAGGAGCTCGATTAGACATCAAGGCAGACAAGCTTCAACTTTCTTAGCACATAGCAGCTTCCTAGAGAAAAACATAGAAGGGTGGCTAAGGAGCACATGTCTGGTGAGACTAATAGGCAATATTTGATTTGAATTAGCCTTGTCTTGAAGCTACTAATTCCTTAAGGCCCCAAGGCTTGGGCAGCTGAAACTGTGAAAGTAATTTTCATAGACGCTCAGTACAATTAATCGTAGCAGAAATATACCTGACAAAAAGCAAACAAGTTCTTAACTTAGCCCCAGTACATTTGGGAAAGAGCTTCTTATGGGCCAGAAACGTGCTCAATGCAAGAGAGAAAAAAGAAAACACTAGAATAATAGAACAAGTTAAACAGAGTACTTTAGCACAAACATCACACTGACCACAAAAAAAGTAACAAAAGAGCTAATCTTTTTTGTTTAGGACAGCTTTTTATCTTGCACAACCAGGAGCTGAATGTAAGTTAAAAACCATCTAAAAAGTAGCTTCTAAATATTTTCTTTCTGATTGAACTTTTGTATTGTCAAGGAACGGCATTCCCATTTTGAACCACCTCACCTAACAAAGCAATTAAATTTATAACACAGTATCAATTCCAATGGTTTTCATCCACCAGTTCACAGATACTTTGTTACTTAAAATCTGCTTTCACAGGAACAAATTTAGCTTGACTGCCTTAGGGCAAACTCAAAAAACAATCAATCTAAATTCCTGTTTACTTTGGCCTCAGCTCTCGATATCTTTTAGAATCATTAAAGAGGCCAATCTGTTTGAATCTCTAGTTAGCAAAAGGATGTCTCTTATATATGGAAGGGCTATCGAATTAAACTACTTGGTCCCTCAGGACCAGTTGCTTAAGCTTCGGCCACTGCATTGAAACAGAGCCCAGAAAGGACTGTAGCTGTGGAGAGGGTCATTTAAATTACTACAACTGCAGGATACTTTGTGAGCATGCCTAGAAATAGGTACTCCTTTTTTCACTGTTACAGTTCTGGTGATGCAATAATAAAAGATTTCAAACGTTGACAAAAGTTTTTTTAAACTAGTAGACAGACACATGATCACATAGGAATATGGCCATACCTTCCCGGGCCTCTACTGCTTCTACTGTGGCTGTAAGAGGCAGGAGCAGTGGCATGCAAAAATGAAGACAGAAAAAGAATGAGTAAACCTACAGCAACGCTGCCAGCAGACATCCCAGGGTCCCACCTTCTAGCCTATTCCCACCCATAGTAAAAGTCAACTAGTTAGAGAAGCGAGAGGATTATTGCAAGAAACTAAATTGGGGGGTTGAGGTGGGGAGAGTTTCTAATATTTTTAACATTCCAGGTAGCACGGGAATCTTTTAGCTAATGGCATCTAGAGCTAAGCCAACTGGGCCAGTCAAGCTGACTATAAGAAACCAAGAGTCACGTTGTTTTCCCGATTTTAAGTAGCTAGCTGCTAATTTATATCTTGACATTCACATATCAAAATAACTCGTAGACTCAAATAATTTAACATTACAACCGTTCTTTGATTTGTAATAGTTCAGATGGTATTTTAAATGAGTTGCTGCTGCGTCCTATTCAAAAAACTTATTTAAAACTACTTATTGCTCTCATGCAACTTACGCGGGGTCCAACCGTCCTTTTTAGTTACTTAATGAAAAAAGAATGGCTTTTGACTGGCATTTGGAAGGAGAGAACAATAGGTTACAAGTGTGGGGTTATTTCTTGTCCGAGGGTAGAGTACTAAGCTGGCAAAGGCATAAAACTGTTGAATTCCGGATACAAATTCATGTACCATCTGGGATTAGAGATGTAGCAAAGGCTGACATTTCCAACCAATATGGCTTCCGTTCGCTGTGCGAGAGAACAGGCCAGTTACTAAGATGGCCCTCTTCTCCTTCATTGATGGAAAAGGAAGCAATTGAAAAATTAATACCCACAGGTAAACTTCTTTGCATCCTCTTCTGAGACAGTAAAACCCCTAATATATGAAAAGGTTACAGGTTGTAGCAAGAAAGATCCTATTAGGGGAACGCTGTCAGTTCCTCCAATACCAACTTTTAAACAAGAAGGCAGGGAAGAAGAGTGAACGGGAAGAGTTTCTGTTCCTGAGGCTTTCTATATCGATGAGAGGAGAAACTGGCAGAATGGAAAAATTAACTTCCTAACATACTCGTAGTGTGAAAAATGGAAACTTGGAATCAACTTATCAAGTGCTTACATGTGTCGACCATATGTAGGCATGTGTTAAAGCAGTGTCACATCCCCTCTAATCTACTCAAATAGAAAAAATAAACTTACATAAGAAAACGATAGTTGCTTCAAACAGTGTATCACTGATGCAATGGTTAGAAGTGGGAGAACAGAGCACTGTCTAAAACTGTATACAGAGTGTGGGCCTAATTAGAGTTTAAAAGCTACGGTGGTAAAGTGTGTACTCGTGTTACATTGTTTAGGGCTCTCCCAGAATTGCTTTTTTGTATTGGGTATTAAGGTATCAGTCTGTACTGAAGGACATTATAAGAAACAGTCATATAAAATTGACAAACTGACTTTTTCCCCTTACTGAAACACATCTATTCAGTAAAGGCTATACGGCTGTACCATTTTCCATCCTCACCAGCAGTGGACGTGGGTCCCAATTCCTCCACAGTCTCATCAACACTTGTTATTACCTTTTTTATCACAACTATGCTAGTGGGTATAAAGTGGTATCTCAGTGTGGTTTTATTTGCATTTCCTTAATGTCTAATGATGTTGAACATCTTTTCATGTGCTTATTGACCTTATGTATGTGGTTTTTGGGAAAATGCCTATTAAAAAAATTTTTTTTATTGGGGTGACAATGGTTAGTGAAATTACATGGGTTTCAAGTGTACGATTCTATAATATATCATCGATATATCACACTGTGTGCTCATCTATTCAAATTTTTTACCCATTTTTAATTGAGTTGTTTGACCCTTTATTATTCAGTTATAAATTCTTTGTATTTTCTAGACATAGCCACGTATCGGATGTATGATCTGTAAATATTTTCAACTATTCTATGGGCTGTCTTTTCACTTTCTTCATGGTTCCAATTGCAGCACAGAAGTTAATTTTGATGAAGTCCAATTTATAACTGATCTGTTTTTTATCTTATTGTCTTTGTGAATGTTGTTCAGTTCTTAGCTTTCTTCTTTTATTTTGGCTACTATGAAGCTTGGAATCAGATTTATGGCTGATTATTGCCTTTTCTGTTTGTTTTCCTTTGTGCTCCAACTTCCAAGCATATTTATTTTACTTCACTGTGCTGTATGTATACTGTAACTTATTCCAATCCCTCTTGGAACAAGGTGGGGCATAAATGAAGGTATGCTACAAGGCCATATGGAATATTGTTGGTTGAAAGCTCTCCAGGTAAAGTTATATAAACAATAAAAGGTCTTATTCAGCTAATGTTCCAGTTTGTCAATGAACCTGTGGAACTGAGACTATGACAGGAAAATGACAAAATAAACTCAGTTCCTGTCAAACAATAGGAGAGAATAAGAAGCTGTAAAAAGTGGGCCCCGACTGTAGTTTTGTTCTTACGCATTCCTGAAGATTTCTATTGATTTCCAAAGTCTCAATAAACAATCCTGTATTGATTAAAACACTCATAGTCATATTAGAAACTAAGAAGCTGGATATATTAGGGACTGAAAACAAAAGGTAGACCAAGGGTTATAAATAAACAGATAAATCTACAAATAATACATCTATAAAATTCTCTTTTTATTACTCATCCCAGATTGGCATAGTTGCTCTTTCAAGGTCTAGAAAAAATTGGCTCAGATTAAAACGAAGACTTTGTGGATCAGCAAATTTTCAAAACTTTGCAAGGAAGGATGCTATAGGACATTCCCTTCTTCACCCATGTGACTTCCTGTTACCGCTAAATTGCCTTGTCAGAACTGCTCTCAGAATATCTCACATGACTAATTACCAAGCAAAGTCATGGTGGAAAAGCAGTTTGCTTACAAGAAACCGTATGTTTCATTTGAGAGAAAAAAATTCAATCTGACATAGTTTACTGGTTCTTTCTATGAAACTACAGAAATTAGGAAAATTAATTATATATTTCTAAGGAAACAAATATACATTCTTCCTTCCAAATAGCTAACCTCTAATATTCCAGTATTCAATTTGAAAGAGGAAGAACTCAGTCGTATTAAAAAGGGGGGAAAGGAGCGTGTTCCTATAAATCAATACCAGTGGAATTTCTACTTCCTCTAAGTGGCAGAATGACAAGGAGAAAAAGAAAAACTTAAGTAGAAACTGCAATAAAACAAGGGGGCAAAAAAGCAATGAAACTCTAGTTTAAGTTGTTAATGCTTCAACTCCAGTTTTCATGCCTAGAATTAATAATAGTCATCCAACGTGATCTCATGTCCTTTCCTCTTGCTTGACCAGCCCTATGCTTATTCTGACAAACAACAATCTTTTCATTCCAGAGTTCCATAAAGCCCTCTCCTTAGAAGTCAGTGCTCATGTAATTTTTAGAGTGGACATTCTGGTTGAAGAGGTGACTGTGGCACTGGAGTAGGATATGGCTAATAGGCAAAGAGACAAACTCCCTTTCTGATTAACTAACCAAAAATATTTGAGGTATAAAACATAAACAAGCGAGGTGTTATCTTGTACCCAAATCTGAAGTGTACAGCTCAGTACATTTTTATCTATGTATATACTTGTGTAAGTACCACCCAGATAATGATATAGAACATTCCATCTCCACTACTCCAGAAGTCCCCTATGGCCTTTCTGGGCTAATATTCTCCTACCAAAAGAAGTGTCATTCTGACTTCTATTACCATTAGTGCCCCTGTTCTTGAACATTATATAAATCAGACAGTTTGTGCTCTTTTGTGTCTAGTGTTTTGAGTTTACCAAGATGTCTGTGAGAGTCAACCATGATTTTGCATGTATTCATTATTTGTTTTATTGCTGAGTTGTATTCCACTGTATACATATCACACTATTTGTTTATCTATTCTGCTGCTGATGACCACTTGGTTGTTTCCCATTTGCGGCTCTTGTGAATAAAGCTAAGGTGAGCGCTCTTATGCACATCCTTTGGTGGACATATGCATTAATTTTTCTTCAATATATACCAGGTGTGGAATTGCTGGGTTATGGAGTAGACATGTTTTGGTTTTCTGCCCACTAAACAGTTTTCCAAAGTGACTGAACCAATTTACAAGCCCATCAGCAATGTATCTAGTTCTAGTTTTCCACAAACTCATCAACACTTGGTATTGCCAGACTTTTTCATTTTAGCCATTCCAGGGAGTATGTAGTGGTATCTCACGGTGGTTTTAATATCCATTTCCCAGATGAGTAACTATATCAAGCATCTTTTCATATGCTTATTGGCCATTTCAATATCCTCTTTTTTGAAGTGCATGTTAAAATCTTTTGACCATTTTAAAAAAATTGGTTGTCTGCATTTTTCTTTTTGAGTTGTAGTTCTTTATACATTCTTAATACAAGTCCTTTGTCAGACATACGCATTGCAAAAATTTCCTCCCAGTTTATGGCTTGCCTTTTCCCTTTGTTAATCATGTATTTTTGTAAATAGAAATTCTTAATTTTAATAAAATTTAATTTTTTTCTTTTAAGGGTAGTACTTTTTGTGTTCTATTTAAGGGCTCTTTATCTACCCCAGTGTCTACTCTCCACACTTTCTTCTGGGAGTTTTACTGTTTACATTTACGTTTTAATTCATTTTGAATTAATTTTTTTATATGGAGACAAGAGTCAAGATTCATTTTATCCCCCACAGATGGATATCTAATTGCTCCAGTACCATTTATTGAAAGAAGCCCAATTAAAAAAAATTATTTTATTTTTTAAAATTATAGTTAACATACAATATTATATTAGTTTCAGGTATGATTTTACATTTATGTACCTTATGACGTCATCACCATGTTAATTAAGTCATCTGCCACTGTATAAAGTTATTATTGACTATAGTTCCTGTGCTGTACATCATATCCCCATGACTTTATTTTATAACTGGAAGTTTGTACCTCTTATTCCCCTTCACTTATTTTGCCCAACCCCTCCCCTCTGGCAACCATAAGTTTGTTCTCTGTATCTATGAGTCTGTTTGTTTATTTTTATTTATTTTTTTAATATTCCACATATAAGTGAAATCACATGGTATTTGTCTTTCTCTGTCTGACTTATCTCACTTAGCATAATACCCTCCAGGTCCATCCATGTGGTCGCAGATGGCAAGATTTCATGCTTTTTTATTGATGAAGCCCCAATTTAAAATTTAACTTGGACTGCTGGGTAATGGGAGCACACCGTCCGTGAAAGATGCGTTTCTCATACTCACCTGTCTCAATAGTTTGCTTTCCTCCAGAGAGGACACCCAGAGGGAGTGTACCTGTAGGAGTCAGGCCCTTGAGAGTCAGCACACTCTCACTTTCTTCCCTGCAAAGGAAGATCAAAGCCCTGGGTTAATGCCAGGGTGTCTACTACTCAGCAATTCCAAGGTACTTGAAGGAAGTTAAGAAAAGATGCATAAAGACGGAGGACAGGTTCTCCTTCTCCCTACCCCTTCCCTGACCCAAAGAAAGGGATGTTTTCTCTAAATATTCCACTTTTTAAACAATCTGCCAGGTTTTGGTTTTCAATGAATAGCACTTAATAACCAGGTGCTGTTCTAATTTTCCCATGTATTATACCGTTTAATCTTCCTAATAACCGTGTAAAGCAGATTCTGTTTCTATCAGTCTTCTACAGACAAGTAAAATGAGGCACAAGCTCACACAGCTAAGAAGAGGTAGAGCCAGGATGTGAAGCACACGGGCTCTCCGGCTCCAGAATCCACACTGAATCACTACAGTCACGACCTCTGAGCTCGTACCAAATGTTCACCTGAGCATTTCCAGTCATTTTAACACGTAGGTCTGATTCAATCTGCACTCAACCCAAAGACCTACAGTTCTAATAGCAAATTCCAATTCTGAAATACCTACTCTGAAATCAACTTCTAATGTACTCTCAAAATGCTTTTATCCCACCTTGTAATGACAGACTTATCCTTACCGAAGAATTGAAAAGACCCGTGCCATCTTCCCAATGGCTCTGATTTTATTCTTGATGATCTCCTTTCGAACTGTGGTGCCTCCTTTTAGAATACAAAGAATAAGTTACAGGAATGTGTTAACAGGTTAGTTTTAAAAGTGCAGGATGAAGTATCTTTCTACGTTAAAGAAACTGTTATTTTAAAAAAGAAATCAAGGCCCAAGTTTATTTAAACAAACAACAAAAATCCCAGGAAGTGCTAAGGTGCAAGAGAAAAAACAAACCAGAAGGAAAAAAGATGAAGTGAAAAATGGAGGGGCCACGAAAAAGAAAGACTGGGCAGATCTATGAGAGGTGGGAACTCATTTGTGGTTCTGAAATGTAGAACACAGAGAAGAATGTAATACACACATATAAACAAAGATAGTTGCTATAGCAAAGATCTGTTTTGAGAATGCTGTGAGCCACCTTAGGATGCAGGGTTTGGCCTGCAACGGCAAGTGATGATTTCAGCAGTTGTCTTCTGCACATAAACACAATACACAGCTAGCTCTCCTGAATTTACTGTGAGGGCTGCTTTCATTCTACGAGTATAATCCTCACTTACAAACTGGTGAGTAACAACGACTACAGACAACTGTGTAGTACAAATGATGATGATGGGTAAGGTATTTTATAAAGCAACATCAAAAAAGTTAACACACGACTTTATGACCTTTCCTCATCTAGGATTCAGGAAACAGCTCACACATGAGAAGCCAAGGTCCAGCATGCACCAGGTGACTGCATTCAAAAGTCAGAAAAAGAAACATGGCCTCTCCTTCCTCACCCCCCTAACGCTCAGTATCCTGCAGGATCGTACAGCAGGTCCAGAGAAAATATATGCATTACAACAGAAAGGGAGGATGGAGAGCCTGTCTGAAACTATTCAACTACAACTAAAAAAGTCTAACTCATAGACTGTGGTGGGACAGACAGCGACTATTAAGCTCTTAGCACAGTTTAGTCAGATACCTTTCTGATAGCTTGAAATGTAGTGATCTTCAGGGAGAAGAGACACCAAGAAAACAAGGAGATGAAGATAAAAATATGAGAAGAGCAATTTAAGTTTTCATGGAAGAGAGAAAAAAAAATCAAAGTGAAATGCAATGAGAGAAGCAGGCTATTAACTTTATCAGCTCAGAAGAGATATACCCTTGGTGTCATAACAGATGTTAAATTACAGATTTCTTGTCAGTAGTTTTGCCCCTCTTAAAAGTTTATAGTTTTACATTAATTCACATCTATTAGTATTCAACATGTGCTATCCCCACAGATTATGAAAATAAAATTAGACATAGAAAAACATATTTGTGGAACAAAGACGCTGAAAACAAGGAACGAAAACAGGACAAAACAAACAGCTTACAAATCTCTTAATAAGAGCATTCTGTTGTTATTTAATGGGTTCAGTATCTTCCCCTATCTTTCTGGAGATTTTATAGTTTTTCCTTTTTAAAGTTTTATATTTCCTTCAGGATCTCAAGTTCATTTAAGTTGCTTTATTGCTGTTTTTGTTGTTGTCTCTCAGAGACTCCAGAGGTGTCCGCTAATCCTGAGTGTTGCTGAGGATTGAGACTGAAGGACTGAAAAGCTTTCTGAGTTGGTGGGTGCATTGTTGACTTGAAGCTTTACATAAGTAATCAGGGTGAGCCTATACTAAGGAATTCGCTCTATCGGTATTGAGTATACATATGGTTACTTCATTCACATTTTTGGCAAGCCATGATGCTCTCAATTGTATCCCCAGCCCTTACATTCTTTGGCTTACATTTTTTAGAGATTAGCTTGCAGACTTGGAAAAGAGGCAGTTGCCCACCGGCAAACTACTTTATCTGCCTTTCCAAAAGCTCTCACCCAGTCTCCTTACTTTATCAGTGCCCATCTCCCTCCTCCCCCTAACCCATAGTACCCAATTCTAGCAACTGGTACTACCAATTCCTCTGCTTTTTGAGGATTCTGTGCTGGAACTCAGCATTCCTGAAAGCTGGACTTCGGCTTTCTTGAAATCAGCTAAGTCAGTAACACTAATTCGTTTGTTGTCCAGCTTCCAAATATCCCTACAAAAAACTCTGCATTCTCGTAGGTTTATAACTTTTTAAAATCTTTTTTCTATTGTGAAGTGTGCTAAACATACAGACAAGTACATAAAACAAACATGTAACTAAGTGATTTATTAAAAAGCAAATGACCATATAATCCACTCCGGTCAATAAATAGAACCTTGCTAGCACCCCAGATGTCCTCCTGGGACCTCTCCTAATAATTATAGTCTCTCTCCTCCCAAATAAAATCTTTCTCTTGACTTTTATTGAAATCACTTTCTTGCAGTTCTTTATAGGTTGATCACGTGTCCACAAGCACTACAGTTTTCATTGTTTTTGAACTTTATGTAATTGGAACAATTAAGTATGTCTTTTGTGTCTGGCTTCTTTTGCTCAACATTGTAAGATTCATCCATGCTTTCTGTTGCTCCAGTTCATTGTCACTATTGTATATAATTCCACTATATGAATATGCCACAGCTTATTTCTCCTTTTTACTGTCAGTGGTCATTTGGGCTGATTCCAATTTTTGGCTATTTTGAATTAGGCTGCTATGAATATTCCTATGCACTTCCCTTTGCTATACACATTTCTGTTAAGTATATTCCTAGAATTCAAATGCTCAGTTATAGGGTACATATATGTTCAACTTTGGATAACAGTTTGGCACTATCTATTAAAGAGGATGTACCGATTTATACTCGTGTATGAGCATTCCTGCTACTTCCCATCTTGGCCAATACTTGTTGTTATTCACCTTTAATTTTATCCAATCTAGTGGTTGAATAAAATCATCCCTTGTGATTTTAATTTGCATTTTTATAATTACCAATGTGGTTGAATATCTTTTCATATTTTTACTGGCCATTTGGATATCCTCTTTTGTGACGTGCTTGTTCAAGTCTCATCTTATTGATCTGTAGTTTGTTATACAGTCTGCAAGTGAGCCCTTCATTGGTTGTGTTGCAAAAATCCTCTCCCACTGTGTAGCTTGTCTTTTCACTCTCAATAGAGTCTTTTGGTAAGCACAAGTTCTTACTTTTAATGTGGTCCAATTTATTATTCATTTCCTGTATGGTTAGTGCTTTTTGTGTTCTGTTTAAAAATTTTTCCTCTACCCCAAGATCATGAAGATATTCTATATTATAAATACTAGAAGATTTATTGTTTTGCCTTTCATATTTGAATGTATTAATCCATCTTGAATTTATTTTGCGTTTGGAATATGATAGGGTTCAGGTTTAATTTTTAGTCAAATATTAACACATATCCCCAGACCATTTATGAAAAATACCATCGTTTTCCTTCTACTCTGCAGGGCCACCTCTGGTCTACAGCAAGTGTCCATATTTGTGTGGATCTATTTCTGGATTCTCTATTCTGTTTCAGTGCTTGTCTGTCTTTGCACTAATAATTCTAATTACTCTAGCTTTATAGTAAATTTTGATGTCCTATAGAACAAGTCCTCCCACTTTATTCTTCTTCAAGACTTAAGCTATTTCCCTATGATGTTTAGAATTTATCCTTAGCATTTCCATATAAATTTTAGAATCAAATTGTTAATATTTGACTTTGAATCCATAGATCAATTTGGGAATAATTTATATCTTTAGAATAGTGAATCTTCCAATAATCCATGAATAAGATATTTCGTTCCAATTTATTTAGAGCCCTTTTAATTTCTCTAACAATATTTTATAGTTCGTTGCTTAGAGGTTTCACATCATTTGTTAGATTTATTGTTAGGGATGATATTGTAAATGGCATCTTTTTAAAAACTTTGTTTTGTTTGTTGCTGGTAAATAGAATTACAAAGGATTTTTGGTTGTTGGCTTTGTATCCAGCTTTACTACCTGCATTTATTGATTCTAATAATTATCTATAGACTTTAAAAAGTTTTCTTTGTATACAACCATATCATCTACAAATCATGATAGTTTTGTTTCTTCCTTTCCAATCTTTATACCTTGAATTTGTTTTTCTTGCCTTATTATACTGGATACGACTTCTAACATGATACAGAGTATCACATTATACTCTAATATAATGTAACATGAGTATAGAGGTATTTATAGTCAGCACCCTTGTATGCTCCCAATCACTGAGAAAAGCTTTCAACATTTCACCATATGATGTTTGCTATTGGTTTTTATTGGTATGTTTGTCAAAAAATTCTTCTTTAAACCTAGTTTAAAAGATCTATTGTAAATGAAAGGTGAATCTTACCAAATGCTATTTCTACATCTACTGAGATAATGATATTTCTTTTATTGTTAATGCAGTGAATTATTCACTGCAGTGATTGATTTTTTAAATAAAATTTTTATTTTAGAATAGTTTTAGATATATAGAAAAGAGTTGCCACATTAGCATTTTACATGAGTATACACAGATTGAAAAACCTTATAAGGTTTCTGGAACAAATCAAGTTATTTGGGAGGCATAATTCTTTTATGTATATTGTTAGTTTCAATTTGTTGATGTTTTGTTTAGGGTTATTCTATCTATATTCATGCCCTTGTCATGTTTTAGTACCATAGTTATACTGGCCTCATTAAATGAGAATTTCTTTTTTATTCTCAGGATGAATTTGTATAATTTTTGTGTGGTTTCTTTCTAAATGTTTTGCTTTAGAGCTTTCTGTATCTTTATGCTTTAGATCTGTCTCTTATAAGAAAACATCATAAAGTTTTCTTTTAAATCCTACCAGACAATCTGACTTTTATCTATTCATATTTAATAAAACTGCTGATATATTTATCATCATAATTTAGTCTATTGTCCTGCTGCTATATTTACCTTCCCTCCTTTCTTGCGTTCTTCCAGGTTATTTTTTATCATTCCATTTTTCCATAACTTAAAAGTTATATACTTAAAAAAACCAAGCAAACAAACAAACATCTTTTCTTACAGGTTACTCTAGAGATTACAACATGCATCTTTTATCAAAGTACAATGTTATACACTCCTCACACACTTTAACTATAATTATCCCACTGCCAACTATTATTGTCATATATTTTAATTCTGTCTTTTAAATCCAATAAAACATTATTGTTATTGTTTAATAAATTCTACATTTATAGGATTTAGCCACATATTTTCTACTATTTTTACTCTTTATTCCTGAATCTCCAAGCTTCCATGTGGTATTTTCCTTCTGCTTGAATATCATTTAGAATTTCATTTAGTGTGGGTCTCCTGGTAATTCTCATAGTAAATGTTTTAAGGGAGGGCTATCTGAAAAACGCTTATTTCTTCTTAATTCTTGAAGGATATTTCTGCTAGATATAGAATTCTCACTTACCAGTTATCATCTTTCAGTGCTTTGAATATATTTTACATTGTTTCCTGCTTCCACTGTTTCCATTAAGAATCTACTGTCAGTTTAATTATTCTCTTTTGAAAGTAATTTCTTTTCTTCTGGCTGCTTAAAAGATTTTTTCCTTTGTCTTTCATCTGAAGCACTTTTACTATGATGTGCTGCCTAGGTGTTGTTTTCTTTGTATTCATTCTGCTTTGGTTTACAGGGCTTCTTAATCTGTGGCTTAATGTCTTATCTATTTTAGAAAATTTTTATTCATTATCTCTTCAAATATTGGTTCTACCCCATTCTCTCTTCTCTGGGACTCCAAACATACAGTTGATAGGCCTATTCACTGTATTCTCTGTCTCTTAGGCTATTTTTGGTATTTTACATTTTCTTTTTGTGATTTATTCTAGGTTGCTTCTTCTGACCTACCTTCTGGTTGATTTCTTCTCTGTTTAGCTTTATTAAATCTGCTGTTAATTCATCTGTCAAGTTTCTTAATTTGTTGTTTTACTTTTCATTCCTAGAATTTTCTTTTGGTGTTTTATCAACTCTGTTATATCTCGTTTTATAATTCACAGTTATTTGCCAAATATTTCAATCTTGTCTTTTATGTTCTTGCACATAGGAAGCATTGTTTTGCTTTTTAGCACAATTATTTTACCGTCTGGTCTGATAAAGCCAGTGTCTGGAGAACCTGGGAATCTGTTTTTATTTTTTTCTGTTCCTGCTGGTTCTCATTCACGCCATTATGTTTCCTCATACGCCTAGTCATTTTCGGTTGTGAGCCATATATAATATTTGAAAGACTTTGGTAATTTAAGGTCTTACATGATGTTATCTTAGTGTAGAGAGGTTTGCTTTTGCCAGGTACCTGGGACTACCTTATTTAAATTTTAGTAATTGAAATGATTTGAAGGTTCTATTTCCAGTTCATCCTTACTCTTACATGGATGTAACCGCAAGCAGGAGCTTGCTGGCACGCACATCATCCTTGGCAAGCCAGGAACCCCAACCTTTTTAGCTTCTATCAGGAGGGCAGATCAAGCTCTCAGCCCCCTTGTTTGAAATTCATGAATGTCTTTAGGAAAGAAATAGTCCCAAATGTTGGTCTTACCTCTCTGAATTTATGCCTTTTTCCAGATCTTAACCTGGTAATTCTTTATTATTTTGTTAGCTTTCTGAATGCCTTTTAGGCAAAATTTAAAAATAGTTTGTATTGCTTTTCCAGTTGTCTTAAGAGTCAGGGTTGATTTAAACTATCTTGTCTGGCTTACTAAAGTGGAAATCCTTAATTTATAACACTTAAGTAAAACCAAAATTGTATTGTGGTTTTAGTGTGGTTTCAGGAAGGAATGGAATTAGAAGGGTGGTCAATTCACAATCTTAACCTACAAGGTTATTTTTCATTTCCTTTCAAAAACAAAATTTTAAAGCATATATCAGCTTATATCCACATTTTATAAAAAATGGGGATGAGAGGATTCTATGTATTTACTTTTGCATTTAATAGAACAGCTAATAGATTTTCCGCATCAGCACCAATCTCTCTACTTCATTCTTTTTCTAAGTAGTTGCACTTTATATCATTCAGTCTAACTCACAGATATTTATCTATTATGCTCATTGCACTATGCTTGGTTTTAGGGCTATTCTAGTGAGCAAAAACCATTTTGTCCCAGCATTCAGGAAGTTTACAGTTGAATGGGGGTAAAATATATTAATCTGGTAATAATGTAAACAAATGTAAAATTGCAACAGTATCAAATGCTAAGGAGAAGCATTTGATGAGAGAGCACCACTGATGAGAGAGTATCACAGGGGTATTGGATCTAGTCAGGGAGGTCAGAAACATCTTCCATGAGGAAGTGATGATAAACTGAACAGGACGTAACCAGAAGAGAAAGGGAGAAAGGAGGCTTGCATACAGGAAATGATATTCCATGTAGAGACTCTATCATATGGATATATCATGATTGATTTACCCAGCTCTCCTCTAAGGAACATTTAGATTGTTTGCAATCTTTTGCTACTATAGATGATACTTTGAAAAATATTCCCATACACAATTTTTGGCATAATTTTGCAAGCATATCCTCATGACAATCAAGAATCCTTTCTTAAAACATACAATAGAGTTCACAATAACTTCCATAGGCACTTAAATATCCATATAAATTTTACTAGATCTATTTTTCACGTTTCATCTTTTCCTAACTTAAATTCTTTGTTTTGTTTTAATTTTGACCTGGCTCCCCTTTTTGCTCAAGAAGAATTGTTTCCTTTGTAGTGAGCTTCCATCCCATACCTAAAGGGACTCACAAGCTACGTACAATCTACTCTGAACGTTCAATGTGGAATCTGAAGCATAAGTATGTACAGGACTCTCTCCTACATCCTCACAGTCGGCTGGGCTTTCTCCACTATGTTGACAGTTTATCCTAACAGCTGAGTGAATCCCCTTAGCACAGAGCTTAGACAGAATGACAGAGGTTTGTGCTCAGGTACTACCATCTTTCCAGAATCTTCCATACTCTCAGATAAGTTAGGGCTTACCTTTAAAATCAAACCTCCCACAACACACTAAGAAAAAAATACTTGGCTACATATGCAATAAAATGTTACTACATAAAGATCCCTCAGAGACCAATAAGAAGAAAAACAAACGAACAAACAAACATGTACACAACCAAGTAGAAAAATGGGCAAAAGGTATGACTTGACAATTCACAAAAGAGAAATAAAATAAACATGGTCAATAAACACAAGAAAAGTGTTCATTAGTCATCATAAAAATACAAATTAAAATTTAAAAAATATCAGACTATAAAAATTATAAGCAGTATTGGAGAGAGCACTGTGAACTACAGTATGCACCATATACACAAAATGTAAACTGGTAGCCTTTCTAGAGATTATCTGCATCCAATTTAAAATTGTAAGTATTAATTGACACAGATATATTCAATTTCTAGAAATTTGTCCTATGGAAATAATCAAGAAAATGTTACTGTTCATTACCTAATACTCCTTTCTTTTCTCTCATACCATAGATCAACACCTGACTTATATTTATTATGTTTGTCTTCCCTCCACTAGAATATAAGCTTATTGAGAGCAAGGATCTAAACAGTACTTGGCCCATATCAGGCATGTAACAAATGTTGGTTGTTGACAGAATGTGCAAAGATTTGTTTGTAAAAATATTCAAAACTGTGTTGGGTTTTAAAAAGAAAAAGTTGGAAAAAATATCCAATATCCAACAGCAGGGGATTGGTTAAAACAAAGAACAATTGACATGGACAACTATGTAACCATTAGTCTACAAAAAAAGTAAATATCACATGACCTCATTTTTGTTAAAAAGAAAAAAGAGAGAACAAAAATATATGCAAAGATAAAAGACAGTAACACAGTATATATACACCAAAATATTAACAGTGGATATCTATGAGATAGTAGAATTATAGGTGATTGTTTTCATATTTTTCATATTGAACACAATTCTTTTACAATAAGAAAAAAATTATTCAAAACAGGCTAACACCAAAACCAAACCTTTGTTTCTAGTAAAATGAGTAAAAGGCAAGTTTACCTTCAATTTCATCATCGGAAATCAATTCATCATCAGAGCATATGTTGAGAATGTTAACCAGCATCTCTGTTACTATATGGTAAGACAAAATAGCCCAAAATTTACACAATTAATAAGGTACTTTCTCCAAAATGATGTGGATATCTAAATAAACATAGATAAAAATGACTTGTCATTATGCTATTAAGAGTAGCTATAAAAAGCAGCATTAGGTGTAGACCTTCAGGTTTATATAGAATTTGGGTAGATTACTTGCTGCAGTAAAAAGTCTGGAGTCTTTGAAGATTCATTGCATAGTTACTTGATTTCATTAGAGTGCTACCCAGAGCATTTTCCTCACTGATATGCACATGAAAAGAATTCCTCCCATTTTGTAAAGAAGTTAAGCCACCAGGTCTATGTCCAACAGGATTATTTTATATTTGTATAGGTGTACAAATACAATTCTAAGGATAACGTTTCCTATTTAAATCTCTTTATCGCTGAAGAAGTCACTGAAGGGATGGTGTAATGACATGTTATTTTAACATCTCGATCACAGTAGGACAGCTACTTTAAGTTGACATTTAGAACAAGAAGAGCATAATAGACTAGAATTATAATTTAAAAACCAATTAAGTGCCATTTAAAAATCTTTATAAAAACAAAGAAAATTAGAAAACATTTCTGATAACTTTAAAAACAACAACAACCAGTTCTGAACCATCAGGGGGCTCATGCAAATATATAGTGTGCTCTCATCACTAGTTAAGACAACTGATGGTCCAGATACTTTAGTTCTCTTACCTTTTTCCCCGACGAAAGGCAAAGACCACGTGAAAACATCCATAAAGTTTGGAAGCCAGTAGGGGTGTGGAGAACAGTTAAACTGCCTGATATTCATGACATTGTTTTCATATTTTAACACAGCAGCTAAAAACAAATAAAGCAAGAAAGTATGGCACAGAGGAACAGGTTTGTCATAATTTTGTCAAAATTTGTCATAATTTCCCTTTATATACCAAATAGTTACAATTACAACTTTCCTTTGAGGGCAAATATTTCTCAGCAAATGGACACTGGCTGCTTTGCTAGTCATTAGCCAGAACCAAAGATTTTGTAAACTCTCTGGGAGTTTATAAGATAGCAGTCATCTACAGATGGTAAACTTGGAGCAATTTACAAGGCTCGAAAGTTTATTTAATCACCTGAAACTAATATAATATTGTATGTTAGCTATATTTTAATAAGAATCTTTTCTTTTAAAGCTGATTAAATCATCTCTGCATACAATGTGGTGGATAAACAATGCCCATTTCTCCTAAACACAGTCAGTATATTGCTAGCACTCTATAAATGTTTAATAATAACCACCTCATAAGTTTTCACATACACTTTGGGACCAAACTAATTTTCTTTATATTTGAAAAGTTTTAATATCTAATTCCTCAGTCTTTGTCACCAGCAATACAATGCTGTTTGCATTATTCTCTGAATTATTCTTACTGTTATCATAAATAAAATAGGGTCTAACAGCTCTCTAGGAATGACAGATATAGGTCATCTCCTGGTTCCTGTTTCTTTCCTTATTATAGGATGGCCTAATAGTCTCAAAATATAAGTTACTAATCGTCTAAAATGTACACCACAGATTATAAAGAAAATGCACGAAAATAGGATCTTCAGTTCTTAAAAACCTAACACTGGCTACAATGCACATGTCCCATTATTTTCATGTATATGTATTTTATTTAGGTTAGATGAATATATAATTATTCAATAATTCCCTCAATCGACACAGGGAAAAAACAGTGGTGATTAGAAATGAGAGCTTAAAAACTGCTTTTGGGTATCCTGCCAGTGGACACATAAAAAAATAAGAATAGAAGTCTTTAAAAATCATGACTTAAGGGTCTTTCATATAACCAGTGGAACTAAGAAATACCTGTTGGTACCAATAAGTCTAAAGAATATCCAAGAAAGAAAAGCAACAGTAGAAGAACGAGAAGGAAAGGGGGATAGACTTGCCTTTTTCAAGAAAAGAGGTACTTGTATGGTGAGTAACTGAGTACCACCACAGAGTGTTTTTGGTGCCACATTTTCTGCCTTTTTCCTAAAAAATGCTTAAGAAACAATCAAGGAAAATAAGATTGTTGTTTCAAGATAAAGTTACTAATTATGTCAAAGCCAACAGTAAACTCAGGTAGAATGGACTGTGACTTTAAAAGTTTACTAAGTATAATCAAAAACAAAACCAGGTTAGAATGGGGTAAAAAGTGAGTTGGCAGTAAAGTGATTGCTGATTAAATGACACGTTTCAGCTTAGCACACGGATAAATCCACTGGGCAACCAATATTCTTAACTGTAAGGTTAAAGCAAGGAGTGAGAAGGGAAAGTCTTCATCACAAATATAAGGACTGGAGCCACTCAGTGTCCTTAAAGAAGTCTGACAGCACAAGCAGTGCCTGCCATTCATAAGGGAGGAGACAAGACCAAAATGAAGTCTCTTAATATACTAAAAATATTAGGAAACAGAAATAAGAAAGAGTGGAGTAGGGAGAAGCAGAGCATTGTAAGACAGCTAAGACAGAAAAGAATGACAAGAAGGAAAAAGAAAGCATAAGGCTGGGAGAGAACTAAGTCAGAAATGCTTTTACAAAATGGACAGCAAGTCACAAGGACACACTGAGAGGACTGATACAAATCAGACTTATATGAGACGTGACATTGCATAGTTTACTTTTAACTAGAGTAAACAGTAAGTACATCGCGGACTTCTTTCAAACGTGTCTCCCCAACTGCATATACAAGGCATGACTATAAAGTAGCAAGACTTAAGAAACCACTAACTGCAAACACACCAGACTGTATATATCAGATGAGCATGGTCCTTGGATGTAATCACACCAGGCGCAATAACAGCAAAATGTTATGGTATTATAGCAATTTATAGTTTGATCGGTGATTTTAATATTCATTTTTAGTATTCCAATTTGTCTTCAACAACCCTATATGACAAGTATTTTAAAGCTAAACTGAGGCTCAGGGAAGTCAAGTATCTTGTTAAATGTGAAGTGAACTTAAATGTACAGTATCTTGTGAACTGAATTTAAAAGTCAAGCAGGACTAGACTAGGGCTTCTGACTCCTAGCTTAGTGCCCTTTTCTATACACTTTGCTCCTTTACTGTATATCGAATGCAAAGATGCTGCCATTATTCAAAATGCTTTTTGAACCCCTCCTTTGGAATTGCCTCCAGAGCCATTGATAAGCAACACAAAGAACACCAGTCTCATTAGTTATAATCATACCTTGTTTCTGACCCCAAGTGGCATTATCTCGCTTGGTCACTCACCTTTTATCAGTCTTGGCTCTGAATGACTTTTGGCTGTTCCCAAAATCAAATCCACCCTCAAAGGACGAAGATTGCCTTCCCATCACTGAGGATAATATCAAAAGAATGTGTTGCAGACTCTGAAGGCCAGGCCAAAAAAGGAGTTCCAAAAATGTTTTGAACAATGGCAGCATTGGTGGAATAAGCATATAGCCTCCCAAGGTAACTACTTTCAAGGGATGATACTCATTTGGATATACAGGTTCTGGCATGTTTGTTTAAAAGTTTTATTATTTTATAGTCGTACTTTATAAACAACAAAATTAAAAAGGGTAGGAAGTTTTTAGGTGGACCACCGACCTGATACAAAACTTATGAACTACGAATCATAAAAATTACATTGAAAAAGGGCTTTAATAGGATAAAGTCTTAGAAGTAGAATTTCTGCATTGAAAGGCATCTGTACAGCCAATTTTCTGTTTCTATTCGGGACACTGAAGCTTAATGAGATGGTGTGACTTACTCAAGTCACGTGGTTAGTTTCTGGCCGCACTGGGACTGACGTGGAGCTGCTTCTGACTTTTTGTACAGTAGCCCTTCTACCTGCACTGCTGCCCAGGAAGAGCAAACACAGCTCAATAACCACAAACACTAAAACACCTAACGGGGACGTCTATTGAAGTACTGCTGTTACAAATTAATTCAATTCACCAAAACCAGTAACTGATACCGTGTTTCCCCGAAAATAAGCCCCAGCCGGACCATCAGCTCTAATGCGACTTTTGGAGCAAAAATTAATATCAGACCTGGTATTATATTATATTATATCATATCATATTATTATATTGTGTTATACCCAGTCTCATATTATAGTAAAATAAGACCGGGTCTTACATTAATTTTTGCGCCAAAAGAGGCATTAGAGCTGATGGTCCATCTAGGTCTTATTTTCGGGAAACATGGTAGCTATTCTAACTTGAACCTGAAGTAATTTATTCTTCTTATATATATTACAAAACACACACATATGATTAAACTAGCGCTCACATTTATTCACAAATTCAAACTCAAACATCGCTGGACTCACCTTTATTGTTATAGACGTCTAGGTAGTTGGGAGCAGAGAAAATTGTAATGAGCGATGGAAAGCCCGTTGTTTGGCTCTTCCTGTACATTCGATACCTGGAAAGAGAGACAACAACCCATCTGTCTTGATATTTAAGGCAAAACTCTGCAGTGTTATGTGGTACAGTTTTAATATAACTTACCCAGCATCTTGGGCTTCATGGGCTCTGATTATTGACAACAAATTATTATTCTGCAAAAATTCACAAACTGCAGGGTAACTGGCAAAGAAAATTAGAAAACATAAGTCCAGAATTCAAACAATTGACTTTTTAAGAGGCGGAAGAGGATAAGTCAGGATAACAAGTTAATTTTGTTTCAAAATTATAGGTTTTACATACCACTGAACTTTTATTAATAGCTTAGCAATCATCACTGTTTTCCCATTTCACTAATATACCTCATTCCAGCTCAAATATGCAGATAACAGACAATCCCAGGACAGAAACAGAGTTCCCCAGCCTTTAATGTTTTTTGTCTTAACCTTTAACAATAATAACACAATACCAAAACTTTTCCTGATACCTTGATATAAAAAAAGGAACACGGTAGGGTGTGAGTGTGTGCAGTAGGTGCTAAAAACTGAACATGCAATTTTCATATTGTCAAACTGTTAGAAAAGTTAAAGAACCTACTGACAGCTTCACAGGTAATATCAACACCAGGATGATATTATGCAGGAATATTTCAGGAGTAAATGCAAATATTACACCCAACCTTATTCTAATAAAAGGTATGATATTTACATCTACTCCGAACATATTCTTTTAGCACTATTATCTTTCTGAATGACAAATACCTGATAAGAACTGGAGAATACAAAATTATCCTGGAATTAGCCAAGTGTTAATTATTTAGTTTATGTTTAAATCTTTGTTTCTTATTGTGCTCATTAGAGAGACTTAACTTTTAAAAGAGGTTGTACATTAACATGCTATAAAATTGACAGATACAAAAGGGGATACAGTGAAAGGCCTTTCTCCTTCCTACTTCTATCTTCCAGCTACCCTGGAAGCAACCAATATTCCTGGTTTCTTTGAGTATTTCAGAGACATTCTATTTAACGTCAAGCAATTATATATATATATATATATATATATACACACACACACACATGTACATCCCAACTTTTAGAAATAGTAATTAGATGGTACACATAGCTCTGTACCATGTCTTTTCTTCACTTTACAGTAGTGATTATGCCCTATCAGTATATAAAGGGTTTGCTTTCTTCTTTCATTTTTAAAAAATAGCCTCTGCATTTTTTTGTTGTTGTTGTTGGTAGATATGTAGCTATTGCCATTTTGTTATTCATAATTTTGATTTTTTTTTCATCTTAAAGAAGTCCCTCTAACATTTCTTATAATACTGGTTT
The DNA here is from genome assembly GCF_057876585.1 of Rhinolophus sinicus. NCBI lineage: Eukaryota > Metazoa > Chordata > Mammalia > Chiroptera > Rhinolophidae > Rhinolophus > Rhinolophus sinicus. The sequence goes on along the minus strand of NC_142515.1, from coordinate 90,671,315 downwards.
GGTGATAATGAACTTCTTTAGATTTTTCTTGTTTGGGACGCTCTTTATCTGTCCTCTAATTGTAAATGATAGCTTTACTGGGTAGAGTAATCTTAGTTGTAGGTCCTTGCTTTTCAAAGCAAGGGCCTCTGCATTGTTAAGTACATTCCATTGTCAGATGTGCAACACTTTATTTAGTCTTGTACTAAACATTTAAGTTGCTTTAAAATTTTTATTGGAAATAATGTAGCAATGAGTAACCAATCTTGTTACATACATTTTACACAATTGCAAGTATAGTGATTCTCATTATTTGCAGTAGCTATGTTCTATAAAAGTGCTGTAAAAATGGAATTAGTGAATGCTGAACCACTGCTCTTAGGGGAAATACAGGATTAGGGTCCTGGGAGCGTCTGGTCACAGCATTTTCATCAACTGATCAATAAATAACCTTGAGTTATGTGTGTTTCCGAGTAAAAACACCTTATTAACACATATAGTTGATTCATTAACACGGAACCCATGGCCAACAATGCCATGACTCATTCCTGAACAAGCATAGTTAACACACATATTTTCTCTCAAGGCCCATCACAGCTTTCTTGCACGTAGCAACACTGGACAGCACTTCAGCACTATTCCTGGAACCATTTTAAACAGCCAAATCACGCCCCCCCCCCCCCCAAAAAAAAAGTGACAAATGTTATATTAAATAGATCACAAAAAGAGTATCTGCTTACAGTATGAGAGCTGAAGCAGAAGGCACAGCGACTCCTTGTTCATCCCCAGCTGGGGACACACGTGGGGTCACTCGGATTTTTTGTTACTCTGTATGTATGCGTGTCCCTGAAGGACTGTGAAAGTGCTGAGTATTGATTTGGGGGTTACAAATAAATAGCAAGTAGGTAAATTCACCGGTTAGAATTTGTGAATAATGAAGGTCAACTATACAGCCACAGGATTATGATTTAGACGCAGAACTTCTGGACCAAAGCCAGAGGCATTTATAATTGAGAGATATTGCCAAGTTGACCTCCATAGAAATTGTATCAATTTATATTGTGCTAATAATAAAGTAGTGTTATGCTCTCTATTTTAAACAATGTAAAGAGAAGTAAAATGTAAGTGATTTCATCGTATTAGTTACTGGGAAAGGTGGCAGAAAGGAATGAAAAAAGGTTGTTTAAAGAATGTTAAAATGATGATAAAATGGAGGCTTCTTACTTTTTATATGTGGGTTTCATTTAACGAATGCATTACCTTAGGCAATTAATAGATTTTTAGGGGACTAAATACATGTATTATTTGTCATAATAAAATAATGGGATTAGAAAAATTTAGACTTCCAACTTCCCTATACCTCCCTATTTTTGAGTGGCAAAGCACAGGGAAAGCTTACACATGAGATTTAGGGCAACGGCCGACTTCCAGGAAATGTCCTGAACTTAGTTCACAATGTCCTGTTCTTTTTATATCTTTGCCTCTACCAGTGGTTCCAAAAGCTGGAGAGCTTTTCAAAAAAATAACAGGGGCCGGCCCGGTGGCTCAGGAGGTTGGAGCTCCATGCTCCTAACTCCGAAGGCTGCCGGTTCGATTCCCACATGGGCCAGTGGGCTCTCAACCACAAGGTTGCCGGTTCAACTCCTCGAGTCCCGCAAGGGATGGTGGGCTCTGCCCCCTGCAACTAAGATTGAACACGGCACCTTGAGCTGAGCTGCCTCCCGGATGGCTCATTTGGTTGGAGCACAGGCTCTCAATCACAAAGTTGCCAGTTCAATTCCTCGAGTCCCACAAGGGATGGTGGGCTGCACCCCCTGCAACTAACAACGGTAACTGGACCTGGAGCTGAGCTGCACCCTCCACAACTAAGACAACAACTTGACTTGGAAAAAAGTCCTGGAAGTACACACTGTTCCCCAATAAAGTCCTGTTCCCCTCCCCCAAGAAAAAAAATAAATAACAGGATTCCCTGTCTCAGAGACCTACTGAATCAGAATGTCTGGGGGAAGAGCCAAGAAATCTTTGTTTTTAAAAAGGTCTCTAGATGATGTTTGGGAACAAATCATCTAAATCATTTAGAGTCAGACAATAACACTGAAGCACTACAAGATGTCCCGTTCAGTCACGTTGGGTATGTTACACTTACTAGGGCCTAATACCTAATAAAATGCCAAAAGCAAAAGGAACAAACATGAGTTTTCTGCCTTCTATTAATAAAAAAATTAAACAGAAGTCCCTAATACTACACAAATAAATTCAAGATCTAAAGTACTTAAAAATAATTTGATAAGCGACCTCACCCTTTCCTTTCCTGACTTTGCAAATCTAAGGCTCAGCATACCTGTAAAAATAAGAACACCCTCGGACGGTGTTGTGGGTATAGTGCTCCAAGGTCTTTTCGCTGCCGTAGTCTTCCGAGGGATCAGACCACAGCAGGTCACACACTGGCCCAAAGGCTGGAGGTTCTTTAAACCTGTCTAACTAGAAGACAAGCAAAAGGCAAAAGAAGAAAAATCATGAAAGCAAAAAAGCTTTTGAAAACTGGTGTGGGTCAAAACACAAAAACAAAAACAAAACCCTTCCACCCACCAGAATGTAGAGAAGGCAATAAGCCCCTAAAGGATTTTCCTGAAAGAAAATGAATGTGTGACACATTTAGATACATACATTTTATTATTTTGGGTAGTAATTTTTTATAAATATCCCTGTCATCTAATCATTCTTTAGAAAAGGACACCTTTATATCTTAATCTTAAAAGAGGTATATACTCATTTAACTCAAATGTGAAATCAACCACTACAGAGATATACTATTTAGAAAGACTGTGTAAAGTTTGTTTCTAGTGTCTAGGTGAGCCCAGGTTACCATGAGAGCAGGAAGGTTTTTACAATGGTTCTGTTCATTGTTTGCCTCATTCCAATGGAGATTTCTTTATTTTAAAGCATGCTGGTTTTGTTTTGTAAAGGGCTTTCGTCCTTCCCATTCTATGCATTGGAGGCATTTCAATATGAGTTATTAACTTAAGTCTTTAGTCACTGCTGGTTTGGTTAAAGGCATAAAAAAAACCAAGAAACAACGAGTAACTAGAATAGCTGAGTGCCAAGAAGAGGACTTCTACTACATGAAATCGATTAACACAAACAATTCAGAATTGTACATTTCAAGACTTACACTGTAAAAGAGAAATGCCGGTTATTTAAAAGACAATAAGGCAGGGGAAAAGGCAGCATGTATAGATAAACGTCTTACCTTGAGAAGAGTAACCAGTTTTATAATCAGAAAAATCTTTAGCTTCAGTAACTACTATACATGAGAGAGAGGTAAGATACATACAAAGGTAGAAAAGTGAAGATGGTAACATAGAACAGTATTAGTGAAAAAAGACTGGTCATCTTTTTCCAATCATGAAGATACAGAATCCTAGCAATAATAATCCCAAGTCAGGCAAGTGTAGCAATTAAACTGCATCATCTACAATGTCAAAGCCAATGAATTTCAGAGCTGAAAGAGTGCTCAGGCCATCCATTCCGACTTCCTCATTTCAGAGAAGAAACTGACTCTGAGGTTAAGTGATTTGGTCAAGGTTACACAATTAATGACAGGACAGGGATTAGAACTCTGGTTTGGTTTCCTTCCTTATACATTGCTACATAATTTAAAGTTTCAGGAATATACTAAAAAAATGTTATGTTTCTAGTTGGTAAAAGCACAGATTGCATTAACAATTACAGAAAATTTCTGGAAGATATATAGCAAAATGTTGACAGGGGTTATCTCCCAGTAATGAAATCACAGCAATAAAGACATATTAGTTGACTGCAATGAAAAAATATCTATATATCTATATTTACCCCATGAGACTAATGAAAGATTACTTACTTTCCTAATGTCATCTAAACAAGTAATTTCAGGTGACATCCCTCCATGTACACATAGAAACTGCTGATTTAAGAGGGCAGCAAGAGGAAGACAGTCAAATGTATCCATACATGCATCATACACCTGTTCAGAATATTTGATTCGACCTATCAAAAAAGGAAAAACAGTCAAAGGAAGAAAAGATAAAATTTATCATACATGAAAAAAGATATAGGCCAGAAGATTAGGAAGCCTACTTTAAAGCCATTTATTTCAGGCAAATTTGAAAACACAATCATCTTTGTAAAGATGTTTTTGAAAAGTTGTGGATAAAGAGTAAACAACATCTCTCTCCTCTAAAGACCTTGGATTAACTTTCTAGCTCTGTTGCCCTGGAAACCTGATAAGGTGAATGTCAGCTGTGTTATTAGGCAACGTTGCTTATCCATGTTGCTTATGGTAAAAGTTACAAAATCACCTGGCAGGAAGCTATAGCTTTGGGCTTCTCTGAGTACTGTGACTCCTGAGGTATGTCCCTTGTGGGACCCTGGAAGCTATGCCAAGAAAGTTTTTGATTAGCACTTGTAAAACATGAGGCCTCTAAACCAGGGTGGCTCTCTGATTTACCCATTGTGGATATTGTTTCCTTGTACCTAAACTTGGAGGGCATGGGGGAATGGGAGGTAAGAGGCAGCAAGCTAACAGACTGGCTGTACGTACTTTTGTGAGGACTACTCCACTGAAAAGGGATGCCTGGTGCTGCCCTTCCAGAACTGTTTCCTCCTAAGTAGATGGAGGCCAAGTTTATGGCCTGTGGTAGTCTTGTGACTCTGAATATTTCGTTGGGTCTAAAAAGACCCCCTGGGAGTGTTGAAGATATATCAATGTAAACTGGAGTTTTCAGAGTCATCCATAAAATGTCAATAATCTTTTTGCTGACTTTTAAGGTCTTTAAGCAAATTATGTCTTGGTTCTATTTATGTAAAAATGTTAATTTTAATGAAATGTATTTTGCTGTGGTTGTCATGCGAAGCTACAGAACCCAAGAGAATACTTCAGTTGGCAGAAGGTGGGGTCTCCACGGTTAAGGTGGGGTCTCCATCAAGAATAGCTCATGAAATAATAGGTGGAAAACTGGAAAATTACTTCAGTTTGAAGAGAAAGCAATGTTTTCTTCTTCCTTGGCCTTGGATTTCAAAAAGTCAAGCTGTGCTTGGAGGTGCACGTTGGTACAGAAGGCCAGAAGTTGTACAGGCAGGCAGCCCTCCCAAACTTCATTAAAAAGCTGAGGAAATTGGGCCCAAAATTGCAAGCTAGTAAGAGGCAGAATTGGAACTTGAACCTCTTCATGCTCTTAACACCACGCAATACTCCTCCCAATCATTAATTTTAAATTAAATATTTAAGAGGAGAATCTAAATAGCCAAATATATATAATTGCCAAAGGTTAAATTAGTTGACTCAAGCACTTTATTTTCATGACAAGTGTTAAGATCCACCCCATAAAACAATTATTTCTATGATGAAGGGAAAGTGCACGTGGGTCACAGGATCACACTGATACAAGTTCTAACTAATATCAGTAATACAACATTAACAAAACAAAATTTTCAACAACTTTCTTTGAAAGTAATTTTGACGGTCAGCACTATTTGCAAGAAACTACAACCTGGTCTAACCATTGATTACATATTTGTTTTACTATTTTTAAAAAAGGTAATACATTGACATGGCTCAAAATTTAAAATCTACAAAAGGATATACAGCATCTCCTATCCCCTCTCTGCAGGCAACCAATATTACTAGTTTCCTGGTTATCTTTACAAAGCTGGTTTATGCGTACACACGCAGATATGTACATATGTTCTCTTTTTCACAACATCCTTTTGTTTTTTACATATATGTAAGTGCGTATATATACACATACATATATATAAAATAATGTATATATATTTTAAGAAAGGAAAAAACTGTTAAAATTGTAATACTCAATATATACTGATAACAAAAGATGACAAGTCACGTTTGACTTCTGCAATTACAAGAGGTGTTCAAAGTGGTTACCATCAGTATAATTTTAATCCAGTTTTTCCCTTTCTTAAAATGTGTACACATATTTTTTGCACCCTCTGTATATATACACACGGTTTTGCACTTGCTTTTTATATTTAACATGTCTTGGAGATCATATCACATCTTTGTATGACGAGCTTTGTAATTATTATTTTTTATATCTAAATAGTATTTAACTTAACAGATATACCACAATCTAACCACACCAGTCTCTTACTTCTATAAATAATGCATAATGGACAACAACAAACAATATCTGTTTATTTTTTTAAATCAACCTAACATAACAATATTGTTTCATTAGCAAAATTATAGGAGTTTCTGGAACCTATCAGTAAGCTGGTTAACTATACATCAAAAAATGGCTCATGGAAATAAGAAATTAATTTACTTTAGAAATTTGGACCCAGGGCTATGAGATGGGATTATAAAATCACTAGGCTTCTTGCTTTCCAAGTATATAAAAATAAAGAAATGTTTTTTGCAAAGATAAATATGTCAAAAATTAACTGTTACACTTTGCTACTCAAATTATCTCGGGATTTGAAATACAAAAACGAAATCTCTGCAATATAAAGCAATTTAAGAATTGATGTAAGAAGAGCTTCCAGCTGCCCCCTTTAATAATACTAACAAGATTGCAGCTGCACAATCTGGAACTAAGCATCACTTACCAGTAATTATAAGGTGCTGATTCTAAAAACCACTGTGGCCCTTTAAGAGAGATCCGCTTATCAGTAAAAACACCCATGCAAAGAAGCACACATGCTCTTTCCTTATATAGAAATAAAATTTGAAATTGTACTTGAATTTGTATGCTTGTTCCAAGATTTATTTACATTTCAGATGCAGTGTTAGAATGAAACAGATGGAGCAGATAAGAGAAAAATAAAGAAACCTGGTTTGACTAAATTAAAGCATGTGAAAAGCAAATAAAAACCTGAGATAAGAACTTCTGTGCAAAATGAGACACTTAAAATTTTCCCCGAACCTATTGTTCCATTTTCTAAAAATAGAACCAATTATACTAGTCAAAAAAAAAAAAATTACAGAGAAAGATTTAGATTAAATGTTACCTAAAAAACCGGAACCTTTATTCAGAACAGAAGTACCCATAGACTGCTGTCTTCATCGCTTACCTATTGCTAAATATTGAGCATTCCGAGGCCTTTGTTAACTGCTTGATATGCATTATTTAATTTTCCCAGGTAAAGAAATAGAGGTGTAATGAGGACTACCCTAATATTTGACTTAGAAAAACAATGCCAAGTATGTATTTCCAATTATAAACTATTTGGTGAAGTGGTTCTCAAATGACAAATAGTAGCTACTTCCTAAACCTCTGGAGTAGGCCTTCTTAACCGGCAGCATGCAGCAGAATTACCTGGGTGCTTTAAAAAGCCTTTTTAATGCTTGGGCCCTAATTGGGTGATTTTAAAGGTACCAGTTATAAAAAATCAGTATGATAGTAGTGCACGGTAGTGATGAAAGATAATTTAAGCAGTCCTGTGGGAGAATATAAATTAAAAGCATAAATCCTCCTGACTCAACTCCCCACAGGTAGTCACAGCTACCAATTTCTTCTGCACATAATATACTTAATTTACAAAGGAGAGCACACATGCATGTTCTGGAAATGGTTTCTATCATCCAACAACATATGTGAACATCTCTCCCTATCAGGATATCTAGATACACCTTGATCTTTCAACAGCCACCTATTTTTAAAGACATATTATCACTTATTTACATAGTTCCTTATTGACATTTAGATTATCTTTTTTTTTTTTTTTTTTTTGCTATTACAATTAACACTACAATGAACATCCTTATGCATCCATATCTTACTGTCTTTTTGTGAGTTTATAGTGCGGTAGGCCAGAATTCTAAAATGACCTGCAATGACCTACACCTTTGTATAATCTGCGCCCCTCTGAGTGGATGGAACCTGCGGCTATGTTGAGACTCCCATCATTACATTCTGTTATGACAAAAAGGAGATTCCTCTGGGTGGGCCTGACCTAATCAGACGAGCTTTTGAAAAGCAGAGGGTTTTCTCTCACTAGCTAATCACAGAAGAGGAAGGCAGAGAGATGCATTCGGGCAACCTGGAAGAAAGCAGATATCTATGTTGTGAATTACCCATGGGGCCACATGGCAAGGAACGGCAAGCAGTCTCTACAAGTTGAGGGCTGTCCCCTGCCAACAGCTAGCAGGAAAAAGGAGACCTTAACCCTCCAGTTACAAGGATTGCCAACAACTAGTGAGCTTGGAAAAAGACCCCAAGCTCCAGATGAGAACTGCAGCCCTGGTGACATCTTGATTTTTGGCTCAGTGAGACCCTGAGCAGAGAACTCAGCCACACTGCACAAGGACTTCTGACCTACAGTAACTGTGAGATAATCAATGTGCTGTTTTAAAGTAGTTACATTTGTGGTAATTTGTTACGCAGCATTAGAAAACCAATACAATCTATTGGTTTGTATAAATTCCTAGAAGTCAAACTGCTGGGTCAGAATGTTTACAGATATTCCAAAATTGCTCTTGAAATACTTTACACAAATTTAAACACTCATCAATAGCAGATCAAATTTTTTTAAACTTCCTGATCATTACCTACTGATTTACAGTATTTATTCTAATAAGTCCCAAGGGCTGGAATGCCCAAGTGAAGCTGACTTTTCTGTCAGAAGGATTTTTTTTTTTAATGTTTTTTTAAGTGTCCATACTCTTAAAATTTCTTGTAATAAGAACAACTTTTCCTTTCAGATGCTACTGGAAGACTGTCATTACAACTATCAACTCCAATGTAGGAAGCTATTGGTAATGAGAGTTAATATGGGTATATGGGGCACTATCAAACTGTAATCCACCTATAAGGGATAAATTTTATATTTATAATATACATAAATTTCAGGTGTTGATAGATACTATGAAAAAAAAAGCAGGGTGTGAGAGTAAAATGATGAAATTTTAATTTAGAAAAAGCAACCAGGGAAGAAAATATCTGAAGAGATGACTTGAATGAAGTACTAAGGATGTAGGGCTGATAAGCAGATAGGTATCTGGGGAAAAAAGAAACAGTAAGTGCAAATGCCCTGGGGCAAGTTCTCCCAAACATCCCCAATATGCTCACTATCTCACTGAATGTTAGTTGAGAGCCAATTGGAAGTACTTAGATTCTGGTCAAAGAAATCTGTGAGGTTTTGAAATATTTTTTATCAGCTAGTAATATTTTAACTTTCAAAGAAAGTCTACCTTTAATAATAAACTTTTTCACTATTACGGTATTATTTATGGTTGGAAACAATCTAAATGTCAGTTGCTATTAGGTTGGTGTAAAAGTAATTGTGGTTTAAAAGGTTAAAAACAATTGCAAAAACCACACTTATTTTTGCACCAACCTAATAATAAATTGGTTATGTACATGATAGCATATTCATAAAATGGAATACTTAAAAACATTAAAATAACATTTTAAAATCACATTAAAAATATTTAATGATGGGAAAAATGCTATTACACAAAGTGAAAAGAGCAATTTATTTATCAGTACATATAATATGAGCCCAAATTTATTTTAAATATATTCGAATATTTAAAGACATTTGAATATATATATTTGAACTATTTTATGACAGATTTTTATATATACAGAAAAGAATAAAACACTATATCCCAAATATTGAGATAATATTGATTATCTTTAACTGGTATGATTGTGGACAATTTTTATCTTTTTTCGACTTTCCTGTTTTCCAAATATCACAAATATATTACTTTATAAACATAGGGGAAAATAACAAAAATTATTTTCAAAATAAATGTGTTAAAAAGTAGAATCCTAGTGTTCTTAACAGAAAAACAAAAAAAACAGGAAGCATTTGAGTTCCATTCCTTTCTTTTTTCTTTATGTTTGATTTATTTTGGGACTGGCTAGCGGGTAACTAGAAAAGTTCTGGAGAAGTGATTATACTTACATTCCTGTTTGAAGGTGAAATATTCTGTAAGATGCCTGCATTCATGATTTCCCCGAAGCAGAAACAATGTTTTGGGATGATTAATCTTTAAACTCCATAAAAACAGCACACACTGCAAGACAAATACAAGCATAAAATTTTTATTTGTGACTATGAGAACGCATAAAGATAATTTATATAAATTCAAATGACTTGCTGTAATGGCATATCTAATTACTATTCCCAAGTTGAAACACGAAACGTTAGCCTTTGAATGTGATATGCTATTGCCCTAGAATTGGCAGAGCATAGAGAGTAGCCTAAATAGAAATCTTTCCTTAATTTCTGTTCCTATGTTCTATCCAAATATCTAGAACTCTGTGACAAAGCTGCCCATACATATATACACCTTTGTCCTAAAACCTGTATTTTATTTAATGGAGAAACACTAGAGACATTTCCACTAAAATCAGGAATAGGGCGAAGATATCCACTGTCTCTGCTACTATTCAACACTGTGCTAGAGGTATCAGCCAATGGAATTAGATAAAAGAAATCAACTAGAGGCTTAAGAATGGGTAAAAAAACCCAAAAACATTACCTCTATTTGCAGATGATATAATAATAGTATACCCAAAAAACTCCAAAAAAATCAATGATAAAACTCAAATAATAAAAAAACTCATTAACATGGAAGGATACAAAATTAACCTACAAAATCAATAGCCTTCATATACAAAAACATAAAGAGTACATACTCATAGAGAAAACTTCATTTACAATAGCAGTAACAAGATTAAACACACAGGATTTAACTTAACAAGAAATGTGCAAATCTCATACCAGGAAAAATTTAAAACATTCCTAAAAGACACACAGTAGATATGAACAAACAAAAAGACACCCCGTGTTCTTGGATAGGACGATTCAACATTAAAAAATTACAGTTCTTCCTAAAAAATCATTGCAATTCCAATAAAAATACCAACAAGCTATTCCATGAAGTTAGACAAACTGATACTAAAATTTACATGGAAAAATAAACATGCAAGAACAATTAGGAAACAGCCAGAAAAACACTGAAAAAGAGAAATTATGAGGGGGGATTAGCCCTGTTGGGTGTTAAAACATAAAGTTTCTACAATTAAAGCAGTGGTACTGGCACATATATAGGCAAATATACCAGTGGAATAAAATAGCCCAGAAATTAATCAAGTACATATAAAATTTGGTATATAATAAAGGTGGCATCCTAAATCACTAAGATAACGATGTATTTCTTAATAAATGTCTCTGGGACCACTGGTGCCAGTTAAAAAAAATTAGATCCATATCTCACATAACACAAATAAATGACAAATGGATACAGACCTAAATATATCAAAACCAAATCATACGAATTCTAGAAGAAAACATGTGGATGAGTTCTGCTTTAGCCTTAATACGGGGGAAAACTGTAACTAATGACTAAAAATCTGAAAGTCAAAAAAGAAAAGATGGGTAAATCTGACTGGATTAAAAAATTGCATGGGAAAAAACAATTTGGCAAAAACTAACAAAACTACATATTCACTTAACTTTTGATAACTTTTAGGAGTCTAATCTGAAAATACGCCTCCAACAATAAGAAACTACATATGCACAAGTCTGCAGCATTGCTTGTTAGAGCAAGCTACTGGAAACAACCTAAATGACCATACACAGGAGAGAGGCTGAAGAGATTATGATATAGTCACACAATGAAGTATAAAAAAAGAGTGAGAAAGACCACTTTAAACTAATTTGGAGTGATTTCCCTGATATACTGCTGAGTCAAAAAAGCAAAGTATGTACAAAAGAATATCTATAGTACGCAACAGTCAATGTAATAAAGGAGACATAAGAAATACACATGAATCTACTTGTGTGCATGAGAAATACCTGAAGCATAAATCAGAAACTAAAGAGATTGGTTACTTACAGGGGGCACAGAGGAGAGGGGAAGGAAGGAGGGGGACTGGAATAGGTTAGGAGGGATGAGGAGGGAGGGCCACTTCCCAAGGCATACCTTTAAGGATAGCGTTGACATCAAGCACCACAGTGACGTTTTACATACGCCCCCAAAATAAATAACTGACTCAACCAGGATGTGAAAAGAAACCACAAATGAAATATAAACAGTAACAAATGAACCTAATTGTATTATAAATGGCTAACAAAGCAACAAAGGAGATGGGGGAAAAAAGAACTAACCCAGGTAACTTTGGAAAACAGCATTTTGACTGCATACTACAAGGCTAAAAAGACAAAGAAAAGGACACCAATACTGTAACTCTAGTCAGTAAATCTGTTTTTCACAATATGAGCTGGCTGTTATATGTCTATTTTATAGATATATTAGGATTGAACAGACAAGTGAACACACTGCACATAATGAGAGCCAGGAAAGGGGGAAGACTAGAAGGAACCTTGTAATGAATTGGAATCAGAGGTATCATATGAACTCGTGTTTTTAAAGATATACACAATTAGATACAGTAATAAATAAAAACGTGAGTGTACATGTAGATTAGTATACATATATATGTTTCCTAGCTCTTTCTGCTCAGAGGGCATAGGACCTTGAAAGCACTATGGGTACTGATTTGGGGATTACAAATAAATTTTAGCAAGGAGGCATATATGAAAATACAGAATCTGTGAATAACGAAGATCGACAGCATATACTAATCATGAAATATACATATCTCACATACAACGTTAAAACACAAGCAACAATTGACAGGACTAGAACCTCTCATGCATGTGGGGTCTCTGACTCTCCTGTATGCAGGGTTCCCAAACATACGTATGTATTACATTTGATTATTTTTCTCTTGCTAATCTGTCTCTTGTCTATTCAATTATCAGACTGGCCAGAAGAAGCTTTAGGATAGAGGAAAGTTTGTTCCTCCCCCACACCACAAAGGCACATCTTGGGGTAACTTGTTCTGAACCCCCAGTATTTACGATGTACCCAAACAATTAGGTGACACTGTTTTTTGGCTTTAATTTCTGAGTCAGTTTAAAGACCTTTAAAAACCCCTACACAAATACATCTGTCATTTTAAGCCAAGGTTGGGGAAAAATTCTTCAGAGCTGGCTCATAACTGTTTGCAAAATTGAAAAACACCCTCTAAAGAATAAAACTTTATTGATATTACTAAAGATGAAAAAGTTTCCAGCAAACTCTAAAGGCAATTCCAAAAGGGGACTTATAAAAATGGGTAAAACACCATGAAATTGAACAAAAGCACATAAAAAAAATAATATAATAGTAAGTTGAATATAGCAGCATTCTGCAATTATGTAAAATAAAAACAAACCAAAACATAAATTGACAAGACCTTGGTGTGAAACAGATAAATCAATAACTGTAGTTGGAAATCTTGACAGAAACCCAAAAGTAACTTAGAATAAGCAGAAAAAATAAAGTTATAGAGAACAATTCAACAAATAGAGAATGTATTATTTTCAAGTACACATGGGATAGTCACACAAAAATATACTAGGTACTGCATCACAAAGGGAGTCTCAACAAATTCCAAAGAGGGAATTCAGATCGTGATCTCTAACCAAATTACATTAATTAGAATCAGTAACAAAATACTAACTCCAAAAATATCCCGCATGACTAGAAAGAAAAAACATACCACATTTCACTGTCCTAGGGTTACAGAGAATTCTTAAAATATAAAACACTGAATGATAATAAAAACAACACATATCAAAATCTGTGAGATTCAGATAAAGCACCACTTAACGGGAAATGTAATGATAAGCACATTTATTTCTTTTTTTTTTCTTTCTTTTTAAAAAATTTATTGGGGTGACACTTGTTAGTAAAATTACATAGATTTCAGGTGTACAATTCTGTATTACATCGTCTATAAATCCCATTGTGTGTTCACCACCCAGAGTCAGTTCTCCTTCCATCACCATATATTTGATCAGCACATTTATTTCTTAAAAACAGATTATGTAAATATGCTTGTATGTGCTTACCCTATCTCTGAAAGGTCATACAAGAAATTCTTATCCTTGAGTATAAGAATGGAATGGCTAACATGAAATGTTCGATTTCCTTAGGAATTAGATTAATTGAAACAATAAGATACTACTTTATACCCATCATATTGGTAAATATTAGAAAATGAGATACAACCAAATTCTAGAGAGAGGGATGTGAGGAAATAAGAACTCTTAGGTGCCACTGGTAGGAGTCTAGACAGGTACAACTATTCTGAAGAGTGATTTGGCATTAGTCAGTTCAAGTAGAAAGGTATATACCCTTCTCCCTAGCAATCCCACACTTGTTCATAAACCATAGAGAAACTGAAACATGAGCTCATAAGTGGATTTATATCAGAAGCGTGTTCGCTGTAGAAAGAAACTAGAGGCAACGTAGGCGTCACCGTCACTGAGAACAGAAAACTGAAATGTCATGGAGGTGCATTATACTATACATACAGCAGGCAGCAAGCAATGAACTAGAGACATACAGCACTCTGGACAGATCTTGAAAACATAATGATAAGTGCAAAACAAACAGAAACAGAGCTTCAGCAGTGGTTCAGTGTGGTCACATTCATCTCAAAGCGTGGTGCATCATTAGCATCACGTTGGAACTTAGAAACACAGATTCTCAGGCTCTATCCCAGACCTAACGAATCAGAAATTCTGAGGGCGGGGGGGACCCAGCAAACGGGCTTTTGAACAAGCCCTCCAGATATATATGATTCACGTTAAAGTTTGAGAACCATGGAACAGCACTGTAACATTTATGTAAAAGTAAAATACTTTATCCATAAACACCTTATGTTAAAAAATTAATATAATGTATTATATTTATTCTGAGGCATATACCAAATACAAGAGAAACATGTACACTGGGAAGAGAGAGTAAGGAAAATAGAGGTCACAGATAAGAAAAAACAAAAACAAAAACAGAGGGGGACCTTGCAAAGTCTAGTAGTAAAGGTGCCGTGACCTGAGGAGCTTGATTAATTCAACTGAGATTTCACCACCTCTCAAAAAGGAAAGAGTTCAAAATTCTGAATCCAAAGGCTTCTTTCTCCATCTGCCAAATGTAAGTCACCAACATCTCTTGCCTATTCTTACTGGATTAGATTCCTCATTGGTCTCCCTACACCCACTCAGGGGCTCCTATAGTCAATTCACATGACATACCAGCCAGAGTAATTGTTCTAAAACATAAATGTGAATAAGTCACCTGCCAGCTCAAAAAAATCGTTTTCCAGTGGCTTCCTATCACATTCAAAATAAAATTCAAACTCCTTCCAGTGGTTTGCAAGGCCTGACATGATCTAACCCCCACCCAGCTCTCGGAAACACTGCTCACATCTTCCCTCTCCTTACTCATTACTCTGTTACCAGCCTTGTTACCATTCGGGAACTGCCGGCCTAAGTCTTGGCTCCTGCCTCAGAGCTTGTACACTTGTAGTGTCCTCTGCCTAGAATGTACTCCCCACCCACTTCTATGTGTGACTTTTCCCCTCAGGTCACAGAAGTTCAAGTTTCTGTTCAAATGCTACCTCCTCAGGCCTTCCCTGGTCTCCATCTAAATTAGCTACTCCTGTCCCTCTTTAGCCCCTCACCCTGAGCTGATTTTCACAGACACTAAACAAATACACAGTGCTGTCCTTCTCATTAAAAAACACAGCAAATAAAAAAAGAAAAAAAACACAGCAAAGGACTTGGCTTTGCTTGTTCATCTCCATACCAGAATTTAACAATGTTTCTCAACCCGGGTACTACTAACCATTTGAAAAGCATGATTTTTGTGGTTAAGGAGTCTCCTGCATAGTGCAGGGTGTTTTGTATACCTGGACCCTGCTCATTAAATGTCAGAGGAACCTCTCAATTATTGTGACAAAATATTTATTCACAGGTCATTGTACATAATTATGAATGCATCGCAGTATAATTTCTCAAAAAATGGGAGTTGGATCAAAATGTATGTACATTTTGAGACAGATGTTACAAAATAAACATTGTAAAACTTAAATATATAGACATATACAAATATACTTAGATGGCTTTTTTCTTTTTTTTGATTGACTTTTGTTTTTGACATAACTTGCACAAAATATTCCAAGGAAAAATTACATTAAATCCATATATAAACTTAGAAAGCAATTTCTCCTCTCTATACTTACCTTTCCCAAACCAAGAACAGTATATATCTTTTGATTTATTTGGGTCTTTATTTCTGCCTCCTGAAAAAACCAACTTACCTTTTTGAAGTAATGAGATATATAAAAGTACAATCCATATCCACACTGCAACGTAATTCAGTTGATATACTTCTCAGCCTCTAGTCTCAAATTTTATTTCCTTAGATTATACATCAGAATGCAATTGTATAATTGTGTAATACAATTCAACGACAAGGCCATGATTATCAGAGGATCTGTTCAGACACTCAATTACTTATTTATTTCTATGTGAACAGAACTTTATTCCACTTCAAGTATAATTTATGTATGTCAACAATTGTTCATCAGTTGGTCATCTGATAACATTTACACCACCTGGACATCTGATATCATTTTCTCTTTGGTGGCTCCTGTGCATTTAGTACAACATACCCTATGTAGAAAATGTTCCCTTTAATCTTTTCTCTTATTGCAAAATCAATTAAAGGAAACTGAAATTTAGTTAGCTTCCCCTACCACAGAAGAAGTTCTTTCTAACAGGTACAAATGAAGAAGGAACATCAAAAGACTTAGAAAAAGTGAAACTTTACTATTCTGTTTTATCAGTGACGTTTGGATCAGTCTCTGGTGTACTAATCAAAGCCCACATTGCTTCAGAAAAAGATAAGTGCTTGCTCTGGGCATGAAAACAAAATCATCATGCCTTGATTCTCTCATACAGGCTCAAAGAAATAAAAATTATTAGTATGGAAAGAGAAAATAAAGTGAAATAAGGTTCTATGAAAACAATTTGGCAATACGTATCAAGTCTTAAAAATGCTCACACTGTTTCTAGTTATTTCACTTGTAAGAATCCGATTTAAGGAAATATCAGAAATGCTATCAAAGATATATTCAAAAAGATGTTAACTGCAGCAATATAGAGAACAGAACTAACTGGAAAACAGCCTGGTACCACTTAAGAGTACAAGTGATATAATACCCAATTAACTATTGTTTAAGCCATTTAAACATTTAAGCCACTTAAACATAAAGACATTTAAACATCTCACGAAACAAGGAGTCTGGAGGTAAGATGTCCAGGTTTAGTGCACCAGCTCAATATCATCACGAAGAAACCGTGCCCTCTCTACCTCTTTGATCTGCGATTCGCAACAGGTCTGCTTCTCATCCTTAGTTAAAGCACCGCCCCACGGTCACAACATGGCTGCTACAATACACACATCCACATATGAAATGACATAGTGGAATGGGGGCTCAAAAGCTTTCACCTTGCAAGAGTTTTTACACCTGCAAAGAAACATGTCAACGCACACACACCAAAAAATAAAACAAACACCCAGCAGAGTTTCCTTTATATGTTACTGGGCAAAACAGGATCCACGTCTACCCCTAGACCAACCCACTGGTGACAGGGAATGGACTGCCATGACTAGTTCAGACCGCCAAAAATTCATTCCCTGGGGCTGGGATAAGGACCTTTCCTCCCTGAAATCAAAGGTCCTCCCTGAATCCGCCATCCCATTTATGTCAACAAAATAGGGATTTTGACAGTAAAGAAGGAGAAAAAAGGTAGGCAATAAGCAGGACCTGTTACAAATCTATTTATCCAAGAACAGAGGAATGGTGAAATAAATCATGGTGTTTATACCATTAATCATGCTTTTGGAGAAATTTTAATGATAGAGAAAAGTGCTTTCAATACAATGCTGAGTAAGGAAAAAAGACTGTAAAAAGTGATGTACAAAACGATCTCAATTTTCTTTAAAAAATATATACACAAACATAAATGCAGAAAAAAAGACTGTAAGGAAATATAATAAAAGGTAAACAGCAATGATCTCTGATTTACAAAAGTTTTTATTTTCTTAGATTCTGCATTTCCCAATTTTTCTACAAGAAAAAAAAAGAGAACTATTTATAACAAAAATTTGTAATAGGGGTTCCATTATCTTATTTTCATTCACTTGACAAAAACAGCACACTTGTGCTCATCACAAACATTGATAAAAAATTATTGTTCAAGTATATACTTGTATCATGTTGGACTAAGCTGTAACCTACAGAAGTTTATAATCTTGGTGGCTTATAAGTAAATGACTTCCAACAAACACTAGATATACCCTACAGTTTAGATTTAAAACTGATATAAAAAGCATTGTCCCTTCAAAGTTTTGATTCATTTATCACTTAAGATGTCCAGAAAAACCCTTTAAGTTAGCCAAACATCAAATAACAGGATAAAGCCAAATACAAACTATGACTTACTCAGATTCATTCATTCAACAATACTGAGAGCCTACTATGTGTCAGGCATGGTGCTAGGTCCTAACATGAAGAATACTGCTGATGATTAAATAAACAATTTCATATTATACTGAAAGATCTATTCATAAATGTACTTTTTTTATTTGATTGTCAGCTCCTAGAGCTAGCATGAATCTTAATTATTTTATCCTCAGAGTCTGCCATAAAGTTGGCACTCAAGGAACATTCGTTGATGAATGAGGAAAAATACACGTAACAAAATATTCTGAATATATTTTATGTGTATAAAAATCATTGTGGATTTTTTGTATGTGCTTTATTGAATATATTAATGCACTGAAATTTCTTAAAGTATGTGAGTTAATAATCAGACGATTTGGCACAATATTTATCTTTTGAAAAAGTTGTTTCATTAAATGACTAATTAAAACTTCACTAAGTTCTGTATTCTCTTCAGCCTCTAAAACCTCATGCTAGCAAACACACAAAGAAATAAACATTCAATGTGTCTTTCAAACATCCATACTTTTGACTTATTGTCTATTGAACTATGATGTTCATAGGAAGAGGGAAGCTTTTCAATGTTATTGTCTGCGAGTATGATCTCCATCCAGCCCAGGGACCTATTTAGAGACTAGGAATTGACTAAGCAGGAGGGAAAATGTGCTTTTTCTTAGTTTCTCTCATTAACCTTTGTCGTCATAGATGATACTAAATGAACTTGAGGAACTGGCAGGTAACATTGAACTTTTCTGGTCCTGCTTATCTAACTAAAGAGGAAGGTCTATTTCTCTTGTCATTTATTTTTCTGGCAGTTTTAGAACAACTGCTGCTTCTTTGGTTGAGCCCCAAGTGAGACAGTGGAGTTGTGTTTAGGAGAGATGCTACATGAACAATAAACCTTTAATCACCAAAAACATACTCAGTACACACTCTGAGGGAGAGGCAAAACTAAATACAAGAACAGCAAGCAGACTCAATTTTCTCATCTCCTGTTTATTTTGGAACAGTATAAACTCGATTACCTACCCTATTTCAAAGTTAGTTCTCTTTTGTTTGCCAAGCATGTACAGCTGAATCAATGGACGTTAAATATGAACGTGCTCCCTATATATAGTGGAATGTGTCCACCATCCTCAAGCCTTGCGTTAGGTCCTAAAATAGTTTTATATTTTAAACATAAAAGGAAAATATTTTTATATCAATTAAAACATCTCTATCACTTTAATTACTGAAAGTAACAAAGTTTATAAATTCTGTCAGTGTTCTCATTTAAATTTCTTCTACTAAAGAATGGAAAGTGATTAAAAAAAAAAAAAAAAGACAGTATGATAGTTCCAACAGATCCAGTTTAATTTTTACCTCTATACTGAAATAGCCTCTGTCCACATAGTCACCCAAAAAGAGGTAGCGTGTGTTACTAGGTGATCCTCCAACTTCAAACAACTTCATCAGGTCAAAGAATTGTCCATGAATGTCACCACACACTAGAGAAAAGACACAGGGTGAGGTAAAAAATTATGTCTTTAAAAGAAAAAGGGAATTATACCAATAGAGATCACAGTTTAACTTTTAAATCACTTTCACTTTTGACTGGACTGCTCTATAACTATAGTAAATCTAGCAATACTGAAACAGTCCTACTGGAAATAATAAACATTTTAAATTGTATTTCTTTTTTTTTAAAGATTTTATTGGGGAACAGTGTGTATTTTTCCAGGATTTTTTCCAAGTTTTTGTCCTTTCAATCTTAGTTGTGGAGGGTGCCATTCAGCTTCAAGTTGTTGTCCTTTCAGTCTTAGCTGTGGAGGGCGCAGCTCAGATCCAGGTCCAGTTGCTGTTTCTAGTTGTAGGGGGCGCAGCCCACCATCCCTTGGGGGAGTCGAACCGGCAACCTTGTGGTTGAGAGCCCACTGGCCCATGTGGTAATTGAACCCGCAGCCTTTGTAGTTAGGAGCACAAAGCTCCAACCTCCTGAGCCACCGGGCCGGCCCCCAAATTGTATTTCTTTAGTGAACCACAAATATACTAAACAATCCTAAAAACGTCTCCTAATTCCTAGAAAAATCATCACACATTTTTTTTTAAATTGGGGAATATTGGGGAACAGTGTGTTTCTTCAGGGCCCATCAGATCCAAGTCGTTGTCCTTCAATCTAGTTGTGGAGGGCACAGCTCAGCTCCAAGTCCAGTCGCCGTTTTTCAATCTTTAGTTGCAGGGGGCACAGCCCACTATCCCATGCGGGAATTGAACCGGCAACCTTGTTGTTGAGAGCTCGTGCTCTAACCCACTGAGCCATCTGGCTGCCCCATCACACATTTTACTTGGTTATTTGTGATCATTTCTCAACTCTTAGTACCATCATGCAAACACTTCTCATACCTGTGATTGGAGCATCTACTTCTATCATGGTCTTCTCTTGTCTCAGGATAGCAGCCCCATCATTGATTATCTTTAAGGCTACTTCCTCTTCCAGTCGCCCTTCCTTCACCAAATGGTTTCTCAAGACATCAATTTTAGGTTTCCCATTCTCAAACACTTCCTTCAAAGTAAGCCGCTGGGTTGGAGGAAAGGGAACAGCTAAAAAGAGAGAAAAAATTATTTAAAATACTTAAATGTATAGAGAACAACCATGAACACATTTCTTTAATGTAACAAGTGAAACCTAATATAGTACCATGATTCCATATCCATACCACAAGAACTATGTGGGGGAAAAATTCCAAGATATTGTATATCATAAACGATCGATTCCAATTTTTAAAAAGGCCACGGTTAAAGTCAGTCATTTAAAAGGTGTATGTGTACGTGTGTGTGCATAAATTATAATGTTTTACATATAAATATTGAAGACTTGAAGTTGATTCAGTAAATAAGCTAAAAGTGAGACAAGGGACTAGACAATACGAATATTTATTTATGGAAAAGATGTTAAAAATGAAAAACTGTGGTTAAAAAAGAGGAAAAGAAATCACGACACAAGAGCATTTATGTCTTCCAAAGAACTGACCTAATGAAACCTTATGTTTCAGAAGTTTGATTTCTTTTCCTGATCAGGGGAATTATAGTTGTATACTTTATTCTTAAAAGATAATTGCTTAAAATATTACTGATAACAAGAACCCCACTAAAAGGAGGCAGCCCTTCCTGAGAATAACTTGCTATATAGTAACAGCATATTCTTAAGAACAGATACGGAAGGTCTAGTGGTGTTTTCTAATCTGGAATGCCAACAACTTCAACTTATAATGGATATAAAGTTTATATAAATTCATGGTGAACTAGCAACGTTAACAACAAATATTTTTAACATTTTAAAATTGCCTCATTTACCAACATTATAATTTAGTCTACTTTAGATTCCCTGTGATCTGATAGCCACAAGTCTATAAACCACAAATTTAAAAGGAGGGGCTCATTTTAACATGTGATTTATGTCTGGTGGTTCCACTTCTAGCTTTATGGAAGTGCTATTAAGAACTAAGTTGAAATCTACAGGCACTTTAAAAATTTTAGACTTGATCTAGTCATATCATTTTGTACTGTTTATAAGTAAAGAAAGTCCTATGGTAAGTTTTGTCATGCTCTTAGCTACACTTGACTCATTCTGACTATTCAAAGCTCATTGAAAAATACAATAGCAGCTATTGACCAATAAATACTACATTGAGATAAAGGACGATATATATTATCCCAGTTTACCCAGGTCAGGCCTAGATTTCAACTAATTGTTAATAGTGTCCCCTTTCACCCTCAAAAGTATCCCAATTTGAAGGATAAATAAGTCTGTGTTATAAGATGGATTATCAATATACTATTTTAATAGGATAATCTACTTCTAAAATAAAACAAAAATAAAATATTATGGTAAATCTTTCATTTATTCACCTGGTGAGTCTCTAAGACAGGGTGAAAGGTTAGTCCTGAACAGGTTTCCTGAAATTTTTACTAAAATGTAATGGTACTATGGTTGTGTTTAACAATAACAAAAAAAAATCTTTTATAGTTTAGAGATTCTTAGTAAAATATTTTCAGATGAAATCATACGTTATTTGACACAATTATATTAAGATAATGAGGGGACAGGGAATAAGCAGTGGGACAGATGAAAAAAGACGGAGCGAGTTACTAGCTGTCGAAACTGGGTGATGTTCAGTTGGAAGTTCATATAATACGGTGCTCTCTAGCGTTGTAATATGTTTGACATCCTTATAATTAAAAAAAGGTAGAAAGAATTACCAAAACTAATAAGAGTATAAGCTTCAGAGAAACTTCCTTTAGAGAAATTTACATGAGGCTCAATCAAGAGATATATTTAATCTAATTTCTTGTGGGTGACTTCAGAGAACCACCTGTCCTCTGAAATCTTGATCCCAAAAATAGAGAAATGGAAGAGTCCACACTTAACCATTCCCCTTTTCATACTTAATTTACCTCTTTTTGGTTTTTAAATTCTTAGGTTCAGCCCTTTCCCAGTTTTGAAATGAACCCCACAGAAAATCTGCTCTTTTTAATCTCCCACTTTGTAAATCAAAGAAATTGATCAATAAACTAAAAACATGAAATAATATAAAATCAAGTATGTTGGAATCATAAAAAAAAAGTACCATAACAAAGGTAGTGTTATTTTACTTCTACCAGTAGTATTATTACTACTAATAAAAATAATTTTCCTCCAGTATTACTCAGTTGTAATCAGAGAACAGTTTACAAAAAAGGGAACCCACTTTTCTTATATATCATAAAAGTTATGTAAGTAGAGATAACAACAATCTAAAGAGCTCCTGAGGGAGAAATTCAGTTATTTTTTTCTTTCTTTCAAATGTTTCAGTTGCAATTTATTTAAAACAAAACAAGTACACAAGTCAGTTAAATGAAAGCAAAAGAAAGGTTAAAATGGATCAAGGGGATTATACCCTGCTAGGAGAAATGGGACACAGCTGAGCCAGGAACATTAAGAGGAATTAAGGTTGGCTTGGGACACACATAACAGAAAGTTCCAGAAGACTTCTAGGTTTTTAGGTTAAGGCAAATAAAATCAGTGTCTGTCAAAGCAGGAAAAAAGAATGTTCAGCTTGAAAAGAGTGGGTCCTACTGCCCCTCAAGTTACTCCTAACTATCTTAGAAGCTCTGAATTCTACCTCCCTTCTTTTACTTAGTTCTATACACACTGTAGTTGACGGTGATTCATAGGAGTGGAAACAGCCACAGTCTTGAGAAGACTAAAAGAAATCCTGCTAGGTTTTGGTGATGAAGGAAATAGCAGGAACTTTCCAATTAAACTTTAAATCTCCATTTAAAAAAATATGTATCTCCCAGATATTTTTGCTTTTGTTGCTTGTGCTTTTTGGTGTCATATCCATAAAAAGCTTACGAAAACCAATGTCAAGGAGCTTTTCCCCTATGTTTTCTTCTAGAAATTTCACAGTTTCAGGTCTTACATTCAAGTCTTTAATCCATTTTGAGTTAATTTTTGCAAGTGGTGTAAGGTTAAGGGTATAATTACATTCCTCTGCATGTGGTTATCCAGTTTTCCCAACATCATTTACTGGAGACTATCCTTTCCCCTTGAGTTATCTTCACTCCTTTGTCAAATATTAGTTGACTATATACCACAAGTTTATTTCTGGGCACTCGATTGTTCTATTGGTCTGTGCATCCATTTTTATGCCAGTACCATTCCATTTTGATTTCTATAGGTTTATAGTATAGTTTGAAATCAGGAAGTGTGATGCTTCTAGCTTTGCTCTTCTTTCTCAGGATTACTTTGGCTATTTGGGGTCTTTTGTGGTTCCATACAAATTTTTAGAATTGTTTTCTCTATTTCTGTGAAAAATGCTATTGGAATTTTGATAGAGATTGCACTAAATCTATAGATGGCTTTGGGTAGTACAGACATTTTAATAATATTCTTCTGATCCACGAACACAGGATATTTTTCCATTTGTTTGTGTCTTCTTTTATGTCTTTCAATAAAATCTTGTAGTTTTCAGTGTAAGATCTTTTACCTCCTTGGTTAAATTTATTCCTAAGTATTTTATAGTTTTTGATGCTATCCTTCCTGGATTGTTTATATCTTTTTCAAATATTTTGTTATTAGTGTACACTACTGATTTCTATATCTTGATTTTGTATATTGAAATTTTACTGAATTCATTAATTCTAGCAGTTCTTTGGTGAAGTCTTTAGGATTTTCTATATATAAGACAATCATCTGCAAACAAAGATAATTTCACATCTTCCTTTCTGATTTACATGCATTTTATTTCTTTTTCTTGCCTGATTGCTCTAACTAGGACTTCCAGTACTATACTGAATGGGAGTGGTGAAGTGGGAACCCTGGTATTATTCCAGATCTTAGAGGAAAAGTTTTCATTTCAGTCTTTCATTGTTGAGTATGATGTTGGCTGTGGAATTGTCATACAAAAGGCCTTTATTATTTTGAGTTATGTTCTTTCTATAACCAGTTTGTTCAGTGATTTTATCATGAAAAGATGTATTTTGTCAAATGCTTTTTCTGCATCTATTTAGATGATCATCATTTTTATCTTTCAGTGTATTAATGTGGTGTATCACATTTGATTTGAATATGTTGAATCATCCTTGCATTCCAGGATAGATCTCACTTGATCATGGTAAATGTTGAATCTGGTTTGCTAACATATTGTTAAGAATTTCTGCATCTATATTCATCAAGGATATTGGTTTGTAGTGTTCATTTCTTGTAGTTTCCTTATCTGGCCTTGGTGTCAGGGTAATGCCAGCCTCAAAAAATGAGTTTGGGAGCGATCCTTCCTCTTCAATTTTTTGGAAGAGTTTGAGAAGAATTGGCATTAATTCTTCTTTAAATATTTGGTAGAATTCACTAATGAAACCATCTCATTCTGGGCTTTTCTTTGTTGACAGATGTTTGATTACTGATTCAATTTCATTTGTTATTGGTCTGTTCAGATTTTCTACTTCATGATTCAGTCCAATTTGTTAGTGTATAATTGTTCATAGTAGTCTCTTATGATCCGTTGTATTTCTGTGGTATCAATTGTAATGTCTCCTTTTATATTTCTGATTCTATTTATTTGAGTCTTCTCTCTTTTTTCTGTCTAGTTGAGGTTTATTAATTTTGTTAATCTTTCCAAAAAAAAACACAACTTTTAACTTTCTGATCTTTTCTATTGATTTTTCTGGTCTCTACTTCATTTATTTCTGCTCTGATCTTTGTTATTTCAGTGGCAAAAGCTGCTGGGTTTATCTGTTGAGCTGGTCGCTGAACCCCAATCACTGCTATAGTGTGGCTGCTATTAGTATAGCCCCTTCATTCTACTCAGTTCTCTGCTCAAATGTTACCTCTTCAGGGATTTCTTCCCTGACCATTTTATCTGAACAAAACAAAACCTCTTCCCTTGACACTGTCCAGCGGAAAAAGTTTGGTTCTTCATCAATTTCTAAATAAGTACTTTAAGGTATATACTATATGCACATTCACTGTTGAGACATACAAATTAAGTCTGAGCCAGATAACAATTGTTGAATTCTGTAATTATGCAACCAAATGTTCTTCTCAGACATAGCAAACTCCTGCTCAACCTTTCATCCTAAAATTCCGTCCTACTCAAAGTGTAGTCTGGGGATCAACAGTATCAAAATCACCTGGGAGCTTGTCAGAAATGCTAAATATCTGGCCCTAGCTCCGACCTACTGAAATCAGAACCCGCATGTTAACAAGATCCTCAGCTACACATTAGATCAAAGAAGCACGACTATAATTCACTGATAATCCTGTCTGTACGTTAGAATAACCTAGGAAGCTTCTGAAAACTCGTGTGCTGCTTAATGACAAGGGTATGTTCTGAGAAGCGTATCATTAGGCAATTTCGTTGTTTATGCCAACATCATAGAGTGCACTACCACAGACCTAAGCGGTATATAGCCTACTCCACATGGGCTGAATGGTACAGCCTATTGCTCCTCAGCTACAAACTTGTACAGGATGTTACTGTACTGAATACTGCAGGCAACTGTAACACAACGGTAAGTATCTAAACATATCTAAACAGAAAACGTACAGTAAAATACAGTACACAGTACTTTTATAGGACTGGCAGCACAGTGAGTTTATTTACAGCAGCATCACCAGAAACACGTGAGTAATATGTCGCACTGTGATGCTACTAATGCTACAACATCACGAAGCAATAGGAATTTCCCACTCCATTATAATCTCAGGGGACCATGTTGTATACGTGGTCCATTGTTAACCGAAACGTTGTTATGTGCCACATGACTGTATAACGTCCTCATTCCATTGCTAGAAATTTGGATTCAATTGATTTTAGATTGGTGACACAGAAACTGGTATTTCAAAACGCTCTCCAGGTGAGTCTCATGTGTGGATTAAGAACCATTGCTCTAATTTAATCATAACAAGAATGCACTATTTTCCCCTAATTTTATATCACTTTAAATACTTGTCTTTTTCTCAATTCATCCTTCTTTAACTCTAGAGCTGTACTGTCTGCGAAGGTAGGCACCAGCCACATGTA
Source organism: Rhinolophus sinicus (assembly GCF_057876585.1). Taxonomy (NCBI): domain Eukaryota; kingdom Metazoa; phylum Chordata; class Mammalia; order Chiroptera; family Rhinolophidae; genus Rhinolophus; species Rhinolophus sinicus. The sequence goes on along the minus strand of NC_142515.1, from coordinate 90,644,440 downwards.
GCCATTTAAACTTAAATTTTAATACATTAAAATTCATTAAAATGTGAAATTTAGTTCCTCAAGTTGCACACGCCACATTTCAATGCTCAATAGCTTCACATGCCTAGTGGTCACCACAGTGGAAAGCACCAATATAGGATATTTGCATCACTTCAGAAAGTTATGTTGAACAGCACTGCTCTAGAATATTTACTCAAAAAACACAACAGCATTAAATAGTTAATCTGAGCAAACTTAGCTAGTATAGTGAAAAAAAAACCCACAAAAAAATAAAAGCACTATTCAAACAGGAAATTAAAGTGTAAGATTCTAAAAGCAGTTAAAAATAATGAAACTCAGGAATGATCTAAGAGCAAGGGAATATTTGGGTTGAATGCAGATAAAAAGTTGGCCTTTTTATAATTGGTGCTCTAGGCAATCTGTGCAACAAGTTCTTTCTTTTAGTCATCTGAAATCAAACTGCTTTAACGAGAAAGGCTTTAAGAAATTTGAAAAGTTTTAAAAGTTAGAAAATTGGGGTTTGTGGGGGATGATGCTCTACATAAATTCTCATTAACATCACACATTAAACTAAAAGCAGATAGCTAAATGCTAAGCATAACTGCATTAATAAGGCTAGGCGCAGCCAAAGGTGTTACTAGATAAGCTTCCTGATTTTGAGCGTTAGGAGTCAAGTCGCTATGAGTATTCTTCCACCTGTCTTAAGGTGGCCATAAGCACGCCTTTCTCTTGGGAGTCCTTCAACCCAGGAGTGTGGTACAAGGTTATGGGGAAGCACAGGTTTTGCCAAACATTTCACTCATACCAGCGGGCTGGGAGGATTCCAGTTACTCCGTATCTTTGCCAGCACTTTGTATTGATCAGCTTTTAAATTTTATTCCATTATAGTTGAGTGTCTACTGGCATCTCTTTGTGGCTCTAATCAACATTTCCCTGATAAGTGGTGATACTGGGCACCTGTCCTCTTGTTTATTAGCCATCTGACGATCTTCTTTTGGGACACGCCTAATTAATTCTTTTGTCCATTTAAAAATTTACTTCAGATACTTTTTCCACGGACTGATAGAAGTTCTGATATATTCTGGGTATGTGTCCTTTAACATACATACTTTTTTCCTCCTTTAATCATCTTTATTTACATAAGCATACAATTCAATGAGTTTTGACAATCATTATAACAGAACTGACTTGATAGCAATTCCTTACACTTTCTTTTTGAAAACAGACAAATCTAATTTCTTTACGGAAATAATGGATGTATCATAATTTAACCATTTTCTTACTGTTGGATGGTTAGACTAATTTTTTTAAAATTATTTACTATTATTAATTATACCGTTGTGAACATTATCCTGTTTTTCTCTAAATCTTTGATTATTTCTCTATGATAGATTTCTAGAACTTGTATGTACTGAACATCTATTACTGTGTAACAAATTACCCCAAAACTTAGTGGCTTAAACCAACAAGAACTGTTGTTATCATCTCTCACAGGTTCTGTGGACCATGAATTCAAACAGTGGACACAGTGGGGCTGGTTTGTCCCTGCTCCACGATGCCTGGGGTCTCCACTGGACACGTGACAGCAAGCACCTGGGATCATCTAAAAGTCCAGTCACTCACTCATCTAGGGGTTCATGCTGGCTGTCAGCTGAGGCTTAGCTCAGGTTCTGGATGAGAATATGTATGGGTGGCCTCTTCATGTGACTGACCTTCCTCCCACCATGGTGACTGAGTTCCAAAACATGCATCTTAAGATAAGGAGAAAGCCAGGAGGAACCAGTATCCTTTTTCTATCGTGGCTTCAGAAGCCACATTGCGTCATTCCCGCCATACTCAATTGATTGGAGCAATCACAAGCCTGCCCAAGTGCAAAGGGAGAGGAGACAGATTCCACCTATTGATAAAGAGTGGCAAATTCTGTGAGCATGTAAGATTAGAAATATTTGCTATGGCAATTTCCTGAAAACAGAATCTGTCAATACTTTCTCTATATAGAAGAAAAAAATAAAAAGCCAAATTACCAATGCCTCTAACAATACCTTTAAATCAGACCCCTTTTTAAATGGGCAATTCTATATTTTCCAAGCTATTACCAAATGACAATATCTACTAATATTACAGGAAAAACATTAAAGTAGATTGTTCTCCAATGTTTCAAAATAATTTAGGATGCCATATTAGAAGTTGTATATACTAAATATTTTCTGATTTGCCAGTTGTGAAAACAAACAAAACTCATAATTTTTCTTATTAAATAAACAGAAAGGATAAAAATGCGAAAAACACAAACTATTAAGGTAAAGCATACATTTTAGAAATACTTGATTCAAAACAAAATGCAGTTTCCAGTTGAAACATGGCTAGTAACTCCTGATGTAATATCCCTTAACTTCTAACTAAAATACATATGAAAATAGGAAACAGAACAAACTGAAAACTCTCACCATAAAAACTGTAAATGACTGACAACAATTCACCAAGTATCTTCAAGGCATTCATTCAAATAATTTTACTGAACTGCTACTATGTGTCAGGCACTGTTCTATGTGTAGTAATAAAGTTTTGATCAAGACAAATCATAATGCATAAACACATACATAGGTATCTATAAAAATCATAAAATATTTCCTCATAGGTAGATACCACAGTTTACTTACTTATAATTTATTTAACCAATCTCCAGTTTTTGGAAATCTGTTATTGTTACATATTTTGCTGTTACAATGTCTGTAGCAGATTTTATTTTCCAAAAATGGCTGCAACAGTATTTCCCAGTCCACTCTTCTGCAATGTAACTTTGCCCCTTCCCTATCAAGAAATGGAGTCTAATTCCCTTCTCCTAGCATCCAAGCTGGCCTTCGTGACTTGCTTTAACTAATAAGTTGCAGCAGACGTGGCTTTCAGCTTCTGCCTTGGTCTCCTGGAATGCTTCTTCTCCAAGAGAGCAGGTGCTCTAGTCAATATCCCCAGCTGAATCAGCCTTTCAGTGACCTCAGCCCAGGCTCAACTCAATTCAAGTTTAAGACTGCAAGTACGTATTTTGTAGGGCGCTTACTACATACCAAACACTAAATAGGCTCTTGGGGCCATCAGTTAAAAAAATAAAAGACAAAAATTCTACATGGCAAGGGAAAAAGAATACTATCCCAAAGATTCAATGAAAGACCAACGCATTGAAAATTATAAGATCCAAAAGACATGTTTATGAAGTTAACAAACACAAAAAACAAGGCAACATGGCCTCTGTGTAATAAGAGCAGAAGGCAAGGATGAGATGAAAGGAAGGATGGTTGAGATAAGGAAGAATCTCTGGGAGAGAGCAAAGAGCAGAAATCAAACTGCTAAAAATAAAGTATATGATATGGAAGACAAACTAGAGAAGTTCTTTTAGAATGCGAAGGAAAAGGACAAATACGAAAATAATGAGACGATGACATATAGAGACTATAGGGGGGAGAGCCAAAATAAGAGTTAATAATATTCCTGAAGAAATAAACTAAACCAATGTGGCAGGAAAAATACTGAACATAAATTAGAAAACTTTTCTGAGCTAGAAAGTTTTGTTTTAACTTTTTTAGATTGGATTGCTGCATTTCAGAAAAAGCTAATAAGAGATACATTCTTGAAAAAATACTGAATTACAAGGATAAAGAAAAAACTTATGTCACAATAGCTGCAGTTTTGTTTTCTGGACTACTAAATTTCTAATATTAAATTTTGTATGTAGCCAAATAATCTATACCATGTGTGAAGGTCATAAAAACATTTTTACAGAATCAAAGGGACTAGAAAATATATCACCTACATAGCCTTCTTGAAAGAAAATTACCTAAACACTTATTTTAGGTAATGTTATTTCTTGATTTGGATGCTGGAAACATTCACAAAGCATGTTTCCTTTGTGAAAATTTATCAAGCTGTATACTTAGAATCTTTTGTATTATATATTATACTTCAATAACAACAACAAAAAAGCAAAAAAAAAAAAAAAAAAGCTTTTTGATGCAAAAACACTTAAGTCTAGTTGACCTCAGCCAGAGTCGAATTAAAATTAAGGAAAAACTGCAGAAGTCCTAGTACCAAAGATTTTCAGGTCTGGCTTTATTCACTTTGAACCCCAGACCCAGAAGTCCTGGGTGATTCAGGAAGATTATGTAACTCAGATATCAGACTTCCACTCATGTGCACGTCTTCTGTTTCAGTTCCTTCCCAATCCCAGGAAATGTGTTTCTAGAATGATTTTTTTTTTTTTAATCACACTGTTAAAAAAAGAACCTCTCTTGACGTAATTAATGACCACATCCAAATCACACTTTGAACACTTTGCAAGAAAAAATACAAAACAAGATTTTTGTCTTTACCTCCCCTCTCTCCTCAAAAGTAGTAGTAAGTAATAAAACAAACTATTTTCACTACCAAGTAACTCAAATAATGATTTTCGGTATTCTTTAAAAATTCAGAGCTAGAGAGCCCAGTATATCAGTGTTTCAGTAGGGAAATGACACACTGAGGCCAGATATCAGTCTGCGTCTTAGGCTGAGACTTTTTGGCATTTCAGTCAGTGTAAGAAGCCAGAAGAAGCCGTTACTAAGTTCTTGTAAGACCTCTTTTTAAAGCCTTTTCTTCTTCTGAGCTGCTGTCCCCCCCCAATCCCCCCCCAGGGATGCCAGAGCCATGGTTGTCTTATCTCAAGGAGCAAAAGGGAGGAGCCAATGGAAATGCCGGTGTCCTTGGTCCATCAATGATAATAATATACAAGGTACAGTGAAAACTCAACTGTCAGGCACCCTTAGGGATGAGCCAATTTGGACAGACAATGGAGTTTTTCTTTTTTACTATTTTATTAAATATTATAACCTATACATATATATATCATACATACATATACACACACATACGTACATATGTAAAATTTAAAAAATAAAAGGCACACGTATAAAGTAAAACAAATTCATATAAAATCATTTTTAAAGATTAAGATACAAAAAAACTACTAAGTGGTAAGTGAGATGTCAAATGCCACTTATTTAAAATCTACAAATGTTCCAGTGTTAACGCTACTCAAAAATAAATCCATACAATATAATCTAAACTGTGACTAAGTAATGCATTAGAAAAGGTAGTAAAGAAATATACCCAAGTATTAGCTCGAGGTAACAAGATTCCAAATTATTTCATTCTTCCTACTTTTCCTATTTTTTAACTTTCTCCAATGACCCTATATTACTTTTATAATTAAATATACATATATTTAAGAAATCAGTATAACTATTTCATAATGATCGTCTATTAAGTGAACAATAAAAATTGGAAGAAAATAATGAAAATATAAGCAAGAGTGTTTGGATCACAGATGGTTTTGTTTTTTTCTATCTACTTTGCCCTACATTCCAATTTTTTCAAGTTTTTATAAACTTTATTTAAAAGAAAAGTAACAGATGCCAAGGGCAAAAAAAAAAAAAAAAAGGCAATACCATCGTCAATAACTTCCCTTATGTTAGTCAGTTTTATACATAAATAAATAAGACTTTTCTCAGATCAGCTGAGCTGTACCCCAATCTGACTCTTACCGGTAAAAATTCAACCTCAAATTTAAGTTACATCTATAAATAGCCAAGAGTTACTAAGACAACACAGGCAATTCTGCGGCTTGTGCTTCAAAACATTAAAAAGATGTTATGCTAGACAGGAAGCGACCCCCTAAGATTCTTGGCCCACGGTACACACACCTTCTCCCAGTTATTCCCTCAAACAATAATCTAAGCACTTCTGTGAAGGAAGTCTGCAAACATAATTAAGGTCCCCAATCAGCTAACCTTAAAATAAGGAGATTATCCAGGTGGGCCTGACATGAGACCTTCAAGTCTGGATCTAGAGATCCGGTATGTAGGAGTCCAGAGATTTGCCATGAGAGGGATTCGATGTGTAAGTTCTCCATTGTTGGCTTGAAGACAGAAGGGGGCATAGCAAGAAATGCAGCCAGCCTCCAGGAGCTGGGCGTGGTATCCTGGTTGACTGGCCAGCAAAAAAATAGGAACTGCATTCCAACCACCACAAGGAACTGCGAACAACCTGAATGAGCTTAAAAGCAGATTGTTTCCCCGGAGCCTCCACGTGCAAACTCAGCCTGGTGGGCACTTCGCTTTCCACCTCCGAGGCCCTGAGCAGAGAACTCTGCCCCACAGGACTGTGAGCTAAACATGGTGTTTTAAGACACTAAGTTTGTGGTCATTTGCTACACAATAGAAACGAATAGAAACGAATACAGAATACTTAAAGTCAGTTTTTTTCTAAAGCCTTTCAGCAATTTCAAATATACGTTTATACATAAGAAACTCATACCAGCTGCCTCTTAGAATCGAAACAGAAGCCACAACCTTTAACTGTACTTTGACTCAGAAAACAGACAAACTGCACCAAACCAAACCACATGCATCACAGACTATCTAAACTCTAACTTTCTTACCACCAGATCCTTCAGATCCATATGTTCCAAGATAAAACCTCAGGCAAACTATTATAATTTAACAGTAACTGCACAGATGCTAGATCTGACCTAACACTAAAACTTCATGAGACCTAGCAACCTCTCTAGTTTACAAATTCTAACTAATGCTCGCCTAGATCACAAATGTCCACCCTAAAATCTAACAACCATCCCTAATCTAACAACAGCATCCGATGAGTAGTCTTTCCTAACTGCCTCTCCTTTTAGGAAGATTCCTAGTTCCTCTGGTTCTCTCTGCTTCTTGCAGCAAGTTAAATGGACCTAACTTGTTTTTCTTGAACTACAGGTAAATCCTTGATAGTCTCTGGCAGGCGGTTTTTGGGGTGTCCTACAATTTAACAGCTGGCACTTGCACTAAGAGTCAGCTGATCTTATTTCTGGGGAGACCCACAACTTTGTAATAGGGGCGCATATGAGGTCACTGGACTGCCACCTGCTCGAGGAGACCCTGCCTGACAGTGAGGTCTCTGAGCTCCAATAATTTTACTGAGTACTTCAGGACCCAGGGGCCTCTGACCTCAAGTCTTAGCAGATTGTACAGTGAGTGACACTTGGCTTCTCCCTCATCAGCAGCGTTCCTATCATTGCTCTGCTTGTTCAGGATCTTGAATGTCATCCATCTGTGCGAGGAAGTCCATGGGCAGAGGAGAGGCATGGCCTGATAACTGTCTTCCAGCCAGCCCCAAAGCTGACAAGTTCAGAAAGCCTCATTAGACCAGTAATTTAGACACACTGCACTGGGTCACTTTTTCTAAAACATCCTAAGGACTGTCTTTGGTGTTTATAATCCTGAGAACAGTTTTGCTTAGTTCTGTCTGCCGGGGGATGAGGTTCTGATCAGCCCTCAATTGATGACAGCTGATCTTTGGTGTCACTTCAGGTCATCTGGAGACACGTGACTGCAAAAGCGCCATCTTTACCAATGGCTGCAGGTCACATGGACTTTTCTGTCTGAATCTCTGTCTCTTCTGTTCCTCCACCGTTTGGGTTCCTCCTTTATTCTGCTTCCTTCACATTTTCAGATTATGAATATAACTCAGCAAAAGGCATAATTTCACCAAAAAAGTTTGTATTACAAATGACCTCTTGGGGAACTTTTAACATGAATAAGATTGTTTATTTGAGAGGACCTTAAGACAATAAAGGAAGCAGAATTCTGAATATCTGATGGTCTGCATTCCTTAATATGAGGAAGCTTCCAAATGCAATTCAAATAAATTCTCAAACCGCGTCCCTGAACGACATCCCAAACCCCAGGATAAAAAGAGCACTTATCAAACTCAAGACTTGAATAGGCCTCCCTGATCTCTATCAACTAATCCATATTTTGATGTGCCTAGGAGATGCAAAAACGGGAAAAGGCTAATTGGCATCGCCCTAAAAAGAATTTAGAGATTAGTTAATTTTTAAGAAACAACACAAGGCCCTTATAGTTTGTAACTCTCTGGAAGTTAGAAGATTACTCAGGTGACAGGAATTTCTAACATTCAGAATTTCTCTCTCACTCAACCTTTAACTATAATAATGTCTTTCAGTTATACTGATTTTGAAGGATTTACATTCCTTCACATGTGTGTGAAGACAGGGGGATGTAATGCATATCAGATGTGGTTTTGCTTATCTAGGAAAAATGGAATAATTTTGTCTTAAAATAAGAAATGTCTGTGTTAATACGTTGTTAGCTAATGCTATGGTGGTAATCATTTTGCTATATATGTGTATCACATCAGCTGTATACATACAACTGTATATATACACATAAGTATCACATCACACTGTATACTTTAAATTTATACAATGTTATGTGTCTATTATGTCTCAATAAAGCTGGGGGGAAATTTTTTCTGTTTGTGCCAAGAGGTGAAACATAGTGAAAGACAAATTCGACAGTATACCACAAGGGTAGAAGGTCTGATACTTTATTGTCTGAGTTTGTAATAGCTACAAAAAAAAAAAAAAAAAAAAAAAATTTGAAGGGAGAAATAAACTATGTAAAAGGTTTGACACACTTAGTCAAGTGTGAGAGGTTTATCATAAGGAATAAAGGCTTTTCATAGGTCCTTTTAATGCAAGTTCTCTCATGAATAATAAACAAAGAGCAAAATTTTATTTTCTGTTAAAAGAGCAAAACTATTCTACGCCCAGATGAGACATTTCCTAAATCATCAAAATATTCTGTTAACTCTCTGTGCTTTTTGACATACTCAAAAATCTTTTTTTCAAGTCCTTACTTTTGGAAAAAAAAGTTAACATTCCTAATAATCGCTGCCACATACTGCTGTGTTTTTCAAGATACCGCCTGTAAGTATTTCTTATCTTTGGATGTCATAACATACCACTTGCCGATTCTCTTGAATTTGTCCTTCTCCAAATTCAGAATGATAAAAACTGTTAAGATGTTTCTCACAGCTACGATATCTTTGGGTTTATACTAAATGACCATTAGGCAACATAAAGATTTGGTCCTTTACCTTATTAAAAATGTTTTTGAAGGATTATAGAAACTACGGGTTTTACTTGGCATTCTCCAACTTTTAATTAACTCAAAATTATTGTGAGAGCTCTTTGCTTTAGTAAAATTGGGTTAAAAGAAAAAAAATTAATACATAAAAAGGAAAGTTCTGCCTTCCTAAATTTAATTATGTGTAAGTGAAATGTGTTCAAAGTAAATATGCTTCAGTGTTTGTGCATCTTTCAGGTTAAAGAAAGCATACGTTCATATACAAAGAGGGACACAACAGCTGTCTACAAAAAGATTATCTCTTTGTTTAAATAAGCTTGTATTGGTGAAATTCATAAGATATTTCATAGGATAAATCAAAGGACTGGAGATTTGTTAATGTCCTCTCTGTTCATAACATGTATGTACTTTCAGAATAATCACTCACTAACTTGCTTATAAAACTGATTATGTACTTTAAGATTCCATTCTCTTCTACTCTGATAATGCTGGTTAATACAGCAAATTAACTAGAACCTACAGACTCAACATCCACAAGTGGCTTCTGATTGTTCCTTACATTCACCTAAAATTCCAAGCTATAATCTAAAGATCAGGAGTTGAGCCTTGTAATACATGGTGATGGAAGGAGAACTGACTGGGGGTGGTGAACACACAATGTGACACATAGATGATGTATTACAGAGTTGTACACCTGAAACCTGTGTAACTTCACTAACCATTGTCACCTCAATAAACTTTAATTAAAAAAGAACAGAAATTGAGCCTTGTGGCGACACAGCAAAAGAACTACAAAGGTATGCATCAAGCATTCCTAACTATTGATGGAGAATTAATTACGTATATTTCTGACGTCATTGCTACGGAAGACAGTGTGGCTGAGCCGGATTTCCAGAACTGTTTTGGTCCCAAAGCAGAAGACAATGTGAACAGACTGTTTACATCCAAGATCAGATACCAGAAGCCACTGATTATCATGTACTTTGCATGATTTTGCCCTTTATATTCTCTCGGCTATTTTCTTCTCTCTATCTGCTGGTTCAAGATTCTAGACTATAAATAAACACCTGTTCTTTATTCTTAGTACTACCAAGGCCTTTATCCTTGACAGTCACCAAATATAGGACTAAGTATTCAGATACTGGCAAAGGTGAATAATCTATATTCAAATTAAAGAGGAAAAAATTACTTGGTTACCAAAGGAAAATCCAAATAGATATGGGGTATATGAGACATTGTTTCAAACTTTAATAATTTTTGTTTGAGGTTTTGTCTGTTGCAGGATCCATGTGTGTGGTCACCAGGGTCTTAAAGACTGTAGTCAGCCATTATCATGCCAGATGATTCCATAAAAGATGGCCTAAGAAAAATCACAAAATGGGCTGGTGCTCATGGAGGTAAAAAGTACTACCATCAAACGTTTGATAAACATTCACAATCTATCTAATAATGGTTCAGTCCTTGATTGAGCACTTCCCCTAAATGGTAATTCCTCCAGCTTAGTTAACAAATGATCCGAAGCAGATACTGAGAATTGAAACAGAAACCACAAATTGCTCACAAACACTCAGAAAAACACCATGACTTATAAAACAGATAAACTGAACCAAACCAAACCACAATGTGCATTACAGACTAAGTTCAAACCTTTTTTAACATCAGCTCATCATGTTCCAAGGCCAAAGACATACTTATCTGATAGTAACTTGTCAGGGACTCGTGTACTGAAGATAAAACCACTGACTATTCCAGTAACTCACCTAAATGACATACTCTAGTCAATCTCTGCTCAGACTAACTGCCATCCTAAAATCCCTCTCTGACTAATCTCAGCTCCTAAAACCCTTTATGTCCCCTTTTTAAACTCCCTCCTTCTGAGATGCCCCCCAGATATTTTGGTGTGTTATTCCTTGCTGCAGCAAGCTAAACAAATGTAACTTCTTTCTGACTATACGTATGTGTCTGGTGGGCTTTGGTGGTGGGCTTGAACATCCCGAAGGCAAGGAACTGGTGGCCCAGAGTCGGGGATAGGAAGAAGACTTTTTGCTACATGTCTTTTAAAATTTTATGCCATGTTATTATATCACATATTTTAAAAAGAAAATTAGAATTTAGAAACATATACAACTCTATTATACTTGTACATTATTCAACCAACAGTAATACTACCAATCAGGGTGCCACTGGGTGTCAGCAGAGGAAAATTCACCACCTCTTTCTATAAGGCTAGAAAGATGAAAGGCCATTAACAGTATCATCAATATATCAACAGATTTTTCTGTCAAGATTCAAAATCTCTTCCGGTTTGGTAATTAAATCTAAAAATGTGTTGATTGTAATGGTTCCTATTGTGATTAATAATGGTTTCGTTATAATGATTTAAAATTCACAGTCCAAAACCGCAATTACTTTTGCACAAACCTAATATTTGTCTATTTTTTCAACAGTACCAACCACACTGTCTTGATTATTGTAGCTTTATAGTAGGTCTTGAAATCAGGTAGTAGTGTGAGCCCTTCAGCTTTGCTCTTCATTCTTAAAATTGGTTTACTTATTCTTTTTCATTTCCATATAAATTTTAGAATCAGCTTACCACTAGCTATTCAAAAATACTATTGGGATTTTGATTGATAGTGCATTGTATTTATAAATCTGTTTGGGAACTGACATCTAAACAATATTATATTATAATATAAAGGAACATGATCTTCCTTTATAGTTAGGGCTTACATTTCTCTCAGCAATGTCCTATGGTTTTCAGTGAAGAGATTTTACACATGTACATCAAATTTATTCCTAAGTATTTTATGTTTTGGGGTAATATACTTAGTGAATTTTTTTAAAAATTTCATTTCCCAATTATTTACTGGTAGTATATAAAAACACAATTTATTTTTGTATATTCACTCTGTATCCTTTGACCTTGCCAATTACTAATGGTTATTTTATAGATTCTTTAGGATTTCTTTAGTATTATTATCCCCATTTGACAGATGAGGAACCCAAGGTTTAGGGAAATTAGAAAATTTCTCTAATATCTTATAGTGAGTAACAGGAGAAGCTGGAGCTTGATCCCAGATCAATTGATCCCAGGGACTAAGCTCTTACCCTCTTTTGCTGTACTGCTTTACCAAATAATCTATAATACTTCTTCTTAACATATAAATCAAAAAATATTCATGGGTTAGAACAACAATAATCTCCCTGAGAGGCCAATGTAGGTACAACACCTAACAAATGACATTCATATGCAAGATACACTTCATGGGAACAAAAGGATGTTACACAACTCTAGATAAAACTAACTATAACTATCTCTTACACACACACACACACACACAACACAACACATAAAGTGAGTAACAGTGAGTATTAGGGTCATCCTGAATCCACTCTAATTCTCACACAGACATGCAAAATCATCAAAAAAACTTCAGGACTTCAAATATTGTTCATAACAAAGACTTCATTCACGCCTGGTTTGCATGAGGGAATAGTAAAGATAATGTAGCTCTATCTTAAAAGAGAAGAGCTATTTCAAAAAACAACAACAAATCACTAAATTTACCTTTCTGGGGTCAACTTCAATATGTGAGACACACAATGCCACATGCTAAGACTACACTATTTTTCTTCATAAAAATGAAGCATTTTATTCTTTTATCATTCTACTTACTATTGCTGACCTTAATTTCATTTAAAAGCAGCGAACTTTGAAGAAATTCACTGACCACGATTAACTACCTTTCTATTTTCCTAACAATAAGTGCTAGGAAAGACTATGTACCATCATCAGTTCCTCTTGTTTCTTTATGAAAAAACTCTGACATTTCAGCTTCATCTCCCACACACCACCAGTTGGGGAGCTTTATAATTCAAATCTATTTATCCAGTATCATCCTTTGTAAGACAGTTGTATGTTACCAACTGAAAAACAAAACACTGTATAATTGAGTAGATATAAGTTTCTACAGCTAGCCTTCCTAGAATCCTGGATAACAGTGATATTTGTTAAAACCTGAACTTCTGAAATCTACAGGAGACAAAGAGCTGGTAGGGTTCTTTGAGTAAAATTCAAAAATACTAGGGGAATAATTATATTCTAAGTTAAATAAGCCAATATTTATCTGGAACCTACTACATACTCACACTGTGTAGATAATATATAGATTATACAATTTTAACACATGGACTTTACCTTGAAGAATTTTACGTTCTGTTTAAGCAGACGAAATAATTATATTGATGACATAATATAAACACAGAATAGTTAGGAAATACACTGAATGGTTCAGACTGTAAGTATGGAAGGTTATAAAGGGGATATCAGTGATGGCTACACAAATCAAGGAAAGGCGTCAGTGTGAGATTTATGCGGGGTCTCTTGGAAGTTCCAAAGCCACTTCCACATTTTCAGATATTTGTTGTAGCAGCACTCCACTCTTGGCACCAAAATAAAATAAACAGAAGGTTTACTACAACGGAGAAAAGTGCAAATTCCAGATACATATGTAATATACTTATATATGGATATTTTTAATGTAATATTTAAAAAAAAATAGTTTTACATAAAACGATATGGGAAATAATAAATCCTACTGACACCCATGTACCTCCCATGTAGATTTAAAATATTAAGTTTGCCATCTCTGTTTCAAATATTTTTTAAGAACTAAAATGAAGACAGCCTCCACCCATCTTATTCCATCCTCTCCAGAGGCACTTAGTACCTTTAAATAGCTGTATATCCTTCCCACATGTATATGATTTTATTACAAATACATCTATACACAATATAGTATATTTAAGATTTTTATGTAAATGGTATTATACTGTGTATCCTTTTGCAACTTGCATTTTTTTACTGAACATTGCTTTCCATACTTATCTGGAATGGGGCCAAGATACCCATTTCTTCTTCATGGTTTTTAAGCTCTGGTTAGTAACCAGAGCAGAATCATCATTCTACACCGACACATATTCATCTAAGAAAGCTTTCGTTGCTCCCAAATTGCTAAGACATTTTAACCTAGCTTTTTACCATTAGTCAGTTGCTGTGAGATGACCTGTATTTCAATAAAAATTATTTTAGAATGCTTCCAACTCAGGAGCAAAAACCTAAACAAACCAGGTTTGCTCCATGATTCAAAACAATAACCAAACTATAAAACTGAATTTCTGGTGGGGGAATACATAGATGGTGTAGCTACAAAGGGGTGGTAACACAGGAGCCCTGTGGTGATGGTACGTTACTTATCTTGATTATGGTGGTAGTTACACAAGGCTACTCATGTGAAATTGCAGAGCTACACACACACACACACACACACACACACACATGCATACAGGAGTCCGTGTATAACTGGTGAAACTTGAATAAGCTCTACGGATTGTGCCAATGTCGATTTCTTGGTTGTGACATGCTACCGTGACACTGTGGAGAGACCTAGGGGAGGGTGTACATTTCTTTGCAACATCCCATGACTCTATAATTGCCAAAATAAAAATTTAATAAAGTTTTTAAACTTAGTTTCTAAAGTACACTGAAGAAATTGCGCAGCTTTTTCACATCAAATGTAATTCTGTAGATTGCTGCAATATACATCCACCACATAAATGGTACGTGTTTTCAGGTAAATAGACCTAACATTGGATGCGGGTCTGCCACACTCGTGATGACCACATTAATCCTGCGGTATGAAAAGTAAACCTCAAACATGATCGGCCCATACGCTATTATTTTTAGATTATTGTGTGGTCTTACCCTCATGGGGCACTAGGATTTACCTAAATAGCTATCTCTGTTCACTGCAAATAACCCGGCTTTCATTCCTATTTTAAGCCAGCAAGCCTGCCCTACTTTTGCAGACTTATTTCCTAATCTACTCACCTGCCTTTCCAATCACAAACCAGTTAAAAACTGCTGAAGAGATTATACTATATATTATTACTAATAGTCACGTGTACCTTTCATATCCTTTCTTAAGCTATTAGAACAAGTAATTTTATTTCAATGATCTGACATAGCTCTTTCAGACCATTCCCTCTGTACTTTGAAAGTCACAGAACTCACTTTCAAACTATTAGAAACTGGCCGTCCTAGAACCAATTAACAACCATGATCAGTGAGAGTCTGACAGAAGCAGTAACTTTATAGTGACATCATGTGTTTTTAATAAAACAGTACAAAAATAACAAACTTGCTTTCATGGACAAACCCACCTTTATTACTCTGGCCATTCATTAAAACCACCATATTTTATTTTGAAACCTCCACAAAGCCTTAGGTCACAAGAATAAAATGTCCCTAGGCACACACACAAAATAACCCCACAAATTAATTCTTATCTTTTTTAGAGCACGCATCAACAGTCAAAGTTTAAACTTGAAAGGATTATCAATTGATGGAGTGTGGGAGCAAACATTTCATACCAGATACAGTCTACAATTTAGTCATCTGAGTGGTATTAGTCATAGGAGCGCCACAGTTCTAATTTTCTGTTACATTTTTGGAGGCTGCTATATGCTATACTGAGTACTTTTCAACACAGTATTGAAGCTTCTAAGTATAATCAGACACATGTTGCCTGTAGTAGAAACTCATCAAATATTTGTTTATGAATACATGATTTCCAAAATACTATCTATACTACAGAAAAGGAAATTTTCACCATTTTTCTTATTAAGTGCTCTGGGTTTAAAGCTTTTCAAAAGCTAGGGAGACTAAGCTTGGAAAACATAAAATACAATACATCCTCAAACTCTCATTTCACACATGTCACTTAAAGTCAAACAGCTGTCAAATCTCAAGACTGAAGATTAACTCATTTAATACACAGCTAAGATTTATTGAGCACCAGTAAGGACACCATGCTAAGCACTTTCCAGACAGTATGAAACAGTCTTTAAATTCTGAGGTAGGTACTATTACCTCCCATTTTAAACCTGAAGCAAGGAATATAAATAACAAAAGTCACACAGCTAATAATTAGCAGAGCCTGTGCTCTTTCCTATTGTCTCCCTCCTGTAAAAGAAGCTTCTTATGCCTTCACTTAAACATTGACTAAGCGCCCATATGCTGGGCAGTGTATTCAGCCTTAAGAATACACAGTTCTTGCCCTTGAAGAGAACAGTTTAGTGTGATCACTAACAGTTTCGTGTGATAACTAATAAAAATATTTAAAGAAATGTGTAAAGCAGTGAGATTGCTCCTGGGAGCACATAGGGACAATAGCCAACCCTTCTTCTTCTGATGACGATGGTGGTCGCTAACATGTATTGAGCACGTACTTTGTGCCAGTCACTGCACTTTGTGGAGTTTGTTTACGACTATCCTGTAGGATAGGTTTTATTATCCCTCTTCCTCAGATAGGGAAACTGAGGTTTAACAAAGGTTAAATGATTTGTCCAAGGTTATGCAGCTACTAAAAGAGGTAGAATTTGAATCTAGATATATGTCTGACTTCAAAGCCCATTACTCTATGCCGCCTCCTAATAAAGGAAAAGAAGCTGCTCAGAGGTCCTCTTGGCTAAATCTTGAAAGATCAATAAATAGGGGCTAGTCAATTTGGGGGGCAAGATTCCACACAGAAGTAATGCAAGATATTCACATATATAAGACAACTTGGCATTCTAGGGAAATACAAGTAGTAGTAAAGCGGGTTTGGGAATGGGGTGTGAAATGAGGAAAGAAAGTAATACATAGTCCCCCCTTATCCACGGTTTCACGTTCCTTGGTTTCCATTACCTGTGGTCAACCACAGTCCGAAAACATTAAATGAAAAATTCCAGAAATAAATAATTCTTATCTTTTAAATTGTGCACCATTCTGAGCAGCGTGATGAAATCTCACACCGTCCTGCTCGGTCCCACCTGGGGTAGGTATCCGCCCTCAGTCCAGTGTCTCCACACAGCACACACTACCTCCCTGCCTGTTGGTCACTTAGTAGCCATCTGAGTTATCAGATCTACTGTTTAATCTTTATTTTACTTCATAATGACCCCAAAATGCAAGAGTAGCGATGCTGGCAATTCAGACACACCAAAGAGAAGCTGGCAGTGCTTCCTTTAAGTGAAAAGGTGCAAGTTCTCCACCCAATAAGGAAAGAAAAATATATCAAATGCTGAGGTTGCTATGCTCTACGGTAAGAACAGATCTTCCATTCATGAAATTGTGAAGAAGAGAAAAGAAGTTCATGCTAGTTTTGCTGTCTCACCTCTCAAACTGCAAAATTATGGCTACAGTACATGACAAGTATGTAGTTAAGATGAAAAGGCATTAAATTTGGGGTGGAAGGAATGAACAGAAAATGTTCCAACTGACAGCATCATGTTGCACCAGAAAGCATGGAGCCTATACGAAGACTTCAGCAAGGGATCCCCTGAAACAAGTGACATCAAGTCATTTACTGCAAGAAAGGGATGATTACGCAGATGGGTTTGGACTGAAAAATATAAAACTACTGGTGAGTGAAAGAGAGATCACATAACTTTTATTACAGGATATCATGATTATAATTGTTCTGCTTTATTATTGTTATTGTTAGTCTCTTACTGCACCTAATTTATAATTAAACTTCATCATAGGTATGTATGTATAGGACAAAAACATAGTGCATAGAGGGCTCAGTACCATCCATGGTTTCAGGCATCCACTGGGGGTCTGGAACGTATCCCAAGCAGACAAGGGGAGACTACCACACAAGGTTAGAGGTTTAGCACAAAGGGAACTAAATGTCAACAAAGTTAAGAGTTTATCCCATGGGCAGGAAGTGCTCATGTAGGATTTCAAGTACAAGAATGATCTTTTATATTATCCACAGTGTGGAGTGATGGCAGTGTGAAGACTAAATAGCCCTAGCAAGAGGATACTGCAATAGTATAACCCAGAAGTGAGACAGGGAGATGAAGTAGGTTATGTAGAAACCAAAAGTCCACAGAACTGAGTCTGGTAGAACTGGATATAAAGTGAAAACGATAGGAGAGTCTGGCCTGACTCCCAGGCTTGTCATCTGAGCCGGTGACTAAATGGGTAAGTGGTGTGATTAACTGGGATGGGAAATACACTTAGAAAATCCTTTCTATCTCCTCTACTTGTTAGTGCTTTTTAAAAAGTATTTATTTTATCCCTCTCTCATCTGTTTTACTTCAATCCCTCCAATAAAATAAAAACAAGTTTTTCTCACTTTCCACAATATCTATTTGTGCAATGTTTGAATTTTCTATAATTTTTGGATTGTGTTTATAAGCCAATTAAGCTTTAAGGTTGTTGTTTTTTTTAAAAAAACACACAGCCATCAAAATAATCTTGCTGTCCCCTTAATGGAATCACTATCAACCGCTCCAGCAGTTTTCAGCTATCCCTTTTTCTCCGCCTTTTCTTCATTTCACCTCTCAATTCTGACACTTCCCATCCTCTCTACTCCTTAGGCAAGTATACTGTTTCTCCATCCTTACTTCTACTTGTTTTTCCAAGCCCTCCCATGTAGCTGAAACAACCTCTTTTTCTGCTAAACAAGGTACTTCCACTTTGCATCAGCTATAATATACTTTAAAACTCATTTTCTTCTTTTTTATCTTTCCCTAAGACTACTGAATCCTCAAATATGACGGGAGCCTTTCGCAAGCCCAGCTGTTTTGAGGCATTTCTTAAATGTACTTTTTTCTTCCCCCAATTTTATATTTGGAAAAACTGAAATTCTATAAAAAAGTGAAAGGATAGTAAAATGAGCACCAATTTTCGCTTTACCTATATTCACCAGGGTGAACATTTTGCCATGTTTGCTTTCTTGCTCAGCAAATACATAATTTTTTTTCTGAACTATTTGAGAGCGTTACAGACATACATCATGATATTTCAACCTAAATGCTTCATCAGGTATTGCCTAAAAATAAGAACATTCTCCATTATAATGATAATACCATATTACCACATTTAATATTGATGTTATCGAATATATACTCCATATTCAAATTTCTCCAGTTGTCTGCAAAGTGTCTATAGGTTTTTATGTTCCAAGTCCAGGCTTGGCACTATTCTTGACTATCGTTTCTCTTTCATCTAGCATAATCCCCCGTATCTTTTTTTTTTTTAAGTGTGTTTTTCCAGGATCCGTCAACTCCAAGTCAAGTAGTTGTTTCAATCTAGTTGTGGAGGGCGCAGCTCACAGTGGCCCGTGTGGGGATCCAACTGGCAACCTTGTTGTTAAGAGCACCGCGCTCTCACCAACTGAACTAACCAGTCGTCCAACTTTGACATTTTTGAAGAGTTCAGACCAGTCGTCTTGTAGAAAGTCCCACAAATTGGATTTGTCTGAAATTGGATTTGTCTGATTGTTTACTATAACTAGATGGAGGTTAAACACTTTTAGCAAGGATGACATAGGTAATTCTTGAATGAATTCTTAGATGATCTTCCAGTGTTTATTTCATTTAGAACTTCAGCCTCTTGGGCTGACATCGTCCAGACATTGCACAACATCATCATGGATTGCTAGCATTCAATAAATCTCATAATGATCATCAAAGACATACATTGCTTGGCCAGCTCATACAGCATATCTTTATCTTCCTGTCACCCAATCTAGAGATCCTAGTTACCAAGTTAGACCTTCTAATAATAAACAAAGACTTAAGAAACTAAAAGATACCATGATACGAATCTAGTTTGCCAATAAAATAAAAGTGAATATAGGGAACTAAAAGTTCTCTTTGCATACATCTGAATAATTACGTAGATTACAAAGATAACTTGGATATCACTTACTTTCAGTTGAGATTTTTAAACTTCAGTTTTGAAATTTAAAATTCAGCTAAAATTTAACATGAAAACTTTCAGAGTTATATTCTATTAGTGATTGCACCAAAGGATGTTAATTAAGACACCCTTTATTTCCTTTAGTCCTTTAGTAATTAAGTAGCAGCAAAGCTCCAAAATGATGACAAAGATCAGAATTAGCTGAATAAGTTTTTTTCTCACAGATATGTATACAACATAGCTTTTCTCCGAAATGTCACTTTAATGGAAAGACATTATATTTCTATTACCAAATATAGCTTAGGAAAAGGATTTTAATTAATTCTTTAATTCACTTTAAATAATGAGTCCTTAGCACTTTTCTCTGAAATGATCCACTAACATATTTTTAACTTTACAATAAAATGTGATACTATGTTACTTTATGGAAGAAAGCTTTATTATCAAATGTCTGATATAAATAAGGTTACAATCACAATCATTAACATACAAGTAAAAAGAACAACTTATTCCTGCTCAAATAAGAATTAAGTGTTTAAGTTAAGATGTCCTTTCCGAGGTTTAAAAGTCCACTTAGAGGTATGAATCTCAAATAGCACCGATTTTTCATGTTTAAATAGCTTGGCAGCTTAATTACAATGGTAAACTAAGCCTAACTTGAATAAATCCTATTGACAAGTTCAACAGATATGCCCTATATGACTTGTTCACATGGAAGGAACATTTATACTTGAAAATGTTTCTTTTGGGTTGGTATTGTATCAAATGATTAAAAATATAAAAGACCAAAACATGAGTATAAACACTTTCATACCATTTTCATGTTGACTGAAACCATCATGAAAGAATTTAGGTAAAATTACAATATTTACATTAAAATAACATGAAAATATTTGCATAATAAAAGCTTAAATATATGTGATATTTTCCTTTGATTCCAAAATATACCAGCACAGGAAAATACATGAGAAGTATTAAAAGCAGTTGTTTCCGGAGGGAAGAAATATGAAGCCATTGTTTTCTTCCCTTTTTGACTTTCCAATTTTATAATTAGCAGGGTTAAGCTTATATTTAAAAAGAAAAAAAATTTTTTAAAGCCTTGGTAAATTAAATCCATTCTCATATATGAAAGAGGAGAGGGAACAAGAGCTATGGAAGTAAATGAGGTATAGGTACCAGAGACTGAAATGGGGATCAGGGGATACTTGGGATAATAGCAATTTCTTTCCATACTACTTAAAATCTTTTAAGGAAGCCATAGCTACACTATTCCCAATGCCAGGATGTGAAATAATTAGTAGCCTCTAATGTGTGCTCTAAATGACAGTACATTCTGTGACTATACAATATATTTGAATTCCAAGGGAATGGGAGAACTGTATCATCATCTTACTGAAAAAGCTTGACTTTTTTGTTAAACCCCATTCAGCCACCAAATAACAAACTTAGACAAAGGATTCGCCACATCTGTCATGTAATTCCTAGTGAAATTTCCTCATTGCTTCTGAAAAGATTCAGCCCAGAGGAATAAACTGTTTTTTATAAAAATCACTGTCAAAGAAAAATTCTTTAAACAGGAAAAGAAACTTGGAAACCGGGAAAAAAAGAAAAAAAAAAAGGTCAAGCTGAAAGATTTTCACAGTTCAATGATTTGTTTCTAGTTTACTTCTCCAGATAGCAGTAGTGCAAAGGGACTCGAGGCTCACAGAAATGTTTCTTTTAAAACAAAGAAGAAACAAATGAGCACCTAACTACTGGCATACTCTCCATAAACATTTAATGAATGAATGAAATCATAAGAACTTATTTTTAAACATAAACACCTTCACCTGCTAGAGAAGAAACCAGCTGCCAGGGAAGTATTAGAGAGAATTGTATTGGTTACT
Source organism: Rhinolophus sinicus (assembly GCF_057876585.1). NCBI lineage: Eukaryota > Metazoa > Chordata > Mammalia > Chiroptera > Rhinolophidae > Rhinolophus > Rhinolophus sinicus. Next base: position 90,622,826 of record NC_142515.1, on the reverse strand, counting down.
TCACATTGTTACCCATGGGATTCTACCCAGCTATCCTTTATATTGTAGAAGAGACATTTTCCGGACTGGGAAGTTTCCTACTTTATAATGTCATATATGTTCTAATTCTGATATTTTTCAAATGTCAATAGCTTCCCTACTAACTACTTATGTAGTAAATGATCTATTATCAAACTACTATCATGTTTCACAACAGTACCTGGTCTCAAGCTTTTCATAGCCATCGTTACTTGCATGGCTTAGCTGCCTGACAAAGAAAATATTATTAACCCTATTTTGCAAATGAGATGACTGAAGGGAAAGAAAGGCAGTTTAAGTAAAAAGGCAAGGTTAAAAAAAAAAAAAAAAAGAAAGAAAAACAAACAAGGTCACACATAAGCTCCAGAAGCAGCAGTAAAACCTAGGTTTTCTGACTACCAGTCTAGTCCTTCATTTTAGGAAAGTTGCTGTTTGAAGGACACTTACAATACAAATCACTTCCACCCACCCATTCTTCTCTAAGATTTGCTCAAACAAAACAATTAAGTAGACTTTAAAGTTAACAGGAAATGACAGAATCAAAAACAACTGGGGTGTGGTCTCACCTCAGAAAAAGATTTCCAGCTGTGAATAAATATAGACAAACTCTGGCCAGACAAGATAACATAACATCAGGATTTAGTACCAACGCAATGGACCTACTATATATACACTGATACCTTACTTTCTTAGAACAAACTTCAAGTATTTCAAACTCTGGAAAACCCAGAAACAAAGTAACATAAGTCACCAAGAAGCCAAAATTGCTGTGGTCAGGTTCTTATGCTAAAGTTCTTATATATAAGACAAATTCACACATTCTAAAGTCCTGAAATCATTTGTTTCATTTATTTGAGAGTAACTGTATGAAGTACACAACATGCAGTAATTTATAATTTTGTCAAAAAACATAAAGACTGTGAGGGTGTTCACTTAACTCTGAGCATGCCTAACAACAACATGCATTTTAACGGCATTTGACTTTACTTCTATATTTAAGAGTCTGAACGGTTCATTTAAAAATTTCCTTTATATCTTATGCATGTTACGGTGGAAATTACATGCTACAATGGCGATCAGAATTGGAGATTCGTGAAGATCTAAGGACTGCCACTAAGCTTCACTCAGATTCCATTTATCCTCACTTGATACATAATTCTGGTTTATCTGGTTTCCCTGCCTACTTCAATTTAGAAGTGGTAGATTAGAAGGCATATTTTGAAAGATAGAGACCACTACAGGAGGAGATAAACCAAACACAGACAAAAGCACTAACCTGGTATAGCAGTGAGGAGTCATTTTAGTACAGGAGGAAACTGAAAACACCCTTACACAGCAGAATGCACCGGCCATATTAACAGCACAGAACAGAAATTAATATACATAATGATGACCTTGATTTATCAAAAAAAGGTTATGCTTAGTATATTCTGAATTTCAAGAGATGGTTATATACTCTTTGTGGGTTATATATGATAAAGATTGACACTAAAATGGGCAGAATAATATAGCAGTTCAAGGGCTATATGAACAATTCACTTAAATCCCTAATGATACCAGACAAATGCTGAGTAGATAAATCTCAAAAATCCCATTATAGTTACTAAATATTATATAGTGTAGATAATCAACATTATGACCAACATGATGCTGACTTTTTAGATGGGGGAAACTAAGTCACACACTCAAATTAACATAGTGTAGACAATCATTTATGATGCTTAATGTTTTCATGGGGGGGGTAGGACCTAGTTAAACACTAAAATTCTCCCACTTCACTGACCATTCTACAGGCTTTTACACTTAAAAAAAATGCATTCTTGTCACCAATTTTAGTTTACTTTCTCCTTCTAATTACCAAAATGAAAAAAATAAAAGTATTTTAATAGTCTTCCCCATTTATAGCTCACCTCTTTATCCCGAGGCCACTAATACATCTCTTCTAGGTATATTCCCTTCTTATAAAATAGTGCTTTCACACCGATTGTTAAAACTCAGAGAGAGGAGTTGTACTTAAGTCTTATGACTGAACAAACGAAGCACATACATTACTGGTTATGTTTAAACCGGTAGTGTTAGTTGAAAGGCAGAAACAACTACAATGTAAAACCCTACAAGTATTAGTAAGGAACATTTTAGTTTATGTTGGACATCTGAATCAGAGCACAAACATCATTCTCCAAGTTTTCATGGCCAAAAGCAAAATAAAATACCAACATGTCAAGAGATCCGTAAATCCCTTTCAAACACTATAAAATGGATTTATTTGTATTTATTTCACCATACTGTTTCTTTTAATAACCGCAGGGACTTGTGACGATCTGGAGAAAGTGGGCCAAAAGGTACTTGGTATATGTCCTAAAAAGGGGGGAGGGGGAGGGGCGAGCTGATCTGATTCTACAGAAGGGGAGCGGCAGAAAGATCTGAGTTGGAAAAATCTACCAGATGGCTTCCCCAGATAAGGGACTAAAAGAGAGGAATTGTTTCTTTTAAAGAATGATGGGACCCAGGCCCTTTTGGGGTTGTAGGAGAAGAAATCCCCACCCCATCTGGAAGCCCCGCTCGCTGCGGATCTACTAGGTGCAACAGAAAACGCCCGGGGCCCCCGCGGGGCAATCCCATTGGGGATCCCGCCCTCCGCGCTCCCACACCCCCTCCAGGTCCTCCTCCGGGATGAGCGCAGCCTGGGTACCCCGCCGCCCTCCCGTCTCCCCTCCTTGGCTCCCTCCCTCCATCCCCGAACCGGCCAAGGGCCCTTTCCCCGCGGACCGACGAGGAAGGCCCTGACCGCTTGGCACCTTTGACGACGCGTTCGGTGGTGGAAAGGTGGAGGTTCCTCCCGGACATGGTCCTCTTGGCTTCCTCCCCGCTCCTGGAGACCGCCAGCGTGCACCTCCGCCGGCGTCCCCAGCGATGTCGGCTCCCCGGGCCAGTTAGCCCGCCGCGCCCCGGTCCCGGCTCTTCAGGGCGGCCCAGGCACCAGGAGGCAGCGGCTACCGCAACCCGGCTGACGGGACGCCGGCCCACCGGCCGATCTGTCTCCAGGCGCCGAGTCGCGAGCACCGGCGATCGCGGTTTAGGGAGGCAACCGGGGTGGCCGCGGCTGCTCGCGACCCGGCCCGCGTGTGCGCGCGCGCGCTCCCGCACGCCGCCCTCCCAACTTCCCCGCGGCCTGTTGTCCCGCCCGCGCGGCTCCCTGACCTCAGGCCCCGGCTGTCGCGGAACCCCCTTCACCCTTCCTCCCGGCCCCGCGGCCGGCCCCTGCGCACGCGCGCTTCCTTCCTCTGCGGCTTCCGACAGCTGGGTTTCCCTTCTCCTCGGCCTGCCTTCCCTGCAGCAGACTCGGAGCGGCCCGCGGCTGCCCTGGCCTGTAGCCCCTAACCCCAGCCCCGACGTCCTGCAGGGCGAGGCGCAGCCACAGAGCGGCCATCTTGTGACCCGGCAGGAGCGACCCAGCCGTTGCTCAGTGGAGTCGCGAACCTCCTGTCACTCTGGAGTCACCGTGCAGAGAACCCTTGTCCTCTCACACCTTCCCCACCGGAGGCCTCTTGCCCTTGCCTCTGGATATTCCGCCCACTCTAGGAGTCTATCGATGTGACCCCACTCCTACCCACCGTTTAAACACCCCGTCACCAAACCTATTTAAACCCCTGATTTAAGTTTTTACATTTGTTGAGGGCTGTTAGTACAGTAAGAAGGACCTTCGTGTCCATCCTAGTTCCAATCCAGTAGTTGGGGTCGAGGGGCTCAGTTTTCCATGTGGGATGGATAAGGCCCTGGCCTAGGTCTTGCAGCCTCCTCTCTTTCCACTTCTAAGAAAAAGGAGAGGGCAGCAGCTCCAGGGAGCCCCCAGGGTCACACCTCCTCCGTGAAAGGAACAGACCTTCTCATAAGCCCTGCCTACTCAGCTAGAAGCAACTCCTTCCCCCTTGGACGCAGTGACACCGTATCTGCCTCCCCCCTCACGGACACTGTGGGACATCGTAAGCATGATGTGGAACACGCTTACATGTGCAACATGCTTACTGTGGAAGACTTACTGGGGCAAGTCTTTCTGGAGAGCCTTAATCTGGCTCAGCTTTAGGTTAAAAACTGACCTTTTCTCTCCTTAAATTGTAAGCCTAGAACAGCAACTGTCTTACTGTGACTGTCCTCCCTCGTGGAATACAGTGCCTGCGAAAGTCAAACGTGTTTTGATTTTAGTAATGATAATAGAATACTGAAACTCAGATCCAGGGTGCAGCTCCTATGGAAAATAGTATGGAGGTTCCTCAAAAAATTAAAACTAAAACTACCTTATGAACCAGCAATTCTGCTTCTGGGTATTTATCCAAAGAAATCCAAAACACTGATTCAAAAAGATATATGCATCCCTATGTTAATTGCAGCATTATTTATAAGAGCTAAGATATGGAAGCAACCTAAATGTCCATCAATAAACAATTGGATAAAGAAGATGTGGTACATATATACAACGGAATATTACTTGGCCATAAAAAAGAATCGAACCTTATCATTTGCGACAACATGGATGGAACGAGAGGATATTAGGCTAAGTAAAATAAGTCAAACAAAGACAAATACCATATGATTTCACTTGTATGTGAAATCTAAACAAAATAAAACAAAAGCAGACTCATGGATACAGAGAACAAACTGATGGTTTCCTGATGGGAGGAGGTTTGGGGGCTGGGTGAAAAAGGTGAAAGGATTAAGAAGTACAAATTGGCAGTTACAAAATAGTCAAGGGGATATAAAGTACAGGATAGGAAATTAGTCAATAATATTGTAATAACTATGTATGGTGTCAGGTGGGTACTAGACTTATTGGGGGGATCACTTCATAAATTATATAAATGTCTAACCACTATGCTATACATCTGAAACTAATATAATACCGAGTGTCAACTGTATTTGAAAGCTTTTTTTAAAAGAAGAAACAGATCCAAGGAAGTATATGCAAATTATAGGCAAACCAGTTTTAACAGTTCCTGTGAAGGCCAATAAGAAGTCATACATAGCTATGGACGTTTAAATTACGTAAAATAAAAAGTTTAAATGTTCAGTACCTCAAGTGCACTAGCCACATTTCAAATGCTCAATAATTATGTGTGGCTAGTTGCTATCTTATTGGACATGGTAGAATAGGACATTTCTATCATAGTAGAAAATTCTTTTGGACAGCTCCTAGCTAAAAGATTATAGGCCTTAAGCATAAATCTGCATTAATATAGATTTATGTACTGGGAGGAGATCTGGGGACATACACTGGAGTCAGACTGAATTATGCCTTAGAGTTTTGACCTAAGGCCATGCAGAGCAACCCCAGCAAGGCAGGAGTACTTTGGTTATGTATTTTTGGGTCTTGACTTCAGGCTTCCACCCAAGAGAATTGTTCAGATATCCTGAGGAAGTTCTTCATTTAAGAAGTAATCAGAGATCCACAGCACTATCAAACAGCAAACTTCTAAAGGTCAAAAATAAATTGGTCCCTGCAGCATAGTAGATGCTAAAATTCATCTGGAAGAACATAAACAGGATAGCTAAAAACAAAAAGTTTAGTAAACCATTGCAAACCAATGTGGAGAGATGGATTATTCTATAACAGTAGTGGAAATATTAACCAACTATTTGGATCCCAAGTTGGAGCCACTCCATAACAGCATAATAACATGAACCTGCTTTAAAGAGTTATGTGTAAAAAAATAAAAGAAAACAATCTAGAAGAAAATGAAGTTATCCCACTTGGATAATAGTGGTAATTCTAGAACTAATGGATGCCAAGATGCTGACATCCCCTCCCCCAAGTGGGCATTTATTAGATTAAAACCAATTTACTAAGTTCAGATAAGGACTTTCTAAGCTCAAAAGTAATGAAAGGAATTACAAAAGAATGCTATGTTTAACTACTTGAAAAAGATAAACATAATTAAAAGGCACAAAACTGGGAAAATATTTGTGTCTTATGTCAGTGTAAAGAACTTTCACTAATCAGTAAAAAAGCTCTACAACACAAGTATGGGCAAAGGCCATGAACAAAAACATTCATAGAAGAATAAATTATAAGGTACTGAACATTAAAAAATATTCCACTTCATAAGTAATAAACATCCAAATTAAAACAAGATGCCATTTTCACATAGCAAATTGGGAAACATTTTTAAAAGGTGACACTCTTGGTACAATTATAAATTAGCACAACTTCTCTGCAAAGGGATTTGGCAGTATCCATCAAAGCAGATATATGTATGGCCAATTTAAAGATTGTCAGTATCATTAGTCATGAGGAAAATGCAAAATAAACTATATTGAGATACCACTGCACTAGCCTAGCAGAATAGCTAAAATTCAAGACTCTCAATACCAAGTGTTGGTGAGGATGGGAGCAACTGGAACTCTTCTACACAGCTGGTGGGAGAGCAAAATGCTACAACTACTTTGGAAAACAGTTTGGAAGTTTTTTATAAAGTTAACTATACACCTACACTATGACCCAGTAATTCTAGTCTTAGGTACTTTACCCAACAGCAATAATTATCCAAACAATAGAATACTGCTCAACTAATAAGAGATACATGCAACCATATGGATGCATCTCAAAAACATTATGGTGAACAAAAGAAGCAAGACCCTAAATAGTACATACTATATGATTTCATTTGCATAGGAAAATGGTTAAATGAAGTATGATATTGGATGGAATATTATACCTTATGAAAAATCATCACATTTTAGATTTAGCAGATATTTGATATCATGAGAAAAATCCTCAGGAGATAATGGAAAGTGAAAAAGCTAGAATATAATCATGTACAGTATGGATCCCATTTTGTTAACAAACAAATCTTTTCTAAAAAGATTAGAAGGAAATATTAATATGTTAATTCATTCAATAAATACTAATTAGGTGCTGCCTGTGCCAGGCTCTGTGCTACATAGTAGGGATACAGTGATGACCTAAAATCAACACAGTCCATACCCTCACAGAGCATTCTCTGAAGAGAAAAGAAAGGTTAACAGTAGCCATTTCATGGTGTATGATTAAGAGTGACATAAAAAACACACATTAATTTTCTGTATTTTATCAATTTTCTATGGTGAGAAAGTATTACTTTATAATCAGGTGAAAATAAAGTGCTATTTTTTTTTCCAAAGGACTATTGACCAGGACTATTTCCAGAAGCATTAAATATTCATCAGGGGGACTTTCTATCTGACTTCTCTGATCAAAACAAAACATCTAGAATCACTCCATGGAAATATAAAAAGAAGAAAACTCTAAGCTCCTTACCCCGTTTTTTAATAAGTAAGACTTAACTTTGTTGTTGGTGGTGATGTTTTCAGTCTGCACATTAGCAGCTCCCAGCAACAACTGGAGAGTTCTATTTTACTCAGCTCGTACACCTCTCCACCTGGCCAGGGTCATTCGTATTATTACCTAATTGGTGAATCTGATTTCTCTTTCCTTTTACTTTCTGCATTGGTCAGAATTGACTAAATATTTGAAATTACCAGGAATCATGTTAAACTGGCATTTCTACTAATTTCTTCAAATCTAGGTTTCCATCTTACAGGGCTTGTGAGACTTGGTATATTTCCTTTTGAAACTCCCTGAGCACTTCCGAAACCTTAATTAACAACCGGCTCTTCTGAGAAATAATTATGAATGCTTTTAATTTAACAAAAGCACAGGGAATCCTAGTTTCCGCTCTTGTGTAAAAATAACCTGGCTCCAGTTTCTGTTTGCAGCCACTAAATACTGAACTTCTGTGTCAAATGCAGGCAAGAGAACTGTAGAATATTTTTAAAACTAGAGTAAAATGAGCATTTCTGAAATAGCTACACAGAACAAAAGGTATTTTATAGTGTATAATCTCTAACTTTATATGAAAAGCACTATATAAAATGTTTTTATTAGCAATACACACTATATGGACATCACATACTATACTATATTTTATTCATATTTTTCTATGAGTGCATTTAATTTAAATTAAATTAACTTGCAATGCACCCCACCCCCACAGTTTTAAGATCTAAAAGAATTAGCAAATCCAGATTTAAAAAAACATTTTTTGTACTTTCTGTTAAAATGCACGATTGCAGGATTGTTACTTAGATTTTTGTGTTTATTCTTGATGAAGAGCTTTGTTTTTGTTTTTAAGTTTGCACTCAATTCTTATAAAATAAATCCACCCATTTATTAAAAAATATATATTTTTTTGTAATTGGAAGGACATGGCTCAAAGCAACATCCTGCTTATAACAGCCTGATACCAAATTTATAATCTCTTTAGACACTTGTAAGTAAAAAAATGCTAATAAAAGTTCTGCTGACTAGTAATATACACAGAGGATGCCAAAAAAAATGTATTTGCATTTTAAGAAAGGAAAAAACTGTATTAAAATTGTAATACTCAGTATATACCAATAACAAAAGATGAATACAAGTCACGGGTATACATTTTTTTGGGCACCCCTGGTATTGACAGCTGATATTCAGGCCACTTTTGGGGGCCATGTGCAAACCTCTTAACAGTGTGCCATCCCTTGGTCTTCCTGGGAGAATCCAACACTGTGAGACCTATGACAAGGATGGGAAGCCTCAAAGATGTCATTATTTCCTATTACTTTTGTTTGCACCATTACAAACCAGGAGAAAATGGTGGTAGGCATTACTAGCTGCATAATACAGTACAGTCAAGGAGAATAGAATTTAATACCTCTCTCACACCTGGGCTCCAGCATTCCGCAGGTAAGATGCCAGAGGTAAAGGGCACTGGCATTCATCAAGTTACTTGGGCCAAAAATGTAGAGTGGAAGGAGGCGGAGGGGGAGGCTCGGTCCCTCACACACCATGTCCTGTCCTCGTACTCCCCCTACAGTCCATTTTTCCACACAACAGTTCTTTCTAAACTATTAGGCTGGTGCAAAAGTAATTGCGGTTTTTACAATTATTAACCTTTTAAACCGCCATTACTTTTGCAACAATCTAAGAAAAACATAAATCTTGATTTCTGCCTTTCCTCAGCTGAAAATATCTCCCCCTTTCCCGAAAGTGGTCTGACTCCTGTCTACTTTGAACTCAGCTCAAATCTCATCCCCTACGCCCACTACAGTTCAGACATAGCGACCTTATTTATACCATACATACTACAATTTATACAAACTGACCTCAAACAGACCAAGCTCATTTCTGCTCCAGAGCTCTTGCATTTGCTGTCTCTTTTCTTGGAACATTCTTCTCGTAGATCTTCACAAAGCAGCTTCATTCCTTGCGGCTCAGCTCAGATGCCTTCTCCTGAAAGAGGACTTCCCTGACAGCTGCATACAACACTCCACCCGCTCTCTACTTCGTCACCACCCTAAGGTAATTTATCTGTAGCACTTGTTTCTTTGTGCCTACACTTACTCCTTAAGGGGAGCACCACCGTCGGTCCTGTTCACCGCCATGGTCATGATCCAGCTGGCACAGAGTGGGAGCTCCATCACTTGTCGAATGAATGAATACCATCTTACTCTTGTCGGAAACAGAAGTTCTGAACCTGTGGTGCTAAGGGCTTCAAATCGTTTCCTTCCCATTCAGCTTGCAACTGTAAATGAAATTACGGTTTTGGGTGTATTTATAAGGTTTTGGGGGTGTGTGTGGAAAAGCATGTATTTTTCAGACCCTCAAAGGAATCCAAGCAACAAAATGTTAATTACCACTGCTATAGAGTTTCAATTTATAAAGTACTTGCTCATACATATAGTTCTCATCACACTTATGGAGATAGTATAGAAATGATCATTTCCACTTCAGAGATAAAGACATTGGGGTTAAGCATATCAGACTTCACACAGCCAGTCGGTGATGGAATGGACACAATCGATTCTTTTTGCTCTTTCACACAGAACCCTGGGCTAGTAGGTTTTCATTCATCTATAATTAATGAGCTAATCCTTTAAAGCAAATCCTTCATTTGCTTCAAAAAGCACCAAACTTAAACACGTTTCTAAGGACTTTCTTATTTAAACTTGCTTATAAGGTTACCTAAAAATTTCCAATGAAAAAAGTATTACCATTAGCTAGATCAAGGAAGTTGTCAAGCAAAATTTTAATGTATGAACCAAGGAATGCAACATAGTTTTCTATTAGGCTAAGTAGAGCATAATTAGAAAAATAGATTTGTAGGAATACCGTGTTTCCCTGAAAATAAGACCTAGCTGGACAATCAGCTCTAATGCGTCTTTTGGAGCAAAATTAATATAAGACCCCATCTTATTTTATTGTAAAACCAGGTATATAATATAATATATAATACAATACCGATTTTATATTAATTTTTCTCCAAAAGACGCATTAGAGCTGATTGTCTGGCTAGATCTTATTTTCGGGGAACATGGTAAATATAACACACTTTAAAACCAAATGAAAACAATGTTGAGATCTCTAATGTTTAGATTTTATCTACCCTTTTAGTTAGATACATCATCACTGAACTGTCTATACTGAAAAAATAATTTAATTTTTTAAAAAATCAGTTTTTCCAGAAAAAAAATCTAAATTTAATCTCTCTCCTGCTCATACAATTTTCAAGAAGCGGGGGTGCGGGGGAGCTACCTTATTTGGACAATTACTACAAAATGTTTAAAGTGTGTGAATTTGGCAGTATGAGATATTTCTTTTCAAGGGCCATGAGTATAGGATGCAACCAGACATGGCTTCAAATGAGCTTGTTTTATTAACCTCTTCAAGAAGTTATAGGGGACATGTCACTTGAAAGAATCTGGGAGGATACAGATCAAAGAGACTTTTCCCTCTCCTTACTAGCATCTATAATTAAAGAGCTAATCCTTTGTTTTGGGGGGGGGGGGAAGTCTTCTTTATTAATTAGTTGTTCTCCTTCCCCTTAAAACTCACAAGGTTAACATCATGTTTTGTAAGGAATTTCCATGTAACTGGCTTGGATGCCATTCTTAAATGTTGATGAATTTAAAAATAACTAGGCAACATTCGTGCCCTGTAGCCTGGGTCCTGTGCTCTTCCATGTCCAATCGCTGACGCCCAGGCCATCACACGTACTGGGTGGTGGTGTGTGGGTCCAGCTCCAATTACAGCACAGGTGGTGTATGGAAGGACAGCCCTACGGAAGACTTTGGCAGTCTTGGGAGGGAGAAGGGCAAATTCACCAATTCACAGGTGGTCCTCGGCTTGCTGTGGCCCCACAGTGGTAGCAGACAGCTATAGTCAACGTATACAGGTTTCTCTAATGAGGGCCAGATCAAGTTTCACTTTGGGGCCCAAGGACACTCACCTGGGCAGCTGCGGTGCTCCACAGGTGTGGCAGTGGACACCAATGGAGACATTATTGTGGCAGACAATGACAACCATTGGTCAGCATCTTTTTCCCTAAGAGCAAGTTCAAGACCAAGAAAAGAGCAAGTCACCTCATGGGCCCCAAGCGAGACCTGAACGGACATATCATGTGGCTGGCAACGTGATAATGCATCTTCTTGACCTTCCAGCCCAATCACAAGCTCATCGGCTATCTTGAAGGCCATGGGGCCAGTGATGGTTGGGCCCAATTTTGCGGCTACGAATGAGATTGTAGTGATGAATTTCCATAACCACTCAGTGAAGGTGTCCAGTGCCAGCTGAGAGTTCCTCTTCGAGTCTGGCTCCCAAGGAGAGGGCCAGGGGCAGTTTAGTGCCCCCACAGGTGTAGCTGTGGTTTCCGATGGAAACATCCTGAAGCTGACTGGGGCAACAGCTGCATCTAGGTATCCAACAGGTCTGGTTGCTTCCTGTCTAACATTAACATGTCTGCAGAGCCAGTGCAGGGGTCACAGAGCCTGATATTGACCTTGGATGGCCACATGGTAGCTGATGCTGGTAACCACTGCTTTAAGACTTCTGCTACCTCCAGTAACTGCACAGAGGCCCTGCCTGGCTCCGGATGGACATAGGGGTCACTGGACAAGAGGGTGACTGGCCAGGAGGTGGGCCACACCTGGAAACATTGAAGGTGGACTGTGGCATGGGTGTACCCATTACCCTCCAGGGTTGTACCTTATTTGATTCTTATTTTGTTGACTGGGTAGTGCTGTACTGTGGTCCCAAGGAGATATGCAGAACTTCACATGCTCTGCCGCCTACACACCTCCTGTCTCTCAGTCTGCTCCCAACATCCCAGCCTGGGGCCTGAATAGCCTCTTACTCCAGGGCAGAAGCCGCTCTGGTTGTCTCTACCACCTCACATGCTGACAGACAGCAATATCCCACTTAAATGTGTTCACACAAAAAGAGAAAGTAATAAACGCAGGACAATATATATTTTTAGCGCTCATTTCACGTTTAGAATTACCAAAATATTTGTCAGGGGTCTCCACTAAGGAATTTGCTGGTAGCTTTCTAACTACAAGTGCATATGTCTGAAAAAACGACATGGATCACTGCCTAAGCTTATTCTTAGGTAACCTCCATGTTCCAAAGATTTATAAGCAAACCACAGATAGAGAAAAAAGTTCAGAGCCTGGTGGAAAACAGAACCACTTCTTGGCTTATGATTGCCAGAGTCAGAACACTTTGGGTTATTCCTTAACTATAATCGATGCTGCCATCTCAGAATCCCACCCACTGCCAGGATCAAAGATTGCTCTTATACTTGTACAGGAAGGGTAGTCTGTTAACTCCCTTCCTTCGTTTAAAATAAACGCTGACTAGACATCTGGGAAGAAGGGGTTGTGATGTTGGAAAGAAAAATCTTTTTTGGCTGGCAACTCTAAACATACTTAGCTGAAGGTTGATAAGGACCTATGGATCTTTTCCAACCACTACTTTTTTTTCTACTTTAAATGGAATGTAATTCATTTTATTCTAGAAAGATGAAAGGGATTCACTTCTGCTGGGATTCGAACCTACCACTCTTCAGAAGTCTAGGTATTTCACACTAGATCATTGAGAGTACAAACTTCTTTAATATAGATGAGCATTTTATTTTTCCACAAATCAAAAGCCTTGTTTTATGTCCGCACTTGGGTGTCTTTATTATCTTTTGAAATGGATTTTGCTCAAATCAGATCTCAGCATCACTGAATGGTAAAGAAGAGCGTGCAGAAACTACACGAGAGAAGGTCATTTGCCCTCCACCAAAAATGTCCTAAACGGCTTAGCTGGTTAAGAGTATTACAAAGACATGGCTAAGATCAAAGTTTTAATCTTCTTAATGATCTGTTTACTTTGCTTAGCTCTGTTCTATATGGGCCACAGTCACCTCTCCCAAACTTGTTTCTAAATAGAGGAGGACCAGGTAACAAGGCATAAGCAACAACACCAAAGATAGGAAACCACAACAGGTAGTGTGGCCAGTGGAAAAAGGAGCATGTTCACAAACAATGAACTTACACGCACTTCATTTGGCCTTTTCATTCATCCTTTCTGGGTCACAGGTGCTGAAATCACAGAAAGACACCAGATACAGCTCCACCAAGAATGAATTCGGTGTATAAAGAACAACAGCAATCACAATGCCAGTCCAGTAACAGGTGTCGCAGGGAAGCACCCATCCCAGCCTAGGCTCTTCAGAGGTGGTACAACCAAAGGATGGAGTGAATTTCGTTTTGAACAACTCCAGCAGGTGATGGTCTGATATAGTAGTTAATGCAGTTTAAAAGACCAATATGAGCCACTTCATATATTATTCTTGAATTTAAAAAAAATGGAAGGACTGAGCGACAGGCACTGGGTGGTCTCTAACGTATGAAGTAGCATATAGTAGAGAGATTGCCTCAATTTTTACCTTACTGCTCATTTTTATTGTCAAAAGAAAACAACAAATCCCTGACCCTGCGACTAAACAGGAATAAGGAAAGATTTAGAATTTCAAGAACTTTTCCCTGTACGACATACAGGAGATGTGGTTTAAATGAACCACGTATACTATTCAAGTTTCAAATCATGGATTTACACAGGGGAAAAGTGTGATGGAAAGCTCTTCTTAGGAAGCACTGCCATGCAAGGTCAGTGAAGTCACAGGCTCCATAAAAGAGAAATTAATCATTTAAAGTGAGAATGTTATGATACTTAAGGATCCTTCTAAAATCCTTTCAAATGTTCAGCTGGACCAATAAACAAAACTTTCTAAGTCAGCGAGTCACCATCGCCACCTTGTGTTGAGCAGGCTTCATTGCACCCACGTTATGCCAAAAGATCACACACCTGGGATTCAACAGTTACAGAATATAGCTTTATTTATAGAATCTTACAAATAAAACATTTAAAGTCCATATAACTTAAGTTATTTTCTTTTCTAATTTATCCTCATAACTCCTGAGTTATTTTAAAAAAATACTGTGGTGGAACTGCAGAACTGTAAAAGGAAATATGAGTAAAAACCTAACCTCTTGCGAAAATCACACAACTTTTCATTTTTCAGCAGATTTCCGGCATACTACCATCTCTTTGGAAGAGGACTTACTAAAAACAAGTCTTAGGATACCCACACAGAGAAGCCTTCTTTTTTTAAACCCAGGGTGAAGCCCCTCATTGACACTAGACACAAAAGACTTTTGGGGGCAAAGATGGAAGGCAGCCTGTTAGCCAGGGCAAGGGTGACCAGCAGAACCCTTGCTTCTGGTTCACTGCTCCAGCACAGGACAGACTGCCCCTGCGATTGTTAACAGGAGCTGGTCCATCTGGGGAAAGACAGGTTGAAGACGAGAATGTCGGGGTGAACAAGTCCTCAAAATTCACTGCTCCTCAGACTTCTAATATGTACAAATGCTTAAAACAGCAAATTCAACACTTAAAAGTCCAAAAGAAATCGCCACATTTTCAACTCACAAGGCAAGTCTGTTGCCAATGGCAACATCAAATCTGTTGCATGATTTGAATGCTTTCCCCATCCTAAGCTCCAGCCAGGACTGGCCCCTGGACTAACTACAGTTCAAAGAGAATTTCCCCTGGAGGCAGCTGTCTATGAACGGAAGGTTCTTAACACAGATGTGCACAGAAAGGGGAAGTACACTACTATTTCATTATTTTACTTTTTAATTTGTTAAAGATTACATTTTTGAGCTCTTCTAAAACTAGAAACCCACTAACTCTAACTTAGTATTGTACTTCAAGGATAATGGCATTTGTAAGGAATGACAGATCTATAGGGAATGCTAAAACTATAAATTTCATACATCAGTGTGAATTAAGGAAAGCAAAATCTTCTCAACTCTTCAAGTCTGACTGTTATTTTCTGCTAGCTCCTGAAAGCAATTTGAGAAAAATAGAACAGAAAAGACAAAGAATTTTTTTAAAACAGTAACAATAATAATGATAATAAAAAGTTAGATGCCAACATTCAAGGAATTGATTCTTTGGTAAAACTGGACCATAATCCTATCAGGAGTCAGTCCTGATATTTAATCTAGAATCTTGGTAACTGTTTTCCTTCCTCTTCAGCCCATTCTCAAATTTATCAGTCAACAGGCAAGAGAAGCAGAAAAACTTATAAAGCATCACCAGCAGTATTTTCTGCTTACGTTCTTTTCAAGAATATTTCTGGTTTGAGGGATGTTTCCCCAGAAGAGAAAAACAACAAAATAGAGGCTGCTTTTAATTACTGTCTAGTGGAAAGTCTTTCTGGGTAAGAAGAGAAAAACTCACAGGTGTTGGCAACGAGCCAGCACTGTCAGTCATGCACACAAATCAGTTTGCAAACACAGCCCCTGGGCTGCAACTGTGGGCACCACTAAGAAAGGCTTCTGGAGAGATTGGCTCCCCAAAGTGGCTAAAGAATCTCACATTATCAATATGATAATAATAAATCAATTCACCTAGTGAACCTGGAGATTAGCTCCCCTTGAAGCCAGAGTTCTGAGGAGAGGGCTCCACAGTGCCTGAGGCTGGCCTACAGTCTCACAGACGAGCCCATCAAGCCATTTTCTGAAGAGAGTTAGAGCAGTTAGTATTCAATTCAATATAGGATTCGCCCTTTCTTGTTTGGGGTGAGGGACGAAGGGGGTAACCTAGACAGTGCTGTTTAATAACCCATTCGCAGCGTGATCAATAGGTCCTCTGTTCCACAGACATCTGCAGAGCCCAACCTACGTTCTGGACCTTCCATTTCAAGAGTTCATCTTATTCATACTTTTACTTATGCAATTAATTAGCAAATCATAAATGTTGCCTGCACTGCCTCCTTTTCTGATTACTCTTGTCAGAAAGAACACAAGTTGTACTCCAATTCCGCAAGCATGCGTGTTGGTGGGGAGGTAAATTTGTGCAGTCTCCCCTCTAGTCTCAGCATCGTGAATGTGCTCAGAATGTGCTTCTAGGGAGGCAGCTAAAAAGTCTCCGAAGATGGGAGTGGGGAAGGGGAGGTGGCAACCACAGCAAAACCAGTCGATTGTTTGCAGGTCTTCCTTCTCTGCCCTCCATTCTTGTTAGTGTTAATTCAGAAAGAAGGGGAGGTCCAGGCAACTGAATGTACAGAACCTACATGCTCGCTCTCCCGGATGGCCAGCAAACACCAGGTGCAGCCACAAAATCAACATCCAGCATCCCAGCGGGCTCCAGTAACTGTCAGAACGGGACACACATCATCGGTTCTACTTCCCCTCTCACTCAGGATGGTCTCCCTCCCCTTGCCCTACTCATCTGTTCCAACTTTCAGTTCTCTTTGAGCTCCAGGACACACACTTAGATTCATGGCCCCCAAACTGCATGTAGATTCATCTCCTGACCTTTGTAACCAGGTTACGATTGCTGCCTCTATTTCTGCATGGTGGGGCAAAAGATTCAACACCTCTCAGCTCTGGTTCAAAGAGACAGAGGCCAGGGTAAACTGGGAAAAAAGTTAGGCTTGTCTTCTAAGCTGCATTCAGGTTCCAGAGTCACTCTGAGAAGAAGAGAGAGGAAAGGGAGAGAAGTGCTACCTGGCGATTGTTCACCAGGGCAGCTTATTACTAGGATAGAGCATTTTCGAAACAGCTGACATTTAGTGCAGGAATACAGTCCATGTCACAGTTTTTATATAACTGCCTCGCTGGAGGTGCTTCTTGGATGCCGAGTCCCAGGGCCAGGGAACAGGCAGCCAAGGGCCCGACTTCCATGCCCACTGGCTCCTGCAGGGCCCTACCCGAGCTGGATCTGTCCTGAATACATGGTGAGGAGCAGCATGATGGTGAAACCTGTCAAGAGGCCCAGGTTCTGGATGACAAAAGGGATGAAGATGCTGCCCTTTCTTTCATCCTCCTGGCAGACTTCATTCATCTCAGGAAACTGAGGAAGAAGAGACAAACAAGAGAGTTGCAGTTCCTTTCCTAACCTTGTAAGTCCAGGAGAATTCAGTGCAGTCTAGATATTATATCTAATAACTATATTTATTATATTAATATTTATATTATAATGGTAACATTAGTATATAACATAACTATTGTAATAGTTATTACTGGGGTGAGAATTATATAATATATAATTAAGATATATATACATAAAATTTGGTTTACAAAGAAAATTAACAGCAATAGCCTCTAGAACTTGAATGTAATAGCCTTTCTCCGAGGTGGCTACCACTACAGCTGACCCTTGAACAACTTGCGGGTTAGGGGTGCTCACTCCTGTGCAGTTAAAAATCCACGTGTAACTTTTGACTCCCCACAACCTTAGCGGTCCCTCTGGATCCACGGGGGATTGGTTCCAAGACGCCCTGGTGAATACCAAAACTCATGTATGCTCAAGTCCCCTACGGAGAAGAGTGCAGAACCATGCACAGTCAGCCCTCTGCATCCGAGGATTCCCAACTACAGACTGAAAACAGTACCGGTGATTACTGGAAAAAATCCACATACCCGTAGACCAGTGCAGTTCAAACCTTTGTTCAAGGGTCAACTGTACTTTACAAGTATCGAGGTAAAGCCAAGTACTCTCCATGCATGTGGCCCTGGATGTGTTTAGATGCTGGCTAAAAATAACTGCTTTGATAAAAATAAACTTTTTATTGGGATCCTTAAAAACACCTGAAAAGATCTTTTTGCTACCAAAACGTTACTGGCACCTCTTTGGGAAACAGAAACTGTGTATGGGGCCAGAGGTTGGAGCTCTGACTCAAGGCCTTCCACTGCTGTCCGGCGAGGCAGGTGATGATGAGGAGGCCTTTTAATTCAAGAACTGCCAAAAAAGATCCTGACCATGGAGAGGGCTCCGCACTAAAGAGGAGAGAATCTAAAATGTTGCCCTGGGTGAGGCTGCATCGTGGTGGTCTACTCTCATCATCTCATCAAAAATATTACTTTCAAAGGCTGTGGAAAATAACTCATGAAAATAAAACATGCCAAAGAACACATCATGCCAACAAACAAGGCTAGGTACACAAAAGATGTGACAAATCAGGTATTTCACTAGCAAACGCAAAACGACTTAAATGGTTACACCACACGTCAGCGGGTACATACAATATATAGATAGGTCCAGACACTGCTGATGATGTTTTTCACTGATCTATAAATATCTATTCTATAAAACTTAAATATTTAAGTCAGGACCCTGGAGCTCAGTAATCAGTGTTCTTTAATGACATATGCTTTTCACCCTTTAAAATGACATAGCTTTTCACTCTTTAAAATCTACTGTCCCCTTAAAAAGACTTAATTGTGTACCTTAAATAAGTGAATTGTGGGGTATGTGAATGATTTCTCAATAAAGCTGTTATCAAAAACAAACTAATGTGGACCGGCCTGGTGGCTCAGGCAGTTGGAGCTCCGTGCTCCTAACTCCGAAGGCTGCCGGTTCGATTTCCACAGGGGCCAGTGGGCTCTCAACCACAAGGTTGCCGGTTCAACTCCTTGAGTCCCGCAAGGGATGGTGGGCTCTGCCCCCTGCAACTAAGATTGAACATGGCACCTGAGCTGAGCTGCCTCCCGAATGGTGCAGTTGGTTGGAGTGCGGGCTCTCAACCACAAGATTGCCAGTTCAATTCCTCGAGTCCTGCAAGGGATAGTGGGCAGCGCCCCCTGCAATTAAGATTGAACACTGGCACCTTGAGCTGAGCTGCAGCTAAGCTCCTGGATGGCTCAGTTGGTTGGAGCGCGTCCTCTCAACCACAAGGTTGCCGGTTCGACTCCCGCAAGGGATAGTGGGCTGTGCCCCCTGCAACTAGAAGCAGCAACTGGACCTGGAGTTGAGCTGCGCCCTCCATAACTAAGACTGAAAGGACAACAACTTGACTTGGAGAAAAGGCCTGGAAGTACACACTGTTCCCCAATAAAGTCCTGTTCCCCTTCCCCAATAAAATCTAAAAAAAACCAAAAAAAAACACCAAACTAATGTCTCCTTAGCTGTCCTCCCATCCAATGACTTTAATTACCCGGTCCAGTTTTGTCTCCACGGCATAAACTATGGAACACTTACCATATCAGCCAGAGAAATATACAAGAACATTCCTCCAGCTAGCGCAAAGATCCAGTTGGCAGAGAAGTGGCTGCCGGCCAGGATGCCAAATGCTAGACCCACGTAACAGCAGCAGGCGGAAAGGAAGTTGAAGAAGAGCGCTTGCTGGAGGGTCATGCCAGCATTGAGCAGGATGACAAAGTCTCCTGTGGCGGGGAGAAAAGAGGAGAGGCTGTGGACAGAAGAGTCACACTAGGTCATGGGACAGAGAGCATGAGGGGGACAGATTGCTCAGACTGTGGATAAAGTCTGGGTGAAAAACAAGACAACCCCAGACAGGAGACTGCACTGACAAGACGAAGGCTCCCTTCATCTTCATGTCCAGGAACTGTCTGAGATGCTGAAAATAATGCAAAATAGACAACCAGCGAACGATGGCCTCATTTCTCTTTTGATTGATGGTGAAACAGGAGGAGCTTCTTTCCTCACAACTATAATGAGTGGTATTTTTAGGAAACAAAACTGAGACTGAGAGAAGTTATGTAATTTTCCCAAAGCCACAGCCAATAAATGGCAAAGCCAGGATTTGACCTTCAGTCTCCAAAGCGCAGGTGTTTTACACTCCCTCTGATACAACAAAGGGCCTCCCAACAACCCCTGGCTCACCTACTTCTTCCACCCACAAGACTTCTAACATGCGTCTCAGCCTTTGGGAGGCCAAACAGGATGTAAGAGATAACCTATGTTGAGCACTTAGAATAGTGTTCGGCACATAGGAAGTTCCTTTCACTATTTTTCCCCCTTTCATCCTCATGACAAATCTATGAGGCAGGTACTGTTATCAACCCCATTGCATAGGTGAGGAAACTGAGGCACAGGATATGGGGCTGAAGGGAAACAGACATCCCTGTAAAAAACTCCATCATTTTCAATGATCAATTTTTCGATGATTAATTCAATTATTAAGAATCAGTGGTTAGCTTTTACATCGCATCGAGAACGTATTAATTAATTACAATAAGCTTTCTGAAGGGAGGAGGAGTCGGCCCTCTGAAGGGAGCAGGTGTCAGTCACCGAGGCAGCAGAGTAGAACGAGGGTGGGGAGGCGTGCACTCACCTAGCTCGTGTGGGAACTCCTCACACAGGATGGCCACTGACGTGCTGATACCTTGGAAAACAGACACAGTGAAGGAGGCGCCAATGGCCAGGCCATCGATGAAATTGTGGAGGCCGTCACTCAGGGTGATCATCCAGGCTAGAGTGCCGATGTCAGAGTAGCGGACGCCTTTCAGCCAGTAACAGGCACTTTGGGAAGCCTGCAGGTCCTACGAAACATCCCGTCCCCAGGGCCCCCAGGTCAGAGGGTGGATTAGGGACCTTCAAGGTAGACCTGAGTGAATCATCAAGGCCATTAGTGTTTAAACACCCCCACCGGCCCACTGACCTGGACAGAGAGCGAGCCCACGATGACCTTGTCGTCCATCACGGGGTCCTTGCCATCCAGCTCGCTGCTGCAGTGCTGAGGAATCATGTGGTCCAGGTCCCCATTCTGCAGCTTCTCGGTCACCCCCTCCTCCTGGTCCTTCTTGGAAGGAAGCGTTTCAGATGCATAGTGGCTGTGTCCATGATGGTGCTGGAGGGACCACAGGGAGTGGTGAGCGTGACCCTCACCAAAACCACCAAGCTTCCTGAGCACCCATTCTGAGTCAGCACTCCGAGCACGGGGAAGACCCCAACTCCACCAGCAGAGAAAACGCAAGCAGGCCATACGCACAGAAACTGGGGAAAGTGGTTAGAGAGCTGAACCAAGGTAAATACGAGGGGCTGGCACCGGACCGACAGCAAAGCCATGACTGCAGGGCCCACCCTCATTCCGGCGAGGTGGCACAGCTCAAAGTATTTAGAGCTCCTCCTTTGCAACAGATCACTTTAGTCAATTCAGCAACTACGTGGGGGATAACTATAGACTAGGCACTAAAGGTATCTTTCTGGAACTATACAACAATAGTCGGCCCTGTTTCTTTGTCATAACTTCACAGACAAGGCATGTCCGTATCCAGCCCCTCCTTCGTCTCCTAACGTATAAAAGTATGTTAAGAAAATAATCTAGAATAAGACAGAGGGGATAAATTACTGCTTAGTGAGAGACACATAGGCCAGATCTGATCTCTGGTCCCGCCTCGACCCCTGCTAGTACCCGCAGGAGGTGAAATGCAACGTCTATTCATGAGCCGTGTGGGCTTTCCTCCTCCCAAGCCCCCATTGGAGGGCTGCTGAGCCACTACCACACAAGCACTTTGGAGAAAGATGCTTTCCCCAGAAGCATCTCCTTTACCAACTGGGCCTCACCTCATTTTTCGGCTTAAGGAGCATCTTCAAGATCTTCTCTGTGAAAAAGAAAAGATAGAAGCCCCCGAAGACCACGGCAGACTTGGAGACATAAAAATCCTCCAGGGGGTTGAAACCAAAAGCCTGTGGACCCAGGAAAAGAAAATGAGTTTAAGAAAATAAAAACATTTCCACTGGTCCCCTTCTCGCCTCTTAACCACTTCCTTGGTTGTATGAAAGGAAAGAGACAAGCTCCCTGGGATAACTGCCGGCTACACGTTCCCTTTCTAGCGAAAGCTAACCTTTGATATTTCCCAAATGTCTGACCATCAGGCCTGTTAGGTTCTTTCTAGCTTATTTTCTGATGCAAAAGACAGATCATCTTTAGAACTGTACTATCAGGAAGAACAGCCTGGACACGGTTTTCTACTTTCAATGAGGACTCTTTCTCTATTTCTTCCTGGCGCTGCACTACAAGGGCAGACTCTGCTGGTAAATTCCGTAAAGAGAAGACACTGTGTTTATTTCCATCGTTACCTTGTGTCTCTAGCTGATCTGCCTGTAAACACAAAGGCAGTGGTGTAATTGTACTTTCTAAAAGAGGAAATCCACTCCTCGGTGAAACACTAGGAACTGCAGCATCTTCCTGACCGCAGCCCTCCCAGTGACCACAAAGCCGAGAGAGCGGACCGCCTTACTGCCGCATGTGTTAATTCTGCGGGTTTGGTTTTGAGTTCTTTTTTGGAAACTCTTATTATGGGGGAAAAACAGAATGCGTTGGGAAGTACACAGGGGTAGAAATCAGAATTTCATTCTCAGGGACACGCCTGACTTGTGGTGGAGCATTGGGAGTGTCCGGTGACCTCCTCCTCCGTTTTCTGACAGGAAACAGTCCTCTTGAATAAACTCCAGCCTTCTCAGGAGTAAGTCTAATATAAAAGTGACCTTAAGTACCAGAACTCTGGGCTGCTTAAAAGGTAAAGTGGTTTTCCTTCCTGTTTTAAGGGGACGAAATACAATCTCTACCCACTAGTGCAGTTTTCTAAGAGACATAAAGGTCAGCTTCTAGAGCAGAAATGACCCATTCAGGTCGACTTTCCAGGGAAAAGTGGAGTGAAAATAGGCAACTCGCACATCTCCACAAAAAGCCATGATGGATGGCAGAGGACAAGAGCATGGCTTCAGGAATTATAAACCTGGCCTCTGGGATATGGGCTCTTCGTTCCATAAATGGATAAAACATCACTTTGATGTCACAGAGTTGAGCTGAGGACCCACTAAGAAAACACAGAACCACATCTTGGAAAACATAAAGAGCTACAGAAAGCACGTGGCGTCATCTTTAAGCTTCCACAGCAGCTCTGTCCAGGCCTGTCAGACCACCTACAGTGAAATGCCTCACGCTTACTGTCATCAGCGGGTCTCCTGTAGACATTACATCAAATCAGATGCAACGTCTCCAGGGCTGCTCGCCAAACCTCACAAAGACTGAGCTCCCTCCTCTTTTGTGGACAAGTTTCTCACTAACCTGGGGGAAGGGGCAAAAAGGTGCCTTTGATGTACGTGAATTTCAGTTGGCTCACCTTTGCCCCCAAACGCCTTACTGAGGAGAACCGATCTTTTTATTGCGACCTATGGATTCTGTTGACATGTTTGTGGGTGTGAGTGTGAGCCAAAAGCCCCAAATCGGGAGCCATTACGTGACCTAACTACACTACATCTTTCCACCAACAGTTAGAAAGTACTTCCTAGGCACCAGGCATTTTATAAATGTTACCTCATGTAACCCTCGCCACAACCTCATGAGGTCGGGTCCATTCTTTTCCCCATTGTACATTATGAGGAAACAGAAGCACAAACAGGTTAAGTGACTTGCCCAAGGTCACACAACTTGTAGATGGTGGAGGTGGGATCGGAACCCAGCTCGCAAACCGGAGCTATGCTGCCTCTCCTAGCTCTGCCTGAGTCTTTGCTAAAGGAAAGGACCTCCTTTCTCTGCCTTCCATCGAAGTGCCGGGTCCTCCCCTGAGCCCGCGGCCCCCAGGAGGCGGTGTGCTCCTGGATGAGGAGCCCTGGCTTGCCATACCTCGGGGATGAGCTGGAAGAGGGCGTTGGAGTAGAGGGTGCCAATCGCCAGAGCTATGAAGTAGAGCAGCAGCCTCTTGTAAAAGGTCTTCTTCAAGAAGGGCACCACGCTGGCCCCCATGAGGGAGCAGAGGGAGATGACGGTCACGCAGAGGAGACCATATCCCCACACTGCCGTTGGGGAGAGCCAGCCCCACCCAGGACAGGGAGAAGGGCAAGCGCCCCATGGCACGGCAGCCACCATTTAGGGGAAAAGAGGGGAAGGGCACGGGGTGGGGGGCAACAAGGAAGGTTTTGGTAGATATTATCGAAGGCAACAAAAAGGAAAAATCAGAGAGACAAGTAGGGAGGGAGAGAGAAATAGAAAATTTGTTAGTGATTCAAGTCTGATGAAATTTCCTTTAATCAGTTCAGAAGAAATGAAGAGAAATTTAAGGTGGTCTTGGAACTCTGTGGCTCCTGCCCCCGCCGCGCTGGGGGGCCCGAGTCACACCTGCCAGCTGGTGTGACTGGCAGGGTGGGAACTGCCTTATCACTGAGCCGAGGTGTGTGCAGGTCTAGCCAGAGGCTGCCAAGGCAGACTTTGGACCCGAGGGCTCTCTTCAGGAGGAAATAGGAGCAGCTGGGAAGAGACTAATGACCGTGCTGCCACGTTTGCTCTGAGTGTCCAACTCGTACCACACAGGCTCATGTGACACGGCCTGGGCTCGTCTGGTTTGTGCAAAATACAACAAAGTCATGTGTGCAGGGCAGCGGGATGGAGAATGAGGAAGGCCCCACGCCCGTGAAATCCAGATTCCTAAGTTCTCGGGGCTGGTTGGTTTCTGTTTGCTTTGAGAGGGCTCCAGTGTAGAGAGCAGAGTTCCAAGACCACCCTGCCACAGAAAACATTTCCTTTACCATTTCCCAGTATCCCACACTCTGGTCAGGACCAAACTGAGCCAGGATGAGGCACTCCCCTGTGAGCCACAGGCTGGAGCACGTGTAATTATTATATTTCCGTTCAACAGGCAATAAGGCATTTTTCATTTAACTTAATGATTTAAAAAATTAATAAATTCTATTTCTGGAGCTAAAAAAAATAGCCCAAGATGAGGCCTCCCCTGAGAAGTGCTCGCTAGATGCAGGGAGAATTCTGAGCCAACATCAAGATGGTTCATCTTAAACCAGATTTCTTCTCTCCTTGTTGAGAGAGAACAGACAAGGCCTGGGCACCGCACCTGGTATCTCTTCCGGGTGAGTCTTCTGACTGGGAAAGGCTGAGCGGCCACTGAACAAGCTCTTTATGAAAGGCGGCTGCCCCCACGCCCAAAGGAGGCCCCCCTGTAATCATCCCCTGAGCATGTCCCTGCCTGAGCTGACAGGGGGGCAGGCTGTCAACTTGGGTTTTACGTTTTTTAGCTCCTCAGTGGTCACAATTGAAAAACAAAATCAACAAACAGTTTCAAACAGTTGAATAAGGGCACCAGGAAGTCCGTCCTGTCAGGAAAAAGTCAAGATGCAAGGCATGAAGGATGGAGTGCCCCTGTCCTCTATCTTGTCATTTTAATTTCATTTATTTTTGTTCAAAGTCTTTGTTCTGTGTTTTGGTGGCCGCTCCTGAGCGCTGCGAGGGCCTCTACTTAGAATAGAAGGGTGCGAAGCCCCAAGGGCCAAGCAGAGACCACCGGCTGCAGCTTGCCTTCTGAGCCCTGCAAACTTGGCTTAGGAGAGGCACTGAGGCTGAGAGACCCCCGACAGGAGGGCAAAATGCTAAGAGCCTTGCACCTGACATTGCCTGAGGAGGCCAGAAGCAAACCTGGGTGCTCCAGGAATGAGAGAAGGCCCTTGAGATCCAGAGTCAGAAGTCATTTGTGTCCCTTGATACGAGGGAGAAGTTAATTTGTCAGGTGGCAGCTGTCGGGTGCCTTGGAGCACAGGGTGGGAGCGGGGGCAGGGATGTTGGCTTGGGGAAGGCTCAGCTGTGGACGCCCCAGGGGAAGGAGACGCGCATGTCTGTTGTACTGCACCTCTGGGATGAGCTGGAACAGCGCGTTAGAGAACAGCGTTCCAATGGACAGGGCGATGAAGTAAGTGAGCACACGGCTGAAAAAGGCTTTCTCCGTGCACGGCAGGATGAGGACTCCCAGGAGAGAGGCCAGGTTAATCACTGAGACACTGAGGAAACCAAAGCCCCACACTGTGGAGGAATAAGAACAGACGGGGGCCTCCATTACTGAGGGTGGGGTGCCTGCTGCCTGGGCAGCCCATTCTGAATTCAGCTGTGGTCAGGGTACACAGACCTCCACCAGACATCTACCAACCCATCAGTAAATATTTGTTCAGTCCGCCTCTTGCTGGGTGCTGTGGGGAAGCCTAAAAAAATACAGTGAAGTTGCTATCCAAAAGAAGCTTACCTTTTTGATGGAGGCAGGAAAAACTACCAGGGAAGGTTAAGAGGTAAAGAATGATAGCGAGACACAATAAGGCATGACATGGGCAGCAACGCTAGCCACCAAGTGTTGGATGGCACACACCAGTGTGACCATGTTTCAGCAGGTCAATCTGGGCCCAAAGGGTGCGTGGACACTCACAGAGCACAGTGAGTCCACTGAGGCTGGAGCAGAGGTACTGGGCGGGGAGGGGAAAGGATGACGTGAGCTAAGGGCAGACCTTATAAGGTCTTAAGTGCTAAACTGAAAAACCAAGGCGTCGGACCCCTTGTAGATCAATGGAAACACAAATGGAAAAGTGGCCATAAAAAGCAATCCACAGTTGGGCTGGTCTAAGAGCCCAACACTGAGATTTCAGCATCCACACTGGCCTGTCTGACCACATGCTGGACCAGGCCTGTAAGTGCAAAGATACCGCATGACCATTGCTCTAACTCACCCCTCCCGATCTTGGTAACATGGTCACCGATTAGACCCTGAGCGAGCCGCACTATCGATCAGCTCAGAGGTCCCTGTGAAGACGAGCAAGGGGACCAGCCCTTCCTGTCGTAGCTCACCTTCCAATGCGCTCGGCCTCCCCTCTTCTGTCTGCTCATTCTCCTCGTTCTCCTGGTTCTCGGAGGAGCAGGCCCGGGAATCCAGCTGCTGGAGGATGGTGGGGCAGAACTGCTGGAACTCACTCTTCCCTATCCGTGACTGGTTGCTGAAGTTGTGGGCAGCAAAGAGCGCTCCGGAACTGAAGCACTGAAACACAGGCCAGGGGCAGAAAGCCTCTTAGAAGCCAAAGTCATACCTTGCCCTAAAAGGCGACTGACTCAGCCTTCTAAGAGGGGGAAAAAAAAAGAAGATCAAATGTCCAGATATGAGTGAATCTGTAAGACTAACCTCCAGGAGTGAGAGAGAGCAAGGTAGTCCTTCAACTTGAAAAACTGATAAGGAATCTTAGCGATCAGTCACTGGGCTAAGACATATCTGACGCACAACATCTGTCAAGGGCTGCCCGGAGGTTCTGGGAGCAACTGAATTCCAGTCATCGTGACCAGAGTGTGATTTCTAGAAAACGTGATGCTATTTGGATACCTAAAGATAGAGCTTCAACCAGACAGCAAATCTGGTTGCACGTCACACTAGCCCAGGGAGCTATTACGTTAACATGCAGACTCTAGGTATTTCTCCAGAGCTACTGGCGTATATGGAGCATGTGCAGGCCATTCAGCAGACACAAACGCTCGGTCCCCTGGCGAGGTGGCAGAGGAGTGGTTCTCACACTGTCCCTGTAAAACGCGGCAGTTTTCCTTCTAATTATACTTTACGCATCTCAGTCTTTACCTGAGCTTGGTTTCATGTGGGTTTGTCTCCAGATAGTCAGCCGCCTGGGTGTGCCGACGGGAGTGCAGGGCTTTCAAAGCTGAGGGCTCGATTCTGCTGACCTACACACTGCAGTCATGTCGGGAAGCGTCTGGGTTGGTGCACCAGCCCCCGGGGCAGCCTCCTCACGGACTCAGACACTCACCACGCTCCTGGGGTTCTGCGTCCAGGACACAGGGGCCCCCTGGATCCAAACTCGACTCTCCTTCAAGTCAAAGCTCTAGGACACCTCCAGCACAAGCCTTGACTACCCTAGCACACACTCACCTCCATTCTCATTTCTGAATCCTGCAATGATTGTCTAACCCACAGCATTTAACCCTTCATCTTAGAACTGGCTAACTTTGTTCTTGGTTGAGCTCTGCATTTTGACGGTAAACCCCTACACATGACTCATTTGTCCCTGCTCTCTCAACACTCAGCACAGGGAACAAAGTAGAGACAGAAAGCCGTTGCGGGCTGACGTGTCTCTGGCTGCCTCAAATAGCCTCAGATTCAGATTAGCCAAGATGACATGGAAGAAAGGACAGAGAGCCAGGAGCCAAAAGACCTGGTCTCTCCAGGAACTCACTGGGGACCCTCAGTGTTCTCTCCTACAGAATGAAGATTTTCCATCTGCACCTGGGAGAGCGGATAAAGGGCTTTGTACACTATAAACTATCAGAAATGCCAGCAGTGCAGGGAGGAAGAGTCTACAAGGCGGCGACCCCCCACTTCACAGCTGCCCTTTGGCAAGGGCATCAAAACCCCGCATGCAGGAGGGCAGGAGGCATGGCTGGAAATTCAGACCTGCTAATCCAGACAACAGGGGAAAAAGAAGTGGCCTCTCTGCTCTGTCATCAAGGCTTGCCTGGTCCAGCCCTGCCTGGTTGGGCTGGGAGCCGGGAGGACAGAGACAGTGTGGAACGGCTGGGAGCCTTACCGTCGAGAGGTTCCTCTGTCCCTGCAGTGGCTGGGTGACATTGTCCCGGCCCACTCCCACATCCAGGTGGTTGAGCAGGGCCTTTAGCTGCTGCAGCGTGAGGCTGTCACCCTCCCCGTAGCGATGCATGAGGTCCTGCAGGAAAGAGGCTGCACTGATGGGCGGCGTCTCCACAGACACGGCGTGAGCCTCAGGAGCAGCTGTCCATATGCTGAGCAGCACCAGCAGGAAGCAGCTGGGGAAGGCTGGCTGCAGCAGCTTCATGGTGACAAAGAGCCTGCAGAGCAAAAAACCAGGTGAGGGTGAGGCTTAAGAAACCCACCTTTCCTCCCACTCACCCGTCTGCCACCACCAGACCCATCAGCCACACTCCACAGGACAGGTCTCTCCTCAGACTCTGAATCCAGTCAGTATCAAAGCTGACTCCTCACCCCTTTTCCAATGCCTTTACCTGGCTTTCCAGAAAAGTTACGATGGTGGGGCAAAACTCCTGGAGTTATGACAATAGGGGTATTTAAATCCTTTGAATCTGTCATTCTACTCCTAGAATTTACATGAACAGAAGCAATTCAAAAATAAAAAGGCTACATGCAGAAAGATATGTTATGGCCAAGTGAATTATATGGAGTTCATGGAATAGTATGCAACTCTAAAAAGGAGAAGCACGAGTTTCATGTTAAGAAGCAGAACAATTATGTAAGGGTGTAAGAACTGAAAAGGAACAGAGAGAAACACAAGCTTGAAGGGAGTAGGACTGATGACTTGTTAATCATTTCCCTCAGGAGTAATAATTTAATTAGTGAAATATCAGGAAGGGAAAATGAGCCTCCTTTTTAATCCAGATCCAGACGCGTAGTTGCTGAAGTTGTTTCCGCACCTGTCCAGGCACAACGCCTCACAGTGGGTCAGTAACTCCGTCTCCAGGCCTTTGCTGGGGACAGAGGCACGACAGCCGAATGGTTCAGAGCAGGCTTGTTTGCATCCTGGCTCTGCCACTTACCAGCTGTGTGATTTCGGGCAAGTTATTCACCAGCGTCAACATTCTAGAATCACCCAGAGCAGTGACGCAGCTTACCATGGCCATTAGGATCAGAAAGACACAAGCTCGAATTTCTGCACCACAGTTTACCGCAAGTTACCTTGGTCAAGTTACTTACCTTTTCTCTACACCTCAGTTTTCTCATTTATAAAACCAGTAGCCATCTCATTGGATTACTGTGAAGATTTAATGCCAAATCTCCACCAAAAAACAAAAGTTAAATTATGGTACAGAGTGTGGATCTTAGGCCCAAATGGCTAAACCCCAGTGTTCAAAGACAGCTGTTCTCCACCTGACCACACTCTAAGGCACATGCTGGACTGTCAAAATGAAGGCCTGAGTGGCTTTAGGAAAGGAGAGGCAGAGAGATGATGAGGGCAGCAGCTCGTGTTACCAGTGTGCACCTTGCTAAGTAAGCACTGACATTCACGAATTCTTTTAAGAGAAGTCAGGACACTTATCCCCATCTGCTAAATGAGGAGACTGGGGTTCAGAGATTAGGAAACCTGATCCACAGCCAGCAAGTAGAGCAGCAAAACCACACACTGAATTTTTCATGAACTGAAGCTAGGCCTGCACGACACTAAAGTCAAGGCACTCTTAACCATTGTCCCTGCTAGATGGAGACACAAAAATAGATGGCCTGGGTCCCATGGAGATCCACAAAATCCTGCATGTCTCTGGGCAGACTGCTCCCAATTTCTATCAAGCACCCCAAATCCAGGCATGAGATGCTCTGAAGACCTGTGTAGGGGAGCCCCCAGGTATGCCTCAGAGGCAGGGCTCTGTTACAGCGTTTCTTCTGTAGAATCACTTCAACAAAAACAACTGTTTGGACTTCAGCTATATTTCTCAAATGTATCTCCAGCAACTTCAAAACATCAGAAAACATAAACATTAAAACACCTCAGGTAGGAGACACCCAGGGTGATTGTAGCTTCACCTGGATATTCAAGGTCAGCATTAATGAAGCAGGTGCTCTTCTCTGACCCAGTGACCCGTCAGCCCTCGGCACGGCTGCTAGGGCAGCCTGAGTGGCTGGGTAGATTCAGCAAGCACAGCCTTCCTGCCTGGACAACACTCTGACACGACCCAGCCCCCAGAGCCAGGAGGGCTGTAAGAAGTCCTGGCCCACGGACCGAGGAGTTGCTACAGACACTCCAAGTCCAAGTGACCTTGGACTTTCGGCAGATACAAAAGGGGGGCTTTCTGCTTTCATGGAGGATTTTTCCCCTCTTAACTGTAAGTTATTCTTAGGGGGAAAAAAAAGAGGTTTATAAAAGATTGTTTTGGGGAAAGAAAGAAGAGAGGAAAAAAACCACATACAGCTCTTGGGGCATCTGGATGGATGGCGAGGCTGCGCAGGTCCGCACTGTGTGGCCCAGCTACAGGAGCAAGCCCGCTTGTATTAAGGCTGTGCGCATGGGCGTGCCCGCGGGGGGCCACCCCAGCCCTCCCAGGGAGCTGCACCAGCGGCCCTCAAGGACACCTTGCAGGAGTGGTAAGAAGAGCATACGGGCAGGACAGGAAAACAAGCTGGAGGGACAAAGCCTTGGGTGTGCTGTTGGCTCAGAGGACCAGGCTCTCCCACTGAAGAGAAAGTGGAGTCTCGCCACCCTTTTGTTCACTTGGCTTGGGTTCAAAGAAATGAATTATTTTAGTGCCTTCGCTCTGCCTCCAAGGCGCCAGATCCAACCCTTCCGGGTGGGAAATGAAAGACCTGTGAGAAAGTCAGCCAGATGGGCTTGTTCTCAGACCCTCTGTGGAACTTCAGAAGTTTCCTTACCATCTTGGTAGAGAGTTTCTTGGTATAGGAATTTACTAATTCATAAATCAGAATTCACCTGCCTGTCACCCCTTCACTTCATCCAGAAGTGTCTCATCCTAGAGGCAGCACTATGTCCTGTGGACACATCTGATGGTTGGATTTACCATGCCGCATTTTTTTCTGTGTCCATCTCCGCTCTCAGAGAGGAGCAAATGTTTACTTCTCTTTGGGGTGACAAAGTAGTGACATGCCATGATGCTTCATCCAGAGGCTGTCGACTTGATGTGACTTGAACAGGCAACAGAGGTCTGAGGGGCCTGGGAGCCACTAGGCCTCCAAACATGCACTCCCTTCCCTGACTCACGCTGACCAGGAAGCCCACCCTTCTCTTTCAGATTCCTCTGGGCCAACCAATGACACATGAAAGATAAGATCAAATGCTCCAGAGACAAACTTTGCTAAGGCACAACTGTTTCCAAGGCCAACTGGTAAGCCACAGGAAATGGGTAAGATGTGTGTTTGAAACCGTACCCGCTTATGCCGACTCTGTGGCCCCTTCAAGTATGGGTTACGTGGGAGCACAGTGAATTACAAGGCTGGAGCTCTTCAGCTGGGGCCTCAGTGGCCCAGGAGTGGCAGTCTATGCAAGGGCAGCCTGAATGGGGTTTTTACAAAGCACTTTACTCAACGGTGAAAAAAGGCTGATTGTCCACACCAAGGAATGACCCTGCGGGTTGGAGGAGTGGCGAAGGAGGTGTGGGGACCTGCAGTGACAGCAATGATGGCTCTCAGCACTGGCCCCACTGCTGACTGGCCTCAGTGAGTCATCTTGAGAGTCCCCGTCCCCCCCCCCCCCCCCCCCCCCCCCCCCCCCCCCCCCGTCTTTTCCCCACCTGAAATCCAAAGGCTATAAAGAGGTGTCTAGTTCTCTGCTATTCCGCTTGGGACAGACAGCAGGGGGTGTCGCAGGCACAGGGCGGCTCAGCACACCCTCAGGGCTGGGAGCTTCAATGACCCAGCGAATACATGCAAGGCAGCTCCCACCCCTCAGGGCTTCCCTCCTGCCCGCAGCTCATTTCTGCAGAAGACCTTCAAATCTTGGTCCTTCTCCAGTCCCACCCCACTCCGCTCAAAGGCTGGGAACTGTCCGCCTACCAGGATCTCCCTAGTGGACCTTCCCAGAGGCAGATGGCTCTGGCTGAGTCCTGGGGCAACATTTCTGAGTCCCCATTAGGAGAGGTATATAAAAATCCCTGAAACTTGCAGACAAAGGACAAAGCCAGGCCTCAGGGTGGAGGTCCAGGTCCTGAGGAATCAAAAACCCCACACCTGTCTTCGGTACAGTGGGTGCTAGTAACTAGGGCACCCCCGATTTTGGACTTGGTGTGAGAAGTCTAATTTGCAACGACTTTAAGCAACTCACTGATCTCACCAGGTCTGTTTCCTTAGTTTGGAAAGAGAAAAATAAACCTGCAGAGTTTTATGAGTCTGAAGAAAATAAAGTATGTTGAAACTATATAAAAATAAGGATTTCTGAGTTAAGGTGGAGAATTGAAATGGCATCATAATTTTCCTACCCTGGTAATTAACATTTGAGTTAAAAAAATAAAAAAAAAAGTCACCAACAGCAGCCAGACAAGGAAACAGGCAAATTCTGATACAATAACTTCAAAACCAGAAGCAAGGAAAGGAATGCAGGAGGCACCCACATGGCTCATCTCCTACCGCTGGCCCAGGCATGAAAGCCATAGTGACGAGAGCGGAACCAGGAGAATTCTCACTAACCTCCCCCAAATCTGGACGCGGCAAATTGCCACCAACTCTTTTTCCTCTTCAGTGTAGGAGTAGTGGGAAAAGGTGCTGGGACAAAAAAACAAACAGGTGAAACGGGAAGAAGAACAATGGGCTGACTCTCTGTGAAGGAAATTTATTCCTAGTATCCACGGTCAAGGGTTCCAAGGCCACCTACAGAATTGGGGAAACTATCCAATTCCAGTGACTGTTCCTCCCCCTCCAACAGAAATGGAACACACCTCTCAAATAAGTGGACTGAGCCAGACCACGGGGGCCATTACCAAAACCCCAGCAGAGAGGACAGACGCCTCTCACCCCACCTCATCTGCAGTCACGGCTCATTCAGGCTACAGAAAACAGGTCCTAAGTACCCAGCTCTCAGCACTGCTGTTGTTGGGTGGGGGACAAACCTACCTCAACATGGTGGGGAGAAGTCACTGTCTTATTTTGGAGCCAACAGCGCCAGATAGCACTAGTATGAACCCAAAAAGAAACAGCAGGCCAACCAAGCGAAAGACAAAGATGTCAACTGAAAGTAAGACGTAATTCCTCATGACTGCCTCCCACTGCAGCATCACTGAGTGAGATCACGGATGCAACAAAAACAGCTCAAAGATGATTACACAACAAAATAAGACAGAAGGAGGTGCAGGCTTACTACAAAAAGGCCAAAACAACATCACGGAAGAACTAAAAAGTACATTAGAATGAACAGAGAACAAAATTCAGCCAGTGATTTAAAATAAAAATACCGACAAAGGAAGGTTTGAGATCACCGCAGTGAATGCAGATGGAAAAGACACATGAAAGCAAATACAGTCATGTCCCGCTTAACAACAGGGATCCGTTTTGAGAAATGCATTGTTAGGTGATTTCGTCGTGTGAATATCACTGAGAGCACAGGAACCTAGATGGTGTATAACCCACTACACATGTAGGCAATATGGTATAATAATGTTGCCTCTGCCCTTCTGCATTCTTGGCTGAGACACCCTTGGAATAAAAGACAGATTAACAGGAGAAAAACAAACAGAAGTTCAATAACATGTATACATACCTCCAGTATACACGGGAGACCCAGGAAAACTGGGTAACTCACCAAAATGGTTGAAGCCACCAATTTAAGCACCATCTTCAGCTGAAGACAAAAGATGTTGTGGGTGGGAGGTATTAGTTATGGGAAGTTACCAGGAAAGGCACAGTAAACCAGGGGAAAGGTTGTTTATGCAGATTTAAGCCCATGACTTGGTATTATAAGAGTTTCTAGAGATAAGGTCACCCACCTCTTCCTGGTGCAACGCCGGAGACACCCTTATAAAAACCAACACTTACATATATAAGTGTCTTTTACAAAGGGTAACTTCTACTTGGTTTTCAGAGCTTCTCCCATGTCTGCTGTTTTTTAAAATTAACCAGCCTAAAATAATCATTGTGCCAAATTAACATATTTTGGGGTGATAAACTCTGTTCCCCTGCAGCTCCTAGGCTACAATCCTGTACAGCATGTTACTATGGTGAATACTGCAGACAACGGTAACACAGTGGTAAGTATTTGTATAATGTATTGTGCTACTACGTTAAGATGGTTATGACGTCACTAGGCAATAAAAAAAAATTTCAGCTCCATTATAACCTTATGGGACC
Organism: Rhinolophus sinicus; assembly: GCF_057876585.1. Taxonomy (NCBI): domain Eukaryota; kingdom Metazoa; phylum Chordata; class Mammalia; order Chiroptera; family Rhinolophidae; genus Rhinolophus; species Rhinolophus sinicus. Next base: position 90,588,065 of record NC_142515.1, on the reverse strand, counting down.
ACAGCCATATATGTGGTCAGTCATCAACCGAAATGTCATTACAGGGCTCATGACTGTACAAGACAACGGTACCAACAGGATAATTGGTGTTTCTGAAGGAGAGAACCGAGGATGGGACAGAAGATAAATTCCAAGATAAATAACACAGTATCTTCCTGAAATGAAAAGAAAAAGAGAATCTGAGGACTGAATTCCACAAACATTTGATGTAGAACGCTCAACACCAAGCCATTGCCTAAAACCTCTACGTGGCAGAAAATTCAGACTAGCCTCGCCTTTCCCATAGCAACATTCAGTATCGGAAGAAAATGCAACTTTACACAATTCTGAGAAAAAGAAAACATGAACCACAAATATTACTCTCAGACAAGATGCCCTACAAATTTGGTAAAGTCAACAGACAAAAATTCTTAAGCAGGAAAGAAGTCGGAAGATACAGTAGTCCCTATCCTAGGAAGAAAAAAATGACGTGAGAATGAAATGTAGCTAATTAACTGAGAAAGTTTTTAAAAGGGGCCCAGGAGCGCAGAAACCATGGTATGAGGAATGATGGTAAACAATAAACCCTTCAAACAAGAGTTAATCAAAAACACCTATGGGGATTATGGTTACAGGACAGAATCTAAATGTCATAAAAATGGACAATTTAATAATATAATTTAAAAAATGAAGAGATGCAAAGAAGAGATGAGAAAAAAATGTGAAAATGTGAATATCCTCATTTTTCACAGCAAAGAGTCAATCACTACTGTCTAAAATGGAAACAAGTAATTACAGATATGACTCACAAGCTCTTACTTTTTTCTTAACCTTATTGGGGTCTTTGAGGAAATAATCTCTCTTATGAAAAACACATTTTAAAGCTTAATAATTCCTTTAATTGTATTACGGTTTCTTTTTCCTGTTACAGTCAGGGAAATTTTAATACACTTTTGCAGAAGTATGTAGATCTACTTCTGTATATCCATGTATCTGTGATATGCCTGGAAGATTCTGGAATAATGTTCACCTAGTATTAGTGATGACTATTTCTGAGTGGTGGGGGTTTGGAGTGTTTCGGTTATTTATTTTACTTCAACTCACTGATGTGTCCTAATGGGTGATGGGGGTACGGCAATACTAGAAAACGTGATTATTTTTATAATCAAGGAGTTCGGGATAACTTTCTAAGTATGGCACAAAACCTAGTAGCAATAAAAGCATTAATACAGCTGGGACTACAAAATACAGTTGGGACTACAAAAACTGCCAATCATTCTACAAGTAATTCGTATACTCCTAGTATTCATGGTCAACTAATGGTACAGTCACAGTCACCTGTGCAAGTCCCTATGGACCCAGTTGGAAACCCAGTCACCTCGCAGTGTGGTACTGAAGTCAATAGTTCCTTACAGGCTGTCTGTAGTTCAAAGAGCTTTGAGAAAAACTACCCAGCCTACCAACCTCCCCACCCAACTAATGAACATTGTCAAGACGCCACCCTTCTCTGGGACAAGCTGAAACCCCCTCCCAAGCACAAGATAAATATTACAGTGTGAAAGCAGCCCTTGGCCTTGGCCAAGGGGCCCAGAGCTCAATCGGCCATTTCTTCTCCTGCGTCCTCTGGCCTTCTACCTAACTGCTTTCCTTCATACCCTGAAAGAATGTGTTCCCTTCTTCCAGCTCCCACTCCCAGAACCTCAGCCTCAAGCTTTGGCTCAGCCATAGGCCACCCAGGGTGGGAGATTTCTGCAGATAGTGCAGGAGCGCTGCCAGGGGGAGGGGGCGGGGGTACCCAGAGGCAGGAGCCCACTTGCTCTCTCTGTGGGACGAGAGTACTTAAAAAAACACACAACTTAGCGGTGACCCAGAAGCAGACAACAAAATTAGAACCAGCAGCCTGGTGCTCCCTGACCAATATTTACTGAGCCCCCACTGTGTATATCAGCGCCTGTGGAGGGGAGGTTGGGAAGGGCAGAGGCTGGTGTCAGCTCGGGGCAGTCAGCATGACAGCAGGGATGGCTGATTTAGCCACACACTGCTGAGTCCCTAGTGGGACCAGGAGGGGGAGAGAGGGCGTGCCTTTGCCTGGTTTCACCATTCCAGCCGGAGCCTCAGCTTAAAAAAGCAAAGAAGCCTTCCAAAACTAACTGACTGAGTCAGGCAGCCGCGGCCGGCAAGCAGGAGCCAGCCAGAGCTCCCCCAGCCAGAGCCCCCACCCCACCTTCAGAGGCATGGCAAGAGTCACCGCTGTTCTCATCATTCAACCATCAACATTTCCCAGACAGTCCGTTGCAACATTCTGACCTGTTGTCCCTCTAAGTCCTCTCCTGTTTGTCAGGCCACAGGTCCTGGCATGTGCCTTAGGGATCACAATAACTACGGTATCACATCCACCGCTTACATCACCCACTTGAAGCCAAACTCTGACTTGTTAATCAGGGTCAAATAAATAAATAAAATGTACGATCTAGTGGCTAAATCACTAGACAACATGACATATTGGGCAGCCCTGGGTTCAAATTTGGAGCCTGTCACTAACTTACCATGTATCCCTACCGTGTTTCCCCGAAAATAAGACCTAGCCAGACAATCAACAAAATTAATATAAGACCCAGTATTATAATATAATATAATTATTATATTATATAAGACCAAGTCTTATATAGTAAAATAAGACCGGGTCTTATATTAATTTTGCTCCAAAAGATGCATTAGAGCTGATGGTCCGGCTAGGTCTTATTTTCGGGGAAACATGGTAACACAATTACACTATGAAACATCCAACCTCACAGGGGCACTCTGATAATGAGAGAGCTTAAAGGTGAGAGCAGTGTGTACGTCAGGTCTGTTCCTTCTGTTCACAAGCCAATCCCCTCATGTGGACCTGAACCCTGCCTATTCTCAGTGGGCAGCTCAATTACCTCTTCTTCCAGGAAGCCTTCTTGGACCAAAGAGTACTCTTCTCCAACTCCTTTGGACTCCTTATCACCAGCTCTTCCATGGTGTCACCCAACAGATTTTTGCTCTCTGAAAGCAAGGAGGGCCCTCCCCTGACTCCTCCCCACAAAACAGTGCCTGGACCAGTGCTGGGCACGCAGGATGGAGAAGCAGAGAAGACCTTGGAAAGCCCAACCTGCTTCGTGACTGATGTCTGTGTGGTCGCTATCTCTTCTCTAGACTAAACAACCTCCATTCCTTCCATTTCATTTATACTCATTGAAGTGAAAGCTAGCTATGCCTACCAGACTTGAAGAAACTCAGTCCAAAAGTTCATTCATTTAACAAACACCCATTGCCAACAGTTTCATACCAGGAATTATGCTAGGTACAGGCCATGCCTAGACCCTGCCCTCACAGAGCAGGGAAAGCAAACAATTCAGCAAGTGATTTACAAGAACGATGACCAGGGTTGTTTTGATGAGAGTTCAGTTAGGCCATGTGAGCAGTAAGGGGTTTTGTACAAGGTATTAAATGGCTTAGAGAATCATCAGGAAAAGCTGCAGAAACAGAGCTACTCCTAAAATCACAGAGCAGGGCCAGGCTGCCAAAGAGCTGGGGCCCCTGCCACCGTCAGGCAGCTATGGCACCAAGCAGCAGCCTGCTCCAGAATTAAGCCATCCCTGCCAAGATCCACACCAGCAAAATGCCATCTTGAGGATGAGGATGGCCACACATTTAAGACTGGATTGAGTGTGGCTAACTGGCAGCATCCACGTCACGCTGGGAATTTTTGTGCAAGGATGTCTGCCAAGTCTAGTTTTTTGATTCTCTACTTCTAGTAGGTTGGACTATAATGTATTATCCAAAGTAGCACACTTGACGGGGAAAGGAGGCACTATTAATAAACACGCGGGGACAATAGGAGTAAACCCCACGGGTTCCTCAGCACGGGCGCCTGGTGAACAAGCCCACATACACCGCTCACCACAGACGGTGAGGCGGAGGTAGGAAGCTGCGGAGAACACGGCGGGGCAGGCAAATGCAACCTGAGCGGCACAGGGCCAGGGGCGGCCTCCAACCAGAAACGTCACTTCAGCGGAGACCTGAAGGGTGCGTAAGCGTGGGCCAGGTGAAGGTGGGGGATAAGGACAGGGTGGAACATTCCAGAAAGATGCAGCTGCATTTTGAACGTCTCAGCAAACCTGGGGCATCTAAGAGCTAGAGTCCGGTGTGAGCTGGGGTGCACAGGAAAGGCTGTGGTGGGGCTGGCACGGGCCTGCAGGCCAGGTTAAGGTAGTCAGGGACCACTTTCAGTAGACATATGACGGGACTTGAGTTTTTAGTGTACCCGTGGGGCTGCTGTGCAGAGGACGGACTCCAGGTGGGCGAGAACAGAAGCCAGAGCCCAGGTAGGAGGCTCTCTGACGTCCGGTTGGGAGAACAACGCACCCAGTGTGGCCTAAAGAGCAAAGCTTCTTTCTCCCAGCTTCGACCCAGCCTAGGGCGCTTCCCCTGCCCTTAGGGGCCCGCTGGCCTCCTAGTTTTCCATAAAGAACTGAACAGGCGCCTCTTTCGCTGCTTCAAGGAGAGAAACAAGCCCCATCACTGTCCTCATAACCGAAAGTGTAAGAGTGAGTTCGAAAGGACCAACATGCCCCCCCACTCGTTTCCTAAATCAGGCCGAGACAAGTCTGCTCAGCTCTGTTGCTGCAGCAGGAGGGCCATGTACACATGCCAACAGCAATGCCTGGCAAGCGACACTCTGGGGGCAGAATTGGCCACCAAGGGCCTCTCACAACAAGTCTCTCTTATGCTCCTTTCTTCCCCAAACAGGTAAGAGTCCTCCGAGCCCCAGGCTCCCTCTGGGAAGTGAGGTAGGCCGTTCCCAGACAGCGAGCCTTGATAAGACACTGAGCTATAGAAGGCAGAGGCGTGCTTGGCTTCTGTGGTGCAGTGAACCTCTCTCTAACTAGGCCCCAAGGCAGGCAGTTCCAGTGCTCTGCCTGCAGCAAAGATCCCCCCAGCCCACCCACCCTCCCTGCCTCAGTGCCTTCCTGCACCACTGTTTCCCCTTGACAACCCCCGTATCCGTAAGCCAGCTCAAGTCCCCGTCTTCCCCAAAGACTCGGACCACAGCAATCTCGACAGCTGAGAGGCTGAACTGGGTGTGAGAATTCCTCTAGGGAAGTGGTTCTCAAAGTGGGGTCCCTGGACCAGCAGCGTCACCGTCACCTGGGAACTTGCTGGAAGGGCAAATTCTCAGCCCCACCTACACCTGCTGAATCAGACACCTGGGGTTGGAGCCCAGCAGGCTGTGCTTTAGGAAGCTCTCCAGGTGACCGTGATGTCCACTAAAGTCTGAGGACCACAACTTTCAGAGGAAGATCCAGAGCTTTCGTTAGATCTCCAGGTTTCTTCACCCAAGAGGGCAAGAGCTGCAGCTGTCCAGGGACAGCCCCACCCTGCCCAGCACTCAACCTTCGTATAGTTACTGGTCACAAAGGCGCCCTAGTAGAAAGGCACAGGCTGCACCTCAGATTAGTCAGTGACCATAAATATTTATCAGCAGAATAATAAATTAGCCTTATTCTCATAAGAGGGTTATTGGGAAAAAGAAAGAAAACCCCCCGATTTCCAAACTGGAGAAAGATGGCAGGAAAAGGGAAGGAAATTGAGTAATTACATTCCTGAATCATACATGGTTCCTCCATTTGCCCTCCCACTGTCCAAATTTCCCACATGAAGCGTCATCCCACATGGCTCATTTTCTGGCCCAGGGTTACTGGCAGTCACCATCCAATTACAGAGGAGAAAGGCCTTCCCACATCTTCTGCTTCCTCGCTAAGTGACCAGCATGCCCCTCTTCCTAGGACTCCTGAAGAGAAACCACTGCAGCTCAGTGTTTGTGAGACCAACTCACACCCCCCTCCAACCCACCCTGCACCTCCTGGATCCTGTCACTCCTCCTAAAGTACGTACCTTCCATCCTCCAGTCAACAGACTGGTAATCAAGGGTCCCTCCGACTAGGATCCTACTGCCTTTCCCCCTCACCTGCCAAGACTCTTTTGCCTGGGCCCTGGGCTCTGCTGAGAACGCCCATCCCTGCACCCTCCTATCTCCACACCCATCCACGGGACTGGAAGTCTGATTAACATCTGTTAGAAACATCTGTCACACAGCCGAACACAGTCTGCACGTGTTCTAAGTACTCTCTCCACAAGTGCAAAGGGCCTGGATGTTGGGGGGCAAAAAAAAAAGGAAGAAAAAAAAGATGAAAAGAAAAAGAAAGAAGGATGAACTGCAGGAGGAAGCACCATCTCTGATCCACTCTACACCCTCCCTCCCTAGGACAAGTCCCATTCCACCTGAGAAGCATTCTCACCTTCCTCAGAATACTGCCACTCTTTTTTTTTTAATTATTTAATTGGGGGAATATTGGGGGACAGTGTGTTTCTCCAGGGCCCATCAGCTCCAAGTCCTTCTCCTTCAATCTAGTTGTGGAGGGCGCAGCTCAGCTCCAAGTCCAGTTGCCATTTTCAATCTTTAGTTGCAGAGGGTGCAGCCCACTGTCCCATGTGGGAATTGAACCAGCAACCTTGTTGTTGAGAGCTCGTGCTCTAACTGAGGCATCTGGGCACCGCTCCAGAAGGTCAGCGGCAGCTTGTTGTCTTCTATCTAGTTGTGGAGGCTGCAGCTCACTGGCCTATGTGGGAATCGAACCCGCAACCCTGTTGTTCAGAGCTCGCGCTCTAACCATGGAGCCGTCCGGCCGCCCAGAATCCTACCACTCTTTAACTCAATGGTATGCTGCCTTAGAATGACAATTCTAATGCTTCTAGTTAACCTTCTTGGTTGTTTCATAACACTCCTAGGAGGCTGGTAGGATCTAAATAAGTACTTGCCACATGAATATGTAAATATAAATGCATATAGAACAGATACACCCTCACTTTCTCTGGACATTCCAGAATGGCTGGGATTGACTTCACTGAAGATGCAGTATTTAGAGCCAGGGGTTGTCTTCTCCACACTCCCCGTTACCAAGATGCAAAGGAGAGCATGAGGACGCTGACCCTGTGTCCTCCTGATCCTTCTCCTGTCTTTGCCCAGGCCAGCGCTCGAGAGAGAAGCTGCCAAGAGCACTCACAGATGGATTCCACAACAAAGGCAGCCAGGTTTCTGGCTCCTGTCACATTTAGATACAGAACAGGACCAGCAAAAAGACCCACGTGGGCAACGCTGCCCTTCCTCAAGTCCAAACAGCCCATCAGCGCTGTGGGTAGGCGGCAATCTCCAGACAATATGGTGCAAAACAAGCAACTGCCCTAACAACTCACCCTCGAATTTCCACTTGCCCTTCCACTCCCTTCCCTCCTACAAACTGCAGCCTATTAAAAAGAGATCAACATTCCAGCCAGACTTAAAGGCTTACCCTCTCTGGCTGTCACCAACCCCAAGAGGCAATCGGATTGACACCTGGAAGAGGTTTCTGAGTTTCGTTTGCAACTCAGATGTGCTCTAGTTTGGGTGACTTTCAACCCCCGAGACAAAAAAAGAGATGGACAGGAGAATTCTTATGGCAGCACTCTTCACCTGAACAAAAACCTTGCAGGCAACCCAAAAGCCCATTGGCAGGAGAGCAGATCAATAAACGAACCCATCCTCACAATGGAACTGTGTACAAGTGAACAGACGACGCATTCTTGAAGACCTCTCTTCGAGGAAAATCTGGAAGGACTGTCCGAATCTGAAGACACCACACTATAAACACCCCGAGGACATGAGCCCATTCCAGTTTTCCTAGTAAAGCGAGCACAGGGAATGTGAGTGGAGGCAATGTTGAAATTCTAGTTGAAATAAAATCTCTTACCTAGCATTCCAGCTTCCACTGGTCACCTACCCCCACACTGTCAGAGCCCTTTCTTTTCTTTCTAATAAGTGTAATGGATATACATGTAAAGTGCCTGAATCTTAAGTGTAAAGCTCAGTGAAAGGGTCATCCTTTTAAAGTACAAATCCAATCACAGCACTTCCTTTATTTTAAAATCTCCAATGGCTTCCAAGTATAAGTGGAATAAAATCTAAACTCCTATTCTTGGCCTACAAATCGCTGTGTCATCTGCCCCTGGCTGACGACAGTGACCTTATCATTATTGAGCCCTCTCTCACTAGGATCCAGCCACCCTGGCTTTCTTTCTGTCCCTTTAACATACCAAGTGCATTCTGACCTCAGGCCCTTTGCACTTGCTGTTCCCTATGCCTAAAATGCTCTTCCCCAGATCTTTACAACAGGTCTCAGTTCAAATGTCACCTCCTCAAAGTAGAGGGCCACCTGGTTTAAAAAAAAAAAAGCCCATTCCTAGTCATTTAGAATCCCAGTGGCCTGTTTTATTTTCTTCTTAAGCTATATCACTATCTAAAACAGTCTTTTATTATTTTGTGCTTACATATTACCTGTCTCCTCCTACTAGACTGAAAACTCCACCGTGGTGGGGCGCTGGGCCTATTTTGCCCCCTGCAGAGCCCGGAGGAGTGAGCACCTAGCAGGGAGTCTGACCAAAGGATAGCTGCTGAGTGAGTGTGTTCATTTCCCTGCCTGTTTTCACAGTGCCTCACAGCTCAGAATTTTATTGTGCTTTGGTTTCTAGCCCCAGTTGAACTATAAGCAACCTCGGGGCGGGGGGGCAGGACCCCTTTTCCTGCAGCATCAATAGAGCTGATGACCCTGGAGAAACTGATCTGGAGTTGGGATACAAAACGTTAAGGTAGAAAAATTAAAGAGAAACCCCTAAGGTGGTACGGAGGACCCAGGAGGAAGGTGGCAGGAGAGAGGCAGGCACGGGCAGGCAGCTTCCCTTCCCCACAACCCTGAAAACCAGTGCACTGAGGACGGGCAACCATCTGTAATCCTGCCGAAAATAACGTATTAACTCTTCCCCGCGGCAGGGCAGAAAAGGAAAGGAAGCCCCCAAAGTACAGGCTGTTTCTAGAATTTCTCAGCTGCTCATGGAAACTCTGAGTCTGGGTCCCATGGCACACAGCCTCTCTCGACGACGTGCCAACTGCACACATCCTGAAATGTGGGGGGAGGGGCTCTCGCAGCTGCCAAGAGGGAGTGGTGTGAGAAGAGCCAAGGTCACAGGCACAATCTGGCCAGCCGTGCTGTGCACACACCATGGTTTACCCACGGTCAAGGCCTCTGCCGTGGGAGGTACCTCTGCATAGTGTCTGCAGGACACTATGGCCAAGGAAGGAGAAGCAGAAACCGGAACAAAAGTTCTGTTTCTAGGGCCCAGGCTATCCCAGAGAGCGCTTTGGCAAGTGGCCCGGATCTGGAGGAGTGGGGGTGACTTTGTACTTTCTGCACCTTTCTGGGAAAGCCGATGAGAATGGCCATGGCTGGCTGCCCCTGGACACTACCCAGGGACCTGGTATCCTGAGAACTTGCAGGGCTTCTCTGACAGAAAGTCTCCGACATCAGGGAAATGGTTAGCACTGAATATATGCCACTCACTGTCACCTGGTCCCGAGATGGCAGAGCACAGGACAGGCCATCAGTGAGCAAGGGGAAAGGAGGACGGAGGCAGGAAGGGATGCCAGGGCCTACCACCGCTGGCGCCTGGGAGAGAAAAGCAGGGCCAGCCTCCCCACAGGCCAATATGGCTCCACTTCACCCAAGCTTCATGTACTCTGAGCTTGAAGAAAATTAAGAGTCTCTGGGGCTGGCCCTGAGCCCTCTGGTTTCCAGGAAAGGACAAGAGTCCTGACAGTTCAGCCTGCTTGCCGTGAGTTACAGGCCTCTGGTGACCAGCAGGATACACACATACACCACCACCTTTCTCTCACACAAACCAACCTTTCAGACTTCCAGTAAAAGACATGAGGAAAACATAGAGGTTTGGGTCTGTGCTCCTCCCCCCCCTCCCTCCGGGAGGGCAGCCCAGCAGTCCTGGGAGTGGTGGCTGGAGGGTGGCTGTAGAAGAAGGCCATCAGGTGAGCTGGCCGCCTCCTCCCTCTACCCGCACCTGGCAGCAGGGCATGGAAAGTCCGTATGAGGTGAAGGAAATTTTCCCAGAAGAAAAGGAATCAGTGAGATCCAGAGCAGGTTGGCTGAGGGACAGTCCCTTTCTCCAGGACAGTGGTCAACAAATATTTACTAAGAAATTACTAAACTATTTGCTTAACTATCCTTTGGAAGATTTAACTAATAATCCTACTGTGTATAAGGATGACTGTTTCATAAGAGTCTCACCAATGCTGAGCATTAAAACAGTATTCCATCTTTGCCATATTAGTTAAAAATCATTCTCGTAATTCTCTTAATTTGCATTTCTTTCATTACCAGTGGTTCATCACATTTTCAGGTTTACTAACATTTATATGTCGGTCACAAATTGCCTGCTACCCTCCTTTGTCCCTCTTTGCTACTATACATTCATCATCTTTCTTATCGGTATATGTAAGAGTTCACTGCACGGACCAATAAAAATAGTAACCTTTTGTCACACATTACAAATATCTTCCTAGTTAATCATTTGCCTTTTAATTTTGTTAATTGGTGTTTTGACAAAATTTTAAAAGGTAAAGTAAATATATTGCACTTTTAAGGTTTCTGCTTTTAGTTACCTGCACGGAAAATCCTTTCCCACCTTGAAATTACAGAAACGCACACATATTTTCTTGCCTTTAAAAAAATTCAAATCTCTAATTCATCTAGAATTTAATTTGGCACAGTGTAAGAAAGAGAATCTTGCTTTTTAAAAATAGACAATGGGCGGCCGGATGGCTCAATTGGTTAGAGCGTGAGCTCTCAGCAACAAGGTTGCTAGTTCGATTCCCACATGGGATGGTGGGCTGCGCCCCCTGCAACTAAAGATTGAAAATGGCAACTGGACTTGGAGCTGAGCTGCGCCCTCCACAACTAGATTGAAGGACAACGACTCAGAGCTGATGGGCCCTGGAGAAACACACTGTCCCCCAATATTCCCCAATTAAACTTATTTTTAAAAAAAAGTTAGACAATGACCTCAATATTGTTCAATGAAAATTCGATTTGCCTCGCAAACCTCAACTGTAGAGTCTATAAAAGGGAAGAAATAGAGGTAAAGTCAAACATATCCTTTGTACTGAAAGGGCACGCGTGGCTGGTCTAGCCAAGTACACAGAATAAGTGCCATTTCTTTCCCTTCCTCCTTTCTGCTCAGAGTTACAGGCTGGCAAGTGACAACCAGAACAAAGTCCCCTGTGTGAAGAATGGCAGAGCAGACAGATACGCTGGAGAGAGCCTGGGTTCCTACAGGCATCACTGAGCAGGAACCTAGGCCTCCCATGGCTAAAAGGCAGATGCTTTACATGCGATCTGGCTGGACGCTGTTATGTGCATCTAAACACCCCTGTAACTCATCCATCATCCTTTCGTCTTTAATTTGATAGGAATTGCTAGGATTCACTGTTGTCTGCCAGGCATTGTGCTAAGCAGTTTGTTTTCATTATCTCATTGAATATTCTCAACCTTATAAGATATAGTCTACAGTACTTCCTGAATTGTAAAGTATCAGTGGCAGCTTTTCGGAGTAGAAATACACACTGCATCATCTGTATACATCAATGAGACACCTCCCTATTTCAGGAACATTAAAAACAACAAAAAGCATCTTAAAATTGAGGAAGTAGGGTATCACCCCAATCACAGATAAGGACCAGGACTGAGGCTGTCTTGCCCCAAATCACACAATTAGTAAGAAAAATACCATTACTGTTTGCTGAATTCCTACACATATTGAGGTCAATTTTTAGACGTTTCCATTTTGTTCCATGTATCGATCTTGTGCCAATGTCACATTTTATTTTTTTCTTTATTATTTTTTTTTGGGGAAACAAGTCCAACTTCACTACTTTCTTTCTGAAACTGTTTCTGATTATCCTCGTACACTTACTTTTTCAGAAAACAACTTTGAAAGTCATCCTGTCAAGTCCCCATACTTCACTTTGGGAATTCATCCTTAAGGAAATGACCTTGAATGGGGGTATTGGGCTTTAAGGAACTATGGACTCGTACGCCCAACAACAATTTACCTATCGAGTGTCAGGGAACACAGCAACGAACAAAACAGACAAAAATCCCCACCCTCACGGAGCTTGCATTCTCTCAGTGCTCATAACAGTGACAAACTGCACGCAATCTAAATGTACAATAGAAGGGGATTGCTAAAGTAAGATAATCCATGTAATTAATAAAATCTGTAGTTTGAGTACAGAGATGAAGAGTTTAGGGTCTCGGCGAGACAGACCCCAATGTGAATCCTGAGTCTGCATTTACTAGCTTCAAGGCTTAGGTCAGGTCACAATTCCAACGAGACTTATTTTCCTCATATAGAGAAACAAAGCTACTGACAGTCCCTCAGAGCCGTTCAGAAAATTAAATGAAATACTGAATATAAATAATTACAGTGCCTGGTACACAGTAATTGCTCAATAAATGCTAGTTATTTGGGAGAAGAATGACATGGAAAGCTGTTCATATGTTAAGTGGAAAAAAAAAAGCTTACAAAATTTTATAGCAGATCACCTTTCCTTAAAATGTATACATTCACAGAAAAAAACTAAAAATATATAACTGTTATCTCTTGGTGGTGGGTTTAATGGTAACTTATCTTTTTATTCATCTGTATTTTCTAAATATAATGAACATGTAATACTTTAGAAGAAAGTTAATTTTTGAGTCCAATTAGGAATTAAGGATGACTTGTCCCTCCCCTTTTGAAAGATCTTCAGTTAGAGTCTGGAGGTGGATTCCAGTCCTAATCTGCCCTATACTGGACATGTGTGCCTGGCTCCCTAACCTGGCCGCCCCAGCCGGCAGGGCTTCACCTTAGACCTTCCTGGGTGAGATCAGTATCTGTACATCTAGTTCTGATACATCAACCTCGCTCTTGCTTGGGGCACAAGCCTGACATTTCAGGACTGCTGGACTAGACACGGACCACCTACGACATCCTGTGATTTATTTCAACTCTTTGAAGTCAGTTGCCCCTTTCCTGCATATGGGTACCACCATCTCTGCCCTGTGCAGCCTGCAAGGAAACACACTCAATGAGAGCTCCTTGCAGAGGCAAGTTGTTGGTATTGCCAAGTGTCTGCATCCTAAGACTGTAGGTCCTCTGAAGCCAGCTTTATAATTTATACCCACTCGGTTCTCAGATCTGTGTCAACATGAAGGCAGCAGGCAGCCTGAGGCTGGGCCCTGGGCTCAACAACAGTCAGGGCTGCTTTTTATCCTAGATGTAAAAAGAAATCTCCCTTTCTTTTGCAGTCTGTGAACCAAAGTTTACAAAGGATATTTTCTCCCACCCTGAGTGTAGGGAGTTGAATAATATCCCCCCAAATCCATGTCCACTCAAAACTGCAGAATGTGACCTTATTTGGAAATAGGGTCTTTGCAGGTATAATTAGTTAAGGATCTCGAGATGAGGTCATCCTGGATTTAGGGCGGATCCTACATCCAATAGCTGGTATCTTTACATGAGAAAGGAGAGGGAGATTTGGACACAGACACCTGAAGACAGAGGCAGAGATCAGTGATGGGGCCCCAAGCCAAGGAACATCTGGAGCCACCAAAAGGTGGAAGAGGCCGAAGGATTCTCTCCTAGAGCCTTTGGAGGGAGCACAGCCCTGCTGACACCTTGATTTTGGACTTCTGGCCTCTAGCACTGTGAGAGTACACTTCTAGTGTTTTGAGCCACCAAGTTTGTGACGATTTTTTATGGCAGCCCTAGGAAACAAATACGTTGGTGCTTTAATTAATAAGGCCCAATCACTTTTATCCGAGGCTCTTGCTATGGCTGGCAGAATTCTAAGATGACCCACACTGACCCTCGCCCTTGTGTGGGCAGAACCTGTAAATATGAGATATCCCTCCTGTTATTGTGTTATATTACCTCGCAAAAGGGATTTTGCCGGTGTTACATGACTAATTTAGTTGACCTTAACATAGGGAAATTATCCTGTATGGGTCAAAATGAATCAGGTGAGCCCTTAAAAGGGACAGGTTCCTCCCGGCAGAAGGGATTTGAAGCACGAGAAGGATTCAGCGTGGGAGAGTCACTTTTCCAGTATGGAAGTCCAACGGACACCAATTTAACCAAGTGATCCATGAAAACACCACCAGTAATAGGACATATGTGGCATCCTGAATGCCTTGATATGCGCTGGACAGGATGCAACATCGTTTTTGTGATAGTCTTGCCAAAACATGCATGACTTCATTCTAAGAAAGAGAGACTGGGAAGAGACTAAGGAGAAATAGTAACTAAATACAAAGTGGGATTGCAGATCAGATCCTGGAACAGAAAAAGTGTATTTGTGAAAATGTTGGTGAAATCTAAATAAGGCCTGTCGTTTAGCTAACAGTGTGCCAATGTTGACTTCCTGTTCTTGGTAACTGTCCTATGGGTGAAGGAGAAAAAGGCTCTCTGCTGTATGTATATATGTGTATGTATGTATGTATATATATATATATATATACACACACACACACACACATACACACATATATACACATATGTATATATGTATAAAACAACTTTAAGTCTAAAATAGTCCAAAATAAAAGTTTAAAATAAAAGGGTGAGTACATTAACAGAGGTTGCCTCGGGGTTGAAGGATCAGACTTTTTCTCCCACGCTTCTTTATACTCTCCTTTATAGTAAGTATGCATTACTTTGATCACCAGAGCATTTGCTACCTAAGCATTTTCTTCCTAATACTTTCTTCAGACATCAAGTGCAAACAGGCAGGAGGCTGGAGTAAGTGGACTGGTACAAAGGAGGTAGATGTGGTACCATGGAGTTGTTCCAGGGAAGAGCAGGCTGGACTCCAAGATACTAGAGGGCTGCTAAGAGCAGCAGCCCTTGATACGGAAACAGAGAATATCATGTACCTTAGACCCCAGAGCCCTTCAAAACTGCTGGACCCCACCTACATTTCTAGCCACATCACTTCTCCCTCTACCAGCCACTCTGGCCTCTGCTGACCACCCTGCCCCAGGAATACACCTCTTTGTGTCGTTCTTCACACAACTGTCTTTGTCAGGACCCTCTCTTCCCTCTCCTTTCTTCTTAGCTTTCAAAACTTGGCTTCATTCCACTTCCAGGAAGCGTTCCCAGATACCTCTTGGCCCCCACCCCCCTCACCTTCCTCTGGCCTCAAGTGTCTGTTGCACTCAGTGGAGCTTAACAAATGCCGCATGATAGCATATTAACTTTCTGTGTGTAATCAACTCACCTCCAAATTATACATGCATCTTTGGAAAAGACAGTGTTCTGCCTGTCTTCATGGAGTGGAAGTCTCTTAGCTGAGTTCCACAGGCCTAGCCAATCCCCTCTATCCCTCCTGCACGTACCTCCCTGCAGCACACAGGCCCCTGGGCTGTCACCAGCTGAAGATTCACTTACCAAGAGTCTTTTGAGCCTATTCCCAAACCTCTTTATGCCACTTCTATTTTTTTTTAAATTTTAGGATTAAAATTTAATTAAATAGTCACTGAAATATAAATGCAGAAACTTTTGATTTCTACAAAATTAAGCTAAATGCTCTAGAACAGCAATTCTGAAATTGTGGTCTTAGATGACACATGGGTGACAGACCATTTCAGGAGGTCTGCAAAGTAAAAACTATTTTTATTACAATATTAAGATGTTAAAAGCTTTCTCACTCTCATTTTTCAGAAGCTACAGGAAGTGTGATAATGTGTGCTGTATAGACTTTGAGTTTTCTAGAAATTTCTAAGGTAGAAGTTTAGAGTATAAATATGTTTTCAGAGATTAACTGTTCTCAGGATTGCAACTATTTACCATCAAACTTACATAATGCCTATCATAATTTATTATCTAATCATTATTTTGAAATCCTGAAGATCTGCAAAAATGCAAAAACTTTTATTTTGGAAAAGTTATTTTTCATAAAAATGTTTTATGTTAATATGCAATGACCTTATTTTTATTTGAAATGAATAACTATTTTTAAGTTTGTTTTCATTTTTAACGTGATAAATATCAATAGGTATAGTCACATAAGCAAAAGACAGTATTAAGGAATCCTAGGATCCAAAAGTTTAATTATTGCTCCTTAGAAAAATGTATTACAAATGAAAAAATTAAAAGATTAAATTAGGTGTGTGAATTTAAAAAGCAGGATTCTGCACGTGGATTGGTTTGTAAATGTCTTTTAAACTCTTGATTTCTTTTTTTAATTAAAATCAACAGATGTATAAATTCTTTTACCCAGTAATTCCACTTCTGAGAATTTCTTCTGTAGTCACACACATGTACAAAATGCCATTTGTCTAGTTTTCTACTGCAGCTCTGTCTAATGACAAAATACTGGAAACCACCCAAGGTGGGGGAGAGAGGGAAGCAACATATGTTGTTAAAAATTTACTGTACTTCCATATTCTAGAATAATATGCAGCTATAATAAAAGGAAGCTAAAAGTATTCTGTGTGCTGATATGTAAAGATGGAATGTAGTTGCTAAGTGGAAAAAGATGCTAAACAATGCGCCTAAAACACTAACTTGCAGCATTTGTAAAAAAGGGGGCCAGGGGTAAGCTGTTTCACTGTATACTGAGTGTACACATGTGTGCCACTTTTTAAAACTATTTTTTTATCTTTTTGACTTTTGAGCTATGTGAATATATAGCCCAGTGAAAAAACTTTAAAACAAAGGAAATGAGAAATTGCAGGTGATACATGTGGTGTGATTTTTATATACAAACAATTTTCAAGTCTCGTGAAGGAACCTAGAGATCAAAGATAAGGCCCCTGGCCTTAAATCAACGTTTTGGCAAATAAAAATACATGCACATGTTTTTAAGGTAAAATGAATTGTTTAAAACCTGGATTTTTTTTAAAATTTTATTCCAAACTTTTGGCTGACGCTTTTTATTAACTACCTAGTGCTGAAGAGCCTGTAGGGACCCAACGGTCATCAATGATGGTCACCTTCTCATTCTGTCAAACCCAGGACTCTCCTGGGCCTGATGATGGAGAAAGGTAAGGAGGCCTGGGAACACAGCATTTGGATCTCGAGTTTCCAAGGCAGGGAATTTGGTTTCCCATGGCTGGTCATGCCAAGCTCTCTTTCTAGGCAGATTCTGTGGCTGCCCTTCTTCCCATTGTTATAGGAGGGCCGACAGGGGGCTCTGCGTCTGGACCTCAGATGGGTCCAACAAAGGGTCCCCTCTGGAAGCCTCAGTGATCATAGTAAGGATGGGGGGAGACAGGCAGCTGAGACTTGGAGGCCTTGTCATGAGACTGGCCTGTTTGTCCCCTGGGAGGGCTTGAGGCCCATGTCTGGCAGAAGACTCTGGACTCCTTATCTGCCGGCATTCTGCCAGTCCATCAGCCTCAAGGTCAGAGAAGTCCTCTCTAGACACCTAGTGAGTCCTGGCTGGGGCCCCAGAGCATGACCCTTCCTCACCCCACTCCCCAACCTCCCTTGTCCCCAGGGAGTCTGGAAAGAGAAAAAAGTACAGAACTCCTCCAGAAGAAATTTCTCTCCCCACAGGGAAAGACCCCCATCCAAATAAGCACAGGGACAACTGCCTCCTTCCTCTTCACGTTTTTCAAGGAAAAGACTAGAATTATTAGCAATTACATCACATTTACGAATAAAAATGGAAACTTTCTCTGGTTTGCACCGTAAGTCTCTTGGCCATTAGCAAGCAATGTGACTTGGTGACACCCGTTAACCTCTTTAAATCCAGTTTTTTTAGTTGTAAAACACAGGGGGGCTAGACTCAAAGCTTCCCAAAGTCCCTGAGTTCAACATGCTGTCGTGTGTGGTTCTACAAAATACCTATGCATTTTCTTCAAAATACTTCCTTCAGACATCAAGTACACACAGGCTGAATTATTTTGGCAGAGTGGGGAGAAGGCCCCAATTCCCTGACATATACAATCAATTCCCAGCACTACTACTTAGATCCCAAGATCCTGTAAATATTGGACATGGACATGGTTCCTCCTGGAACTGAGTGGGCTGTGAGCAGGAAAAGAGCAAAGAGGAAGAAGGTGGTAAGGGTTTGAAATCAGAACCAGTCCAGTGACTGGTCCATACACGCACACACAAACACACACAGAGTCACATACATACATACTTAGTCCTCCTTGCCTATAACCAGCCCAGAAAAGGAGTGTTTCCATTACCTGAAGAAATCAGAGTAGCTCCCGAAACTAACAGTGGAACAAAAATCTCTTTTCCCTTTGCCCAGTGAATCTGTGGGGCCATCCCTGGCAGGCCACAGCAAAGAGGCCTACCCAAAGGAGGAGGAGGAGGAGGAGACCTCTGTGTTCTAGGCGGAAACACAATATGCTGCACAGTGGTGAGAACAGGCCCACAGAGGTTAAGAATTTCTCCCTGCTGGACAGTGATGGATGCAGATTTGAACACAACTTCCTCTGGCTCAAAAGCCAGGCATCCTCCTGCCACTGTACACACACCACCTCTACTAGATGAAACACAACAGTGGGACCTCTCTTGCTCTACCTCATTCTTCACATATGGATGTTCTTTCTGACCAACAAGAGTGTGTAGGAGCAGGACCTCTTTCTCTCTTTGCACCTGTGGTCGCCAGTGCAGAGCCAATCACAGACCAGGCCCTGTGCATTTACGTATGAGGGATGAATGGCGAGTCACCGGAGCTCTGGTATCTCAAGCAGCCCACAATTCTGATTCTTCTTGCCTAAATGACAAGGTCACTCATTCTGTGTTTGGTGCTCCCTCATCATACCTGCAAACCAATGGCAGGAAGAGGCGCACTCACTGGTCTATCTCTTGGCTACCACACAATGCATGGAAGACTCACCTCTGAGCATCCAACAGGGAATGGAATATGGGGTTTTTAATTACAGCTGCTAAAAGATATGATTCTGGACATTCTTTCTCTTGCTTCACCAAGCTCCTCCCAGTTTTTATGGCTCTTGTTTTAAGAGGTAAGGATTAACGATTAAGAGACCAGAGATCCAATCTGACCTCAGCAAGCACTGACCCCTTCCCAAGGTCGTAGGGCAAGTGAGGAGCAGCCCTGGGACAGAGGCGAGGGTAGCCAAGTCAGCCCCCATGACACGTTATCAACACCACTTCCGAGCGGCCTACCCAAGTGGCCCGAGGTTCCTAGCGAAGAGTGACTGAAGACAAACCCAAGCCAAGGGTGACTCCAAGAGGAAGGGTCAGGTCAAAGCTGCTCCTTCCTCCGTGCTTCCTTTGGCCCCTCACCAAATCATGTTCACAGTCCTCTTGAACACCCGGGCCCCGGCAGACACTAGATCCTCAAAAATGTAGCCACAAGCTGAGGACATTTTCTTGGCTTAACTGGACCTCAGGATCACATGGTGAAACTGCTTGGATGACTATTTTGATCTATTGCCCTAATCCACCAAGAGAGGGCAGCCTAAACCAGACCACCTAAATTGGTCGGTACCGACCAAAAATAGCTAAAAAGCCATACCCACCGGGCAAGCTTGGTCGGGGTTAGCTTAGTCCCTCCTTTGCCACTCTGCGTCTCCTGCTACCGGCCAGCCGGAAGATTTGGGGGCATTTCTTCAGCTGGGGAGGTGGTCTGCGTGGGGTGGGGTAGGGGCCACAACTCTTGGAAAGCGAAGTCGGGAGGGACACCAGTGCTCCATTCGGGCCGCCCCACGAGCTGCCCACCGGATTTGCCCAACTATTCTCCGCTTTTTCTGTCCTCGCGTCTATGGGCTCCAGGAAGCCTCCCTCAGCCTTGCAGTGCAGCTTTCCACGTTCTGGGTACCTTCTCTGGCTCCCACATCCCGCGCTCTACAGCCCAACGGACCGCAGCTGCGACCTGCCTTCCCTCTCCTAGTAACCCCATCGTGGCACCGCAGGCAGGTGTCGCCTCCTTGCAGGGTCTGGGCCCGTGTGCGGGCTCTCCGGAGCGACTCCCCGGTCCAGCCCGAGGTTTCGGGGACCGCGGCGGGGCTCCCGGTAGTACGCGCAGCCGGGCCCCCACCCCCACCCAGTGACCCGAGCCCGGAGGCGCACTGCTCCTCCGCGCGCTGCCGCATCCCTGGGGCACGGCGCGGCCCCGATCGCACGCCCTCAGCCCCTCACCTGAAGCTGGGGCGGACACCACCAGGTCCGCGCAATCTCACAAGCCAGGCCCACGGGCGGCCAGTAGCTGCAACGGCTGAGGTAGCGGTAGCGGCGGCAGCAGCTCTGTCCCGACGTCCGCGCAGGCAAAACGCGTGCCCTCTCCCCCTTGCCTGCGTCCGTCCCCGCCACGCCGCGCATGCTCGACTATATACCCTGCGCGTCAGCCTCGCCCCGCCCCCGACCTCGGCCCCGCCCCCGCCCGTCCCTGCGCTCCCCCGGGCCTGCCACGTGGGGCCCCCGCCAGCGGGAGGGGTACTTGCGGGAACTACCGGTCGGCTGCCCGCTAGACCTGGACCCGCGGTTGGCTTGCCCAGGGCTTTCCGGGTGAGCCAGCGCTCTTCTGCGCCTCGGGGCCCCAATCTGAGACCCTAGCTCACCGAGTCCTAGCTCACATCTAGCTTAGTCGGCTTCCTCTTCTAATCGCTTGAATTCCATCCTTCATTCACAGAGGCCCCACAGGCTCCTCCTTCTTCTGGAAACCTCCCATTAAGACCTTTCCCCCTCTTACGTGGGAAACTAGCAACCTGGCCTCCAACCCTCAGGAGTAGGACTGGCTACTCACTTGACCAGTACGTATGTATATATTTTAAGAATTCTGATTAATGTAAAAAACTTCTCTCTTCCTTCCCCAATTCAGTTCTGAAATGTACCCCCAAAAAGGGACGCACCAAAGATGTTTCTTCTGCATTTTCCCACCAGCCAAAAGAACAAAAATTTCCTGTACACGTGCCAAATAAACCGTACTACTCTCACTTTTCGAGCTAGATGTCACACCACGCCCTCAAATGATCAGGCTCTCTAAGGAGCCAGATTTCTTAACCGAAAGCTTGGGACAATGTTAATTTTTGTGTGAGGAGTGTCCTAGCAGTCTCTTTGATGTGGGATAGTCCTATTGAGGTGGATATCAGGACTCGGAAATGCAAATTTCTTGAGAAAATAAGCCACCCATTAAACTCCCATTGTTCTAGTCTGCTGGACATCATGATTATTTCCTCTACAGCTAAGCCAGCGGCCACCTGGGTCTAGGGGACCCAAAAGAAGGGCCTTCTGACAGAAGTGTAGCCAGTTAGTGCTCATGTCCCTCTTCTAGTTCAAAGGTTAGTGCCCAGCTGGCACTGTGTCTGTGCATTTCCACAGGGAATGGGGACCACTCCCCACTCTGCAGGTCCTAGGGAGACACCCAGATGGCAGTGCTAATGGGGAACAGAGCAGACAATCCCTAGAGCAGGTGGTAGGAAGAATCCGGGGCTGGATGGCAGCTTGTCCCTCAGGAACGGGTAGAGAGAAAAAAAGAGAAAAAGCACTGAAGCAATGCCAGAACGGGTAAATTGTTTATGCCACACTTGAAGAGACAGACTAGCTGGGCCCTGGCTTTTTCTAAAATTCAATTATTCTCACCCTGCAATTACAGCGCTCCAGTTGAGTAAGGGGTGGGGTGATGTTACATTTTCCAAGTGATTTCAAAGTAATAGTATCTCTTGCAGAATTTCCCTCGGAGCGCCGTCATCTTTGTAATAACCCTTTATATTTGTCTTTCTTGGTTAAACGCGGAGTATTTTTCAGACATTATGTCATCCATTTGGGATTCTTAATCCCATCTCCAATGGGGCTGTCAGAAATGGTCCAGTCCGTACCACTCCTTCCTGTCCTTAAATTTGGGGAAAGGAATGAGAAACTCACCAGAGATTAAGTAAAACAAGCATGCTTCTAACACAGAGAGCTCTGAAAAGTACGAAGGCCATAAATACGTATTACAAAGGGTGTGACTCTCTTCTGAAAACTGAGGTCTAAAAGCAATCCCATGGCTTTTCCAGGCCAGGTATCAATACTACACACAGGAAAATAAACCACCTGTCAGAGACAGAAGGGGAGGCAGGGCAAGACACCCACCACAGTGCCTATCACAGCATTCTCACTTGTTTGCAACCAGAGGAAGGGTAGAGCTGCCAAAGTCCACCAAAGCTGATAAGCTATCAGTAACCCATTAGGGGAATACAATTAATTATTAACACAGCTTGAAATCAAAAGGTGATGAACTCTCCATATCCACCCCCACACAAAATCCTGTACATATGCCCTGACCAAGTCCATCCTCCTTGTTGTTGAGTAGTTAGTTCTTTCACATCTAATGCCAGTGGGATCCCAATTCCATCATTTTCTCTAGCTAGTATGCTCTTTCTTGCTCTTAATAGGTTCGTGCAAAAGTAATTGCGGTTTAAAAGGTTAAAAATAATTGCAAAAACCCCAATTACTTTTGCACCACCTTAGTATTACCCCATTTCCACTTGTCAAAATTCTAACTCTTCAAAGCCACCTCCCTTCAGAAAGCTTCTTGATTCTTCTGAGGCATATTTGATCTGCCCTTTCAATTTTTGTTGACATTAAAAAATATTTACACTGCAACTCCAGTACAAGAAATATAGCAAACAAAAATTTTACACAACTTTCTTAGTACATGCAATATACTGATATTTTATATTCTATTTCAATTTTTTTTAAAGTGGCAACAAACACACAAAATTGATTTCATGACCCATTGAGTCATAATTCACAGCATTAAAACATTTTATATGGTTTACGGTACTCGCATTTTCCCCTTAAAATTATTACATTTCTATCCCTAACATCATTAGACTTTAATCTGTCTCGATTATCAAAGATTTCTGTATAGAACTGCATTTGCTAACATAACATCTTGCACCTAACAGATTCTCAACAAATATTTGTTGGATTAATGAATCAGCCAGCTCACTAAGTTTGACATCAGGCAGTGTTTAAGGGAACTAAACACAAAAATCTGACATTTTTGTGACTGCTATTTCCCTTCTGGCAAGCTACCACAGCTACCTGCAAAAAGACATGTAGACAGATTTCCTATAGCTGAAGGGAGTGGAATAGCCTTGGGAAAGAAGCCAGAGAACTGAGTTCCCCAGCTCTGACTGTATATAGGGTGGGACTATGGACTCAGAAAATCAAACCTCCTTCATGGTTTGTGTCAACAAGGTAGGCAACTAACTTATCAGCAGGCTGGGGCAAAGACCCCTCTTTCCACTCCCCAGTTATAGGGCCAGCTGGAGAGAGACAGGAGAGAGAAATCAATGATCAGGTTTCTCTACTTTTAAGGGGAAAAGTGAGTTTTCTGTTTCGGTATGGTTTAATGAATTTAAGAGGATCAGAGGAAATGTGAAGGTTCTAGTTTACCCAAAATCAGGTCCAAGGACCAGCACCCCACAGTCCATCAGCCAAATGAGTTAGAACACCTTTAGACGCCTCTATCGTTTCTGTTCTCCTCTGACGGTTTCGGCAGATGTAGTCAATTGGGAAAAGTAATGCTTAGTTCAGTAGCAAGTTATCTCTAGGAATTTATCCTAGATACCTAAATTATTTCCTATTTATACCTATTTATTCATCTGAGATACCTAAATTGTTGGCATTTAATTGTTCATTTTATTCCCTTATAGTCCTTTTTATTTCTGTAAGATCAATAGTCCCCTTTCATTCCTGTTTTTAGTAATGAGTCTTCCCCCACCCCCCTTGGCCAATCTAGCTAAAGGTTTGCCTATTTTGTCAATCTTTTCAAATAACTAATTTTTGGTGTTGCTGATTTTTCTCTATTGTTTTCCTATTCTCTATTTCATTAATTTCTGCTCTGGTCTTTATTAGGAAATATTACCTTTGTCCTCACTTTTGAACTCACGTTTAGCTAGGAAAAGAATTCCAACTTGATGTTGCATGAAGTTCTTTTTCCTTTTGTCCTAAGCATCTTTTGTGGGTTATGCTAGTCTGTTGCTGGTTTGATGACCTTTCTTTGTAAGCAATCTCTTTCACCTCTGGTTGTTTTTAAGATTCTCGGTCTTTGGTGTTCCAGAGTTTCACTCTGATACATACAGGAGTGCGATTTTCTTTTATCTTCAATGAATTTCTTCAGGTAGAGGATTCATATTTGTTTCTAATTCTGGAAAATTCTGTCTTTACGTCTTCCATATTGTGTCACTCATTCTATTTTAACTTGCAGGAACTCCTATTAGGCAAATGTTGGACCTTCTGATTCTCTCCTCTCTTCTTTTCCACTGTTCCCATTTACACCTCTCTGTGCTGCAATCCTATTGACTTAGTATTTGCTTCTGCAGGTTTCAGGGCTCTAACCAGTCTGGGCCAGTCTTTGTGGTAATTTTTCAGCTTGTGGTCCTTCTACATGCCAGTCATAGAAATATGGACTACAAATACCTGTATGAGGCCCAGGCTTAGGGATTTCTCGTCAATGCCTTTTTACCTTTGAGTTTCCTTACTGCTGCCCCAAGATGGTTGGCAGGGACTCTCTACTCCCCTCCCAGGCTCCAGCTCTCTTCATCCAGGACACTTCACTCCAGCTATTGTGCATCTCACAGGGTCTGAGGCCACTTCTTCTATCCTTTCCTGGGATGAAAAGCTTCAGTGCTCCTGCATTTTGTCCATAACCCTGGGAGCTGTGTTGTCACCAACTATCACCACTCTGGCTGCCCTTTCTTGTACCTCGATATTTTCTTTCCTTCCTTGTTTCCCTTATTCCATGTCCCCCAAATTCAGCTACTTAACAAAAAAAAAACTTTCCTATTGTGGCCAACATTTGTCAGTTGGTCAGCTCAGTGTGCCATGTTTTCAGAAGTCTCCCTTGTTTACTCATTTAAAAAATAGCTATTTTTAGAGCAGGTTTAGGTTCACAGCAGAACTGCACAGAAAGTGGAGATTTCCTGTATACACACAGCCTCCCCCACTATCAATAACCCCCACCACAGTGGTGTATTTGTTACAACTGAGGAACCTCCACTGACACATCCTTATCACCCCAAGTCCATAGTTTTTACCTCAGGGTTCATGCTTGTCTTTCACATCCTATGGGTTTGGACAAACGTGTAATGACATGTATCCACCATTACAATATTCTACAGAATAGTTTTCTTGCCCTAGCAATCTTCTGTGTTCTGCCTGTTCATCGTTCCTTTCCCCTAAACCCTGATCTTTTTACTGTCTCTAGTTTTGCCTTTTCCACAACGTCATGTAGTTGGACTCACACAGTATGTAGCTTTCTCAGATTGGCTTCTTTTACTTAGGAACATGCAATTAAGTTTCCTCTATGTCTTTTTATGGCTTCATAGCTCATTTCTTTGTAGCACTGAATAATATTCCATGGTCTGGATGTACCCCCATTTATTTATGCATTCACCTACTGAAGGGCATCTTGGTTGCTTCCAAGTGTTGGCAATTATGGATAAAGCTGCTATAAACATCTGTATGCAGGTTTTTGTGTGGACATAAGTTTTCAACTCATTTGGGCACAATACCAAGGAGTATGTTGCTGTACTTTATTGGTAAGAGTATGTTTAGTTTTGTAAGAAATTGCCAAAGTGACTGTACCATTTTGCATTCCCACCATCAATGAATGAAGTTTCATTGCTCCACATCCTCGCCAGCATTTGGTGTCAGTGTTTTGGATTTTGGCCGTTCTAACAGGTGTGTACTGGTTATCTAATTTTAATTTGTAATTCTCTAATGGCTTATGATGTTGAGTATCTGTTCATGTTTATTTGCCAACTGTATATTTTCTTTGGTGTGGGATGTCTGTTCAGGTCTTTGGCCCAATTTTTAATGAGTCTATTTTATTATTGTTGAGTCTTTGTATATTTTGGGTAAGAGTCCTTTATCAGATATATCTTTTGCAAATATTTTCTCCCAGTCTGTGGCTTATTTTCTCATCCTCTTGATTTTCCTCTTTTAAAAAAATAAAGAAAGTCCAGACTGGAAAAGTTACTAAGACACCCAGATAAAGCTGGCAATAGAGCCACAAAGAGAAAACAGGGTCTTCTCCAATAATCCCAAATCACTGAGAAATTTCAGGCACAAATTTTAACATTGCCAGTATAAAGAGGTAGTCATTTGTAAAACTACTTTCTTTTTCATACCATTAAAAAAATGGCCCTGTAGCACTATATAGAAATTAGGTTCTTTCTATAGACTGAGTTTGAAAAGCTCTGCATCATTTAAGAAGTTTAAGTTGGATAGTGCATATAAATGAAGCACTGTTATCATTTAAGGAGTTTCTAAATAAGTAGAATGGACTGTAGTGATGAAGCAAGCAGCCAGAGTGCTTTGGGAAGGTATTTTTAAAGGTTATAGATACACCATGAAGTACATGCAAAGAAGAGCAAGCATTAGAAAAAGAGGAGGGGGAGGGCCACCGTTGGGAGCTGGTCTCATGTAAGACTAATAGAAACTGTCTGATGGGAAAAGAGATTTAAAAAACAAGACAAACACACACATACACACAAGTGCCTACTCTGTTCCAGAAGTAAGGCTGTTAGTGTCTTTTCTAAGAAATCTTACTACCCAAGTCACAGTGAAATTACCTGGCTACTAATACTGGAGCTGCACCTTGCATGCCAAGTAACAAATTAATAATTCTAGTAACAAACTAATAATTGAAGTATTACAGCTCTGTAAAGGAAAAACCTGTATCAATGTATCAACAACACTATTTCAAACACAACTGCACATTTATACAAATTTGTTTTTATTTATTTACCACCTGGTGACCCGATCATTTCACAGTAAGACTGAAACAACCCAAGAAAACCAGGAATAAAAAGCCCAAGAAACTTTTGTATAATATTCAAGTATTTGCCTTTTCTGATTATATAAGAGAAAGTGAGTTATTAGGAAATACAACTTCCAAAGAGAAATTCAAAATGCTTCCAAAGAGAATCAGAAAAGTGATCTGTTAAGCCAGAGACCTATGCTCCAATTGGTTTGATTCAGTGGTTTTAAAATTCCAGGTCTTTGCCTCGCCCTACCGCCCGCATCCCAGGGAAACCAGAGTGCACATGAGGACCATCAACACCTAGAGCTCCTCAACCTCTGCTGGACACTGCGACAAACTGACACCTTGCCTGCTTTTCTTCTTCTGAGGAGTTTCCAGTTCAAGTTTCTCTTCTCACACACTGTCACATAAAATGGAATTTCTGCTTCGTCCCTTCCCTGCCACCAAGCCAAAATATAAATAAATAAATAAATATATAAATACATAAATAAATAAATAAAATTTTGAAAAGGTTAAATAAAACTGGTTTTTAAAACCCAGTTGAAGCGAGGTAAGACTGAAGTTACCCTGAAGGGACTGGAAGATTTTAAAACGGGGGGAAGTGAACACAAAAAACAGTGCTTCCCAAAACACTGCAACCCACAGGCATAGTGATAACTTTCTAAATTGAAATGCTGAAATGTGTGGACTTTGGCAGGAGTGTCATGTTTTCCAAAGCCAACTTCTGGAAATCTTAACCTGGATTCAGAAAAATTCCTAACAAGATGACCCAATAGCCAGGAAGAAGTTATTGAGCAAGGGAAATGAGAGATTCAATCACAAACATATCAACAGAAGAGAAGGACACACACCTGGGAGAAAGGTTCAAGAAAAACTCACATCCCATCATAAACCTTCCTTGCTGTTGAATTTCACGTATTCTGATTCTTGATTTTAAACCTGAAACTTACTACAGATCAGTAGTAATAAAGAGTAAGGGTGTCTGTGCATGTGGGAGGGGAGGAGGGAAATCAACATGGTCTACTGTAAAGTAATTGAAATAAACAGAAAAACTTTATCTGGCCTTTCTCAGGAGGCAAAGGGAGAAATAAATGCCCCTTTCAAAGTCAGCTCAAGTCACAGGTGTCAGAAACTCAATTCCTGGAGATTAGGTCAGTAAGGGCCTGACTATACCACCAGTTGGTTTTACTACGTCTTTCACACTTGCCAGCAATAGTAGTATCTTGAAAAATTTTTGCCTTACATGCCTTTTTATTACTTTTCCCAGTTGCTCAAATAAAGTAACTCTCTACTTTAAAAAATGTGCAGTGACTTCATTCATTATCACTTCTGACACCAGAAGGGAGAACTGCTTAGTAAGCAGAGCTTCTAGGTGTAATTTCAGCTTCTGTAGGTTTCTACAGCGCCTGCTGGTTTTGCTGGCTCTTCAAGATTCCCCCAATTCACCCACTCCATCTACACAGCAGCAGTGTCACCCCCATTTGCTCTACAAAGGCAACAAGGCAATTTCCAGCTGATGTAATACTTAGAATGGAACTTGCTTCTTGGTGATACTATGTTTAATAGAAATAAAGGAAAAAAATATATCTTATTCTACTGGGTTGTTGCAAGGGAAACATGAACACAAAAGTCCCTTCAGTCTATGTTGATCCTGCATGAGTCACAGCCGAGTCCAGAAGTCTAATTTCTCTATTCAGTCCATATCCTGGTTGTCCAGTCACAGAAAGAACAGACTCTCGCACAGCTGGATGGCTGGTTCATGATGCAAGATTTGTCCTGACAGGAAAGCTAGCTTGTGGGCATACTTGCAAGGAGCTGGAACTCTGATGGTACCAGGCCAATTCCAGTACATGTGGCATAGTTTGAAAGTCAACCTGCGGGCCAAGAAGAAAAGATGAACCTTATGACCCTTCACCTTCAATTTGGGGAAGATTATGTACTTGCGGGTGCATATTTTCCAGCAAACTAGGGGATTAAGGAATATGTGATGCAACTTTTATTTATTTATTTTTACATGATGCAACTTTTGGGAATCATTATTTTGAAGTGGAATTGTTTCTATTGCCACCACCATTTGTAAGCTAGGAGGACATGGGTAAATTCCCTCACTTTAGGTGCCCCCCCCTATTTTTATATCAAAATAAGGAAAACACGTTCTTTTGTTTTGCCTCAAGAATAGCCAGCAGAAGGATAAATACCCCAGCAAAGTATTGATATAATCTGATCTTAAGGGCTTTGGGTCTCAAATCAGGTTGGATATCAAAATCATCCAGAGCAGTTTTTTTGTTGTTGTTTTGTTTTCAAAGATTTTGCTGGGGAAGGGGAACAGGACTTGATTGGGGAACAGTGTGTACTATTGACTTTTTTTCCAAGTCAAGTTGTTGTCCTTTCAATCTTAGTTGTGGAGGGTGCTGTTCAGCTTCAAGTTGTTGTCCTTTCAGTCTTAGTTGAGGAGGGCGCAGCTCAGCTCCAGGTCCAGTCGCCATTTTCTAGTTGCAGGGGGCACAGCCCACCATCCCTTGCGGGAGTCGAAACCGGCAACCATGTGGTTGAGAGGACACGCTCCAACCAACTGAGCCATCCGGGAGCTCAGTGGCAGCTCAGCTCAAGGTGCCCTGTTCAATCTTAGTTGCAGGGGGCGGAGCCCACCATCCCTTGCGGAACTCGAGGAGCTGAACCGGCAACCTTGTGGTTGAGAGCCCACTGGCCCATGTGGGAATCGAACCGGCAGCCTTTGGAGTTAGGAGCATGGAGCTCTAACCACCTGAGCCACCGGGCCGGCCCCAGAGCAGTTTTTTAAAATACAAATGCCTCAGAATGGTTGGGGGTAACTCCTGGACATCAGTATTGTTTTTAAAGCTCTTTGAGTAATTTTAATGTACAAGGATTACCAATCGCTTCTCAAAAAAATACCATTGTCATAAAAGACATAAAGAAACTCAAGGAGTAAATATCCCTGGGGGTGGACAGTGACTTCACCTTAGTTAACTGTCCAGAATTATTTCAAGTGAGAAAGAGTGAGTTACTGGTCAGCTCACCTCTGCATATGATCAGGGCTCAGGTTTGCAGTGTTGAGAACACACACATAATGGGTAGGAAGGCCACAACCCTGCCGTACATGATGGGCCAGAAGGTAGAAGTCCACCCTAATAAAGAAAAAGGACAAAATAATGATATGTTTGGATTTGGCCACACAAAGGTGGAAAAAATCTTGGAGATCATTGTAGCTCCTTCACCTAAGGAGCTACACCTTAGGTGAAGCTTCACCTTAGGTGAAGGAGTTACAATGATCTCCAAGATTTTTTCCACCTTTGGTTCAACACACACAGAGACCAAACCATGATTAGAACTCAGGTCTTCTGACTCTACAGGCTGTTCAAGAATGGTGATAGGAACTACCATTTTTGGGTGCAGAACGTTAAGCATGTATGAGCTCAGGGGGAAGAAGGTATGTTCAATATTTTATACTTAAGAAGTAAAAACTTTATTTTTTTTTCCTGATAGTTTTTTAAGCTTTATTTTTTAACAGTAAACTCTGAGGATTCCATTCCACATCTCCCCAACCTACCCAGTCCAATATCCAGGGAATGGATAACCTCTGCAACCTATTCTTGCTGAAATGTCATGTTTTGTCCACTTACCACTCACAGCTTGTTATTGTATGATCTACCACAGTCCCAGGGGAGGGAGTCACAAAATACTCAGTGGCGGCCAGGTACAGATTGATGCTGATTTTCTTCTGAACTACGAATACCACCATCTTGGGCTGATAATTCTCAAAAGCTTCAAAACACTTCTGTAGCTGAGGAATCTCATAGTTGGCAACTGTCTTTAGCTGGCCGTCAGACACTCCATCACGGTACACCACAATCTTCTCTGGGAGACAGTGGTTCACCTGAAATGACACCTACTGAGGTGAGCGTGGAGCCCTGGGACTAACGAGCACGGGCAGTGAGAGGCCTGCTCAGAACACCACTGGGCCCAAAGCCACCATGTCAGAAGAGCAAGGGGGAAAAAGCTTCTTGTCATTTTTACACTTCCTCAGGGTAGTGAAACAGGCCTGGTACAGCAAAGGTTTTATAAAATATGAAAGCAAAACAAACAAGTTATGAGTCATACGCATATGGGTCATATTCAGTGTGAACAAAGTCAGAAGGAATGGGAGGAAAATTATGGGCTAAATCAATCTTCTTCTACTTGGATTTAATACTAATTACTGTCTAGGCCAAGAACAAGGTGAGCTGTTAGAGAAATTCTAACACAGACCACACATCCCACTAATGGGCCATCCTCACAATTTTATGTACCAGCAACACCCAAAGTTGCAAACAAGTGAAAGGGTCCTTTACTAAATATTATCCTACAATCAGGTATAATGTGAAACATTTTTACTATAACTAAGTAATTAGCAAACAGTCATGGTAAACTGTCCACGGATCCAAAGCAAATTAAATGCTGGCTTAAATCAGTTTAAAGAATATTTTTTTCCCCATTTAGAGAATATAATTATGTTCTAGTCATGTTCAACTTCAACAGTTAGAGAATAAGATGTTCCATTTTAAACTAGAAGTTCTCTGAAAACTATTTTAGTTTAATTCACAGTTAAGTGACAGTTTGATTATAGTTGAGTGTAGCTCATTCTAGAGTTTTGTTCACAAAACCTAAATTATCACTGAATTAAATATGTACATACTATACATTCTCTATATGTTACGTACTTTATGTGAAAATTTAAGTTTCATTTCAAAGGACCCTTTCTTAAAATAATCACCTAGACATTTTGGCAGCTTAAGTTCATAATTTCAAATATTTTATAAATGTTCCATTCCTTTTTTTCTGAGAGAAACCTCAAATACTACATTTACAGACATGTAATTGATCTTCATATTCCAAGATTAGATTTCCTGCCCCAGTTGGTAGCACCTTTTCTGTTTCTGTGTTGCTTTTGGCTGTCTAACATCTATTCCACCTTTTTTGGTCAGAGCATCGAGTTTCTTCCAGCCTCCTGCAAGAGAGCCTGGTGAGACTATTAATTGAGGTACCTTCCCCTAATCTAGGCTTTCTCAACCTGACACGTGGGACTGGATAATTCTTTGCTAGGTCTAGTTCACCTGACACGTGGGACTGGATAATTCTTTGTTAGGTCTAGTTCATCTAGTCCATTCTTGTCACTACAGGATATTTAACAGCATTTGGGCCTCTACCCACTAGATGCCAGTAGCAATTTCCCCAAATGATAACCCAAAATGTCTTTAGACACTGCCCACTGAGAAGACAAAACTGCCCCCAGATGAGGACCACTGCACTAACCAAAGAACAGGGAGATGACTCAAGCCACACCGACATTCCTCCCTTGCTCTGAATCTTGAGCAGAGAATGAAAATCACTTGGAGTTTGGTCCCTCTGATGTGGTACTTCTTCGTGTCCCTGCTTCTGGACCTCCAGGAGCTACCCTGGCTCCTGTGCATTCCCAGCTTAACGCTCAACCTTTTCATCACTCCTGAGACTTTCCATGATCCTATCAATCAACTCCCCTTTCACTAACGTTAGCACAGGCCTGTGATTCCCCAAAGACCCCTAACTGATATGCTGTGTCAAAAAGGTAAGCACCACCACAGCACTGAGACACGGAAGAAATCCTCATTTCACAGACGGGGAGACAGAGGAAGCACTCTGGATCTAGGACCAGGCAACCTAGGACTAAGTCCAACTCTGCAGCTCTTCAGTTATAATCATGAAGACTCAATTTCCTCAGTTGAAAAATGGAGACAAAGGACCCCCTTATACCTCCTTCTCAGGGTTGTTAAGAGGGATAAAGTAAATATACCAGGTGTGCCAAAAAAACATATACACATGACTTGTATTCATCTTTTATTATCGGTATATAGTATCAGAATTTTAATACAGTTTTTTCCTTTCTTAAAATGTGTATACATTTTTTTGGCACGGTGTGTGTGTGTGTGTGTCTACACATACATATAATTTAAAGTGGTACACTAAATTGAGACTGAGCTACATTAACAGAAGGGACATAAGATCAATGGAATGAAAAATGGAATCCAATTCATTGGAAGTATTCACTGACATCACCTCTTCATTTAAAATTTGCTAACGAACCACTGAACATGAGGACTATACTCTATACTATGTAAGCTTCCAGGAGAAGTGAAAGATGTGATTCCTGTTATCAAGGAGCTTAAACATCTAGTAACAGTCAACAATGGTAACTTTTTTAGGTTCTCTCATCCATTTTCATCACTTCATAAATGATAAAACCATGCTCTAAGGAGGGGTCAGGACATGTGACAAATCACAATACTGATACATAAATGTTAAATGTACTGTGTGTTATTAAAGTACTTCTGTACACGAAACAACAAATTAATGAGTGCCTTGAAAGCAGGGTTGTGCTTGTCTGGCTTGGTATCCCTAGTACTGGGTACAATGCAAGGGTCAAGTAGAAAATAAATATCTGCTAAAAGCCTGAGATTTTTTTTTTTTTAATGTGTGGCTTCATTCATTGACAGAACACACATTTAATGTCGAGTAGATATAAGCCACTGTGCCTGTCTCAAAAATTTAGAAAATTATTTCAATACCATCCAAATATTCACGGAACTCAAATTAGAACTGGGAGACAGAGACATAAAGCAAATGCTCTCAATACATTATAAATAACATAATTAAGGTATCAGTAAAATGCTCGGAGAACAGAGAAGTGTATGACGTTTGTTCTCTGGAGGGAGAAGTGAACATTACACCTCAGGAAAAGGCGTGATGAAAGAATCAGCAGACAGTTCAGTCAGCATAGAAGGATAGAAGGACCCAGGTAGAGCAGAGGCAAACACCTAGACTGTGGCCGGACAAGGCTGAAGTAAATGACTGAAGACCAACCTCTGTGATCAGGCCCATGTTTAGAAGATTCCTCCGGCAACAATCTACAAAACAGACTGAAGATGATTACAAATGAATATTAGGAGATCACTTCCAGTTCAGGATGTCAAAAGACATAGAGAAGTTTCATTCCCATGTTAACACCAGAAAAATCAAAATAATGTAAAAACCACACATATATATGGGACTATTAAAGACCAGTAGCTACAGCAAGCCTTGACAAACTGATCTCCAAAAAGGAGAAGGCTTCACAGCTGAGCGGTGAATTTCTGAAGCTTCCAAGGGACAAATGCCAGGAGTGAGTGTGGGCAGCAGGAAGAGGAGGTCTGAGGTCTGAGAAAGTTTATCAGGTCAACAAGAGGCCAGATAGACGGGACTCTAGGGAAATGGCCCAGTAGGAAGCACCAGGAATCTGTCTCCCCACCTAGATAACAAGTGCACTGGCAGAATCTGTCTGATGCAACTATTTTGGAACTCGGGAGTCTGTTGAGGGCTTGCAACATCCAAGGGAAGACTTGGACAGCTAATATTAATATTAATACCAGCTCTTAGCACAATAGCAGTTCCCTACCCCCCACCCTCAGCCACATTTCAGGACCCTGTCCTACAAATATTAGGATCTGTGCTCTGACTGCCAGTTGCTGCTTCTGATTATGGAAGTGCAGAGTCTGGGGGACATTGGTGTTGCACTTCCCCCCCCAACTGAAGTGACTTCCAGTAGCTCTAACAGGCTGATGCGATTCCTCCATGCCCCCGTTCATTTTTTCCCGTTTCCTCTTGGGAGTCAGACATTAAAGACAAGAACATTTAAAAAACAACTGCATATGTGAGGGGAAATTAGAAAGTAACCACTCATGCCCAGGGAAAGACCTGAGAAGACCTTAAATTTATACTGCAGGCTGAGCCCCAGCACAGATATAGCCTACAACAATCAAAAAACAAAAACAATAACAAAAAACCAGCAAACCCTGGGGAAGGAGAAGAATCTGATTTCCAGAGTTAGCACATTATTGGATTAAAATGTCATTTTCACCAAAAAGTCATAAGGCATACAAAAAAGAAAAAAAAAAACACAGAAAAATATAGCTCATTCAGAGGAAAAATTAAATCAACAGAAACTGTCGCTGAAAAAGATCTGATGGCAGACACATACTAGCCAAAGACTTTAAAACAACCATCTTAAAGATGCACAAAGAACTAAAAGAAGATATAGAGAAAGTAAATAATGTGTGAAACAATGGAACTATCAATGAAGAGAAAACCTGAAAAATAACCAAAAAGAAATTTGGGAGCTGAAAAGCACAGTAACTGAAATAAAAAATTCACTAGCCAAAGTCAAAGGTAGATTTAAGTGGACAGAAGAAAGAACCAGTTAACGTGAAGAGAGGACAATGGAAATTACCAAGTCTGAGGAAGAGAGAAAAAAGATTTGGAGGAAAAAAAAAAAGAGCCTAAGAGACCTGTAGGACAACAGTCAGCGAACCAACATACACATCGTGGGAGTCCCAGAAGGAGAAGAAAGAAAGACGTAGGGAGAATATTTGAATAATGGCTGAAAACTTTCTAAATTTGATGAAAGACAGTAATATAAACATTCAAGAAGCTCAATGAACTCTAAGTAAGATGAATTTAAAGAGACGCACACCAAGATACATTATAATCAAATTTTCAAAAGCTGAAGACAAAGAATCGTGAAAGCAGCAAGATAAAAGCAAATCATCACATACAAGGGATCTATCCTCAATAAGATTATCAGCAGACTGTTCATCAGAAACTTTGGGGGCCAGAATGTAATGTGCTGATACAAAGTGCTAAAGGAAAAAAATCCATCCAAAACTCATCTGGCAAAGCATTCCTTCAAAAGTCAAGAAGAAATTAAGACCTTCCCAGATAAACAAAAGCTGAGTGAGTTTGTTACCAATGGACATGCCCTCAAGGATGAAATGAAAGAATGCTACACTGTAACATGAAGCTGTATAGAGAAATAAAGATCTCAATCAGGCAAAAAACGCAGACAATTATAAAATCAGTATTACTCTAACAATGGTTTGTTTACTATATTTTTTGTTTTCTACATGATTTAAGAGATTGCATATTTAAAGAAAAAATTTAGTCTAAAACCTAGTATTATTGTAACTTTGGTTTATAACAATAAATCTTGTTTTTTCACATAATCTAAGAGACAAATGCATTTAAAACAATGATTAGTTTATGTTTTGGGGCACATGATGTATAAAGATGTAATTTTGTGACCTAACAGCTGAAGGGGGTAGGGAAAGACTTATAAAGGAGGACAGTTTTTGTATGTTACTGAAGTTAAGCTGCTATAAAGTCAAATTAGAGTATTTTAACTTTAGGACGTTAAATGTAATCCCCATAGTAACCATAAAGAAAATAGCTATTGAACATACACAAAAGGAAATGAAAAAGAAATTTGAAAGTTTCACTACAAAAAATCAACTGAGCATAAAAGAAGACAGTAATACAGTAAATGAGGAACAGAAAAAAAAATCCATAGGGCATATAGAAAACAAATAGCAAAATGACAGAAGTCCCTCTTTATCAGCAATTACTACAAATGTAAATGGACTAAACAGTCTAATAAAAAGACAGAGATTGGCAGAATGGATAAAAACATATGATCCAACTATATGCTGTCTACAAGAGACTCACTTAAATCCAAAGACACAAATAGATTGAATATGCAAGAATGGAAAAAGATATTCCATTAAATAGTAATAAAAAGAGAGCAGGGATGGCTATGTTAGTATCAGATAAAATAGACTCTAAATCAAAAATGGTCATAAGAGACAGATACATTATACATTAATAAAAGGTTCAATACTGCAAGATGTAATAATTACACAGCTAATGACAGACCATCAAAATAAAAATATATGAAGCAAAAACTCACAGAATTGAAGGGAGACTCATTAGGGAAATGCAAATCAAAACTACAGTGAGATACCACCTCACACCTATTAGGATAGCTAAAATAAAAAACCCAAACAAAAAACCCAACCCAGAAAACAAGTGTTGACAAAGATGTGGGGAAATTGGGATCCTTGTACACGGTGAGAATGTAAAATGGTACAACTACTCTAGAAAGCAGTTCCTCAAAAAATTAAAAATAGATTTAACAAGAGGATCAAGCAATTCCAGTTGTGGATATCCACCCTAAAAAACTGAAAGCAGAATCTCAAAAAGATATTGGTACACCCATGTTCATAGCAGCATTATTCACAACAGCTAAAATGTGGAAAGCAACCCAAGTATCCATCAACAGATGAACAGATACAGAAAATGTGATATATACATACCATGGAATATTATTCAGCCTTAGGAGGAAATTCCACAACTTACTACAACATGGATGAACTTCGAGGATATTATGCTAAGTGAAATAAGCCAGTCACAAAAAGACAAACACTGTATGATTCCACTTATATAAGATACCGAGAGCAGTCAAAATCAGAAAGACAAACTAGAATGTGGCCCAGGGGAGGGGAGAATGGGGAGTCATTGTTTAATGGGGATAGAGTTTCAATTTTGCAAGATGAAAATAATTATGGAGATGGATAGTGGTGATGATGCACATTATAAATGTACTTAATACCACTGAACTGTATACTTAAAAATGGTTAAGATGGTAAAATTTACGTTGTATATATTTAAAAAAAAGAAAAGACCAGGCAAGCCATCAGCAATTGTGGATGCAGGAAGGGCAGGCTGAAGTCTGGAACATCCCCCAAAACAATAATTACTTGTTCAAGTTAACTCGCCACCCCAATCTCTTCCCAATTCTGCTAGGAGGGAAGTGAAAGTGGAACTAAAAAGCAGCAAGAGCCTCTACTCTTACACATCCTACAGCTGCCTGCTACTTCTGATGCCAAAGGCAAGACCTGGATCCACTCCCTTCCTGCTCTAGGGTCAAACACTAATCATGACAAGTTTAGCCCTATGGAGTCATTATTCACAGCCGCAGCCAGAGCAACACTGGCACCAACAGGGGCTGAATTAACCAGAACTGAGTTCAATCATCTTAAAGCCCAAGCCAAATAACAGATGAACTTTCAACATCTGGTGATTACTCATCATGAGGGATAAAGCTAAGTCAAAAATACAGTTTGGTTTTGATTTTCACACTTGAGTGGAAGGAAACACCAGTACTCAGACTCACATGTTAGGTTTTAGTGGCTCATGAGACATCCAAGTGGGGAGGCCAAGCAGGCAGCTGGAGATGTGGGCTAGGAGCTGAGATGAATGCTATGGACTAGAGCGGTGGTTCCCCATATGTGCGCTGGGGTCCCATCCTTCCCCCCCAGGGGTCTCTGAGACACACAAGGTCAAAACTACTTTTATAATACTACTGCATTATTTGCCTTGTTCACTCTCATTCTCTCACAAATGTACAGTAAAATTTTCCAGAGTGTAAATGTGTGACATTGCCACAGACTAAATGTAGAGTATTTACTTGTTTTGCTAACCCAAACATTAAAGCCAGCTACAGAAATGTAAAACAATGGCACTCTTTGCACTGAACATTTTGGAAGTAGTCATGTTTAATTAAAAATGTTATTTATGTTATTAACATGTACTGAGTTTATTTTTCTTACTTTTTTATTGAGGTGTCATTGACATTAGTTTCAGGTGTACAACATAATCATTCAATATTTGTGTATGTTGTGAAATGACCACCACAATGTGTCACCACACAGTTACAATTTTTTTGTGATGAAAACTTTTAAGATCTACTCTTAGCAACTTTCAAATATGCAATGCAGTATTAACCATAGTTGCCATACTGCACATTACATCCTTATGACTTATTTTATAATTGAAGTTTGTTCCTTTTGAACCCCTTCACCCATGTCTGCATTGCTGGCCTCTGGAAACCAACCACCAATCTGTTCTCTGTATCTATGAGCTTGGTTTTTTGTTTTGTTTATTTTATTGGGGAAGGGGAACAGGACTTTATTGGGGAACAGTGTGTACTTCCAGGCCTTTTTTCCAAGTCAAGTTGTTGTCCTTTCAGTCTTAGTTGTGGAGGGTGCCGTTCAGCTTCAAGTTGTCCTTTCAGTCTTAGTTGTGGAGGGCGCAGCTCAGCTCCAGGTCCAGTTGCCATTTTCTAGTTGCAGAGGGCACAGGCCACCATCCCTTGCGGGAGTCGAACTGGCAACCTTGTGGTTGAGAGCTCACGCTCCAACCAACTGTGCCATTCGGGAGGCACCTCAGCTCAAGGTGCTGTGTTCAATTTTAGTTGCAGGGGGCACTGCCTACCATCCCTTGTGGGACTGGAGGAGTTGAACCAGCAACCTTGTAGTTGAGAGCCCACTGGCCCATGTGGGAATCAAACCGGCAGCCTTCAGAATCAGGAGCGCTATAACCACCTGAGCCACCGGGCTGGCCCAGATTTTCATTTTTTAGATTCCACATATATAAGTAAGATCACACAGTATGTTTTTGTCTGACTAATTTCACTTATATAATGCCCTCAAGGTCCATCCATGTTATTGCAAATGGCAAGATCTCATTCTTTTTTATGCCTGAGTTAACATTCCTGTGTGTGTGTGTGTGTGTGTGTGTGTGTGTGTGTGTGTGTGCATATGCATATACATATAGCGTGTTTCCCTGAAAATAAGACGTAGCCGGATAATCAGCTCTAATGTGTCTTTTGGAGCAAACATTAATATAAGACTGGGTTATATTATAGTAAAATAAGACCAGGTCTTATATTAATGTTTGCTCCAAAAGACACATTAGAGCTGATTGTCCAGCTAGGTCTTATTTTCAGGGAAACACAGTATACACAGAGGGTGTATACGTATTTTAAGAAAGGAAAAAACTGTATTAAACTGGTAATACTCAATATATATCAATATATACTGATAATAAAAGATGAATACAAGTCATGTGTATACATTTTTTTTTTGGCACCCCTGGTATATACACACACACACCTACCACATTTTCTTTATTCATTTATCCATCAATGGACACATAGGTCATTTCCATATCTTGGTTACTGTAAATAATGCTGCAATGGACAGGGAGTTACATGTATCTTTTCAAGTTAGTATTTTCATTTTCTTTGGATAAATACCCAGAAGTGGAAGTGCTCAATCACTTGGGAGTTCTATTTTTTATTTCTTGAGGAAACTTCATACTGTTTTCCATAGTGGCTGCATCAATTTATGCTTCCACCAACAAGTGCACAAGGGTTCCCTTTTCTCAACATCTTCACCAACACTTATTTCCTGTCTTATTGTTACTTGTAAGTACATTTAAAAACCATTAAAATTTTAACTTCTGATATATTATTGATATATACCATATAAACAAAAACTCAAATAATATTAAACAATGCAAAGTGTTCCTTAGACCAAAAATTATGAGAACTGCTGGACTTGATATAAATCTAAACACAGGTATTTTAAAAAACCATAGATTAGATAAGCTTCAGCTGCCTACAAGGTTTCAGGTGGTGGACCAGGAAGTCTGAGAAACCCTGCAACTGAGGACGACTGGAAAAGCCAGCAAAATATAAAAGCATCTAGCTGAAAGCTTTAGATTTGGGCGGCATCAGGGGAATAGGGGGCCCAGGAAAATACTCGGAAGCCAGGCTTTTGAATCTCTTTTTCCCCGGCAGCATTTTTAGATTTTGCTGATTCCACAAAGGTACCTAAAAGACTAGGAGGGGCTCAGGGATGCTTTTATTTTTTTTGGGGGGGGGGATATAATTTGCTAAACCATTAAAGTTACCATGTTGGGGCTTAAAATTCAAAGGTTTTCTCCATTTATAGAATTTTGCAACTATCACTACCATCTAATTTTAGCACACATCACCCCAAAAGGCAATCTCATACCCATTAACAGTCACTTCCTATTGCCTCCACCTCAAACTCCTAGAACATATTAATGTTATTTTCTCCTTCTTTGGATTGGCTATTCTGGACAAACAATCACATGTGGTCTTTTGTGACTAAATAATTTCACTTAATATTTTCACAGTTCATCCATATTGTATCATGCATTCCTTTGTGTTGTCAAATAATATTCCACTGCAGGCTATACCACATTTTGTTTGTCCAGTTATCAGTGCACCAATATTTGGATTTTTCTATTTTGGGCAATTCTAAATAATACTGGTATGAACATCTGTACAAAAGTTTTTGTGCGGACACGTTTTCAATTCTTTTGGGTGTAGACCTAGGAGTAGAATGGATGAGTCAGATGTTAATTCCATGTTTAACATCCTGAGGAACTGCCAGACTGTTTTCCAAAGTAACCCCACCGTTTTCCAATCCATCAGCAATGTATAAGGGTTCCAATTTCTCCACATCCTTGATAACACTTTCATTATGTCCTTTTTTAAAAAAAAAAGAAAAGATTTTTTTTATTAGGGAAGGGGAACAGTGTGTATTTCCAGGACTTTATTGGTGTTTTTCCCAGGACCCATCAGCTCCAAGTCATTATCCTTCAATCTAGTTGTGGAGGGCACAACTCTGCTCCAAATCCAGTCACCGTTTTCAATCTTAGTTGCAGGGTGCGCAGTCCACCATCCCATGTGGGAGTTGAACCGGCAACCTTGTTGTTAAGAAAACACTCTCTAACCAACTGAGCCATCCGGCCACCTCTATTATCTTTTTAATTTTAGCCATCTTAGTGTGTGTGAAGTGGTATCTTATTGTGTGTATGGTTTTAAATTAGAGACTTTATGTTTTAGATCAGTTTTAAGCTTACAAAAAACTTGAGACAGTACAGAGTTCCCACCAACCTACACACATACAGTTTCCCCTATTGTTACCATAATACATTGGTGTTACATTATTCAAGTTGAACAAATACGGACACATTATTAACTCAAGTCCATAGTTTATATTAGGGTTCACTCTTTGTGTTGTGCATTCTATGAGCTTTGACAAATGCATAATGACAGGTATCTACCATTACAGTATCATACACAATAGATTTACAGCCTTAAAAATCCTGTGCTCCATCTATGAGTATTTATCCTTCTCTTCCTCACCCTCCCCAAACCCTGGCAACCACTGATGTTTCCACTGTGTATAGTTTTGCCTTTTCCATAATGTCATATAGTTGGAATCATAGTATATAGCTGTTTCAGATTGGCTTCTTCTACTTATTAACTTGCATTTAAGGTTCCTCCATGTCTTTTCATGACTTGATAGCTCATTGCTTTTTAGCACTGAATAAAATTCTCTATTGTCTGGATGTACCAGTTGATTTTTCCCTTCACCTACTGAAGGACGTCTTGGTTGTCCCCAGGTTTTGGCAGCTATGGATAAAGCCACTATATACATCTTTGTGCATGTTTTTGTATGGACATGTTTTTAACTCCTTTGGGTAAATATTAAGGAGTGCAACTGCTGGATCTTATGGTAAGAGTATG
The DNA here is from genome assembly GCF_057876585.1 of Rhinolophus sinicus. Classification (NCBI taxonomy): domain Eukaryota; kingdom Metazoa; phylum Chordata; class Mammalia; order Chiroptera; family Rhinolophidae; genus Rhinolophus; species Rhinolophus sinicus. The sequence continues at coordinate 90,546,090 of NC_142515.1, read as the reverse complement.
TTTAGTTTTGTAAGAAACTGCGAAACTGTTTCCAAAGTGGCTGTACTATTTTGCATTCCCACAAGCAATGAGTGTGAGTTCCTGCTGTTCCACATCCTCACCAACATTTGGTGTTGTCAGTGTTTTGGATTTTGGCCATTGTAACAGGTATGTAGTGGTTATCTCATTATTGTTTTAATTTGAAACGCCCTAATGTTATATTTGGTACCTTTTCATATGCTTATTTGTGATCTGTATATTTTCTTTAGGGAGATGTCTGTTCAAGTCTTTACTCCACCTTTTAATCAGATTGCTCGTTTTCTTAAGTTTTAAGAGTTCTTTGTATATTTTGGATGACAGTCCTTTATCAGTTATGTTTTGTAAATATTTTCTCCCACTCTGTAATTTCTTTTCATTCTTAGTGTCTTTCACAGAGCAGAACTGTTTAATTAAATCCAGCTTACCAATTCTTTCACAGATCATGCTTTTTTGTATCTAAAAAGTCATCAACAAACCCAAGATCACCTAGATTTTCTCCTATGCTATCTTCTACAAGTTTTATAGTTTTGCATTTAAAGTTTGCAATACATTTTCAATTTTTTGAAAAATCTCTGTATAGATTCTTTTTTTTTTTTTTGCATGTATTATGTCCACTTATCCCAATACCATTTGTTGAAGAGACTATCTTTTTTCCACTAAAGTGCCTATGCTCCTTTATCAATCACTAAACTCAGTTTTGTATACATCTATTTCTGGAATCTCTAATCTGTTGCATTGACATGTCTATTCTTTTGCCAATACCACCCCATCTGGATTACTGTAGCTTTATAGAAACTTTAAATTGAGTAACGCCAGTCCCCCGAGTTTGTTCTTCTTCAGTAGTGTGATTTTTGCCTATGCATTTAAACTTTACAGTTTGTAAATATCCACAAAATAACTTCCTTCCTTGCCTCTTCTAGCTTCCGGTGGTTGCTGACAATCCTTGGTGTTTCTTGGCTTGTAGATGCATCACTCCAATCAATGCTTGCACTTTCACATAACTTTCTCCCGTGTGTCAGTGTCTCTGCTTCTTCACATGGCCTTCACCCTATGACTGACTAAATTTCCCTCTTCTTATAAGAACATCAGTCACTGGATTAGGGCCCACCCTAATCCACTCACCTCATCTTAACTCGATTGCATTTACAGGTGGACATAAATTTGGAGGGCAAGTGTTCACCTCAGTACAGTCATAGTGTATAATTTTTTATATGCATTATTAAATTTTCTTTGCATTTTTTTGGAAGAATTTTTGCATCTATGTTCATGAGAAATATTGGTCTATAGCCTTCTTTAGTGTAATGTCTTTATTTGTTTTGGTGTTAAGTGGCAGGTATCTCGTGATTTTTCCATTTCCCTAATATCTAATGATATTAAGCTCTTTTAATGTGCTTTTCTTCTCAATTTGTATAAGCTCTTTGGAGAAATGTCTATTCAAATGTTTGCCCATATTAAAAATGGGTTATCTCTTTGTTGAGTTGTTAAAGAGCTCTTTTTATATTCTAGAAATTAGACCAGATATATTAGATGAATGATTTGTTCCATTCCATCGGCTGTCTTTTCACTTTCTTGATAGTGTCCTTTGAAGCACAAAACATTTTAATTTTGATGAAGTCCAATTTATTTGTTTTACTTGCTTTTGCTTTCGGTGTCATTTATATCTAATAAACTGTTGTCTTAAACGTGGTTACAAATATTTACAACATCTTATCATCTAGAATTTTAGTTTTAGTTCCTACATTTATTTAGGTCTTTCATTCATTTGGAGTTAATTTATGTTGTGGGAAGCAAAGATCCAAATTTATTCTTTTGCACGTGAATATACAGTAGTTCCTGCACCGTTTCTTGAAAAGACTATTCTTTTGACTCCTGAATGTCACCCTTGTAGAAAAACAGTTTACCACAGGCACACAGGTTTATTTTTGGACTCTCAATTCTACGCCACTGATCTCTAAGTCTACCTCTATGTCAGTATTGGGCTGTCTTGCTAATCTGGCTTTGTAGTAAGTTTTGAATTCAGAAAGTGTGAGTCCTTTAACTTTGTTCTTTTTCAAAATTGTTTTTGCCTATTTTGGACCTTTTTGTATTTCCATACATATTTAAAAATCAACTTGTCCATACCTGTAAAAAAAAAAGAATGTTAGACTTTCGATAATGGATTTTACTGAATCTGTAGATTAATTTTGGGGAGTACTGCCATCTTAACCATATTGTCTTCTAATCCATGAACATGGGATATCTTTCATTTAGATCTTCTTCAATTTCTTTCAACAATAGTTTGAAGTTTTCAGTAATGTCTTGGACTTCTTTCGTTAAAGTTTTCCTACATATTTTACTCTTTTTTTAATGCTCTTGTAAATGAAATTGTTTTAATTTCATTTTTGGATCATTGCTAGTATACAGAAATACAACTGATTACTGTATATTAATCTTGTATCCTCAATCTTGCTGAACTTGCTTATTAGCGCACGTGCGCGCGTGGGCGCGTGTGTGTATTTTTTAGGGTTTACTATATATAATGTCATCTAGAAACAAATTTTACTTCTTCATTTCCAGTATGGATGCCTTCTGCAACTTTCCGGTGATATTTTTATTTAGCTTTAGTATCAGGGTAGTATTGGTCTCAGAGTACGAATTGGTAAGTGTTCCCTCCTTTCCTATTTTTGGGAAGAGTTTGTGAAAGATTGGTGTTAATTCTCCCTTAAATGTTTGGTATAAGTTTCAGTAGTTTGTGTCTTTCTTGGAGTTTGTCCATTTCATTTAGGTAATCTAATTTCTTGACATGTAGTTGTTCATAGTATTTTCTTACAATGCTTTTTTTATTTCTGTAGTATGAGTAGTGATGTCTCCTTTTTCAGTCCTTATTTTAGTAATCGAATTTTTCTGTTTCATGGTAATCCAGCTAAAAGTTTTATCAATTTTGTTAATCTTTTCAAGTCAGCAACTTCTGGTTTCACTGGTTTTTCTCTATTTTTCAATTCTCCATTTCATTTATTTATGCTCTATTATTTCGCTTCTTCTCCTTGCTTTGAGTTTAGTTTGCTCTTCTTTTTCTAGCTTCTCAAGGTGGAAGTTTGGTTGCTTTAGGATCTTTTTTAAAAAAACAATATAGGTGTTAACAGCTATAAATTTTCCTGTAAGCTCTATTTTACTGACATCCAAAGGTTGTGGTATGTTGTGTCTTTGTCTTTATTTCAAAATAGTTTCTTATTTCCCTCTTGATTTCTTCTTTGACCCCTTGGTTATTTAGTTTCCCCTTGGTTGTTTAATTTCCATATATTTGTGAATTTCCTAAATTTTCCTCTTATTAATTTCTAGTTTCATTCCATTGTGGTTTGAGAACATATTTCGTATGACTTTAATTATTCTAAATTTGCTGAGTCGTTTTATAGCCTGACACATGGTCTATCATTGAGAATGTGCCATGTACACTTAAGAAGAATATATAGCCTGTTGTTGGCTGGGGTGTTCTATAGATATCTGTTAGGTTTAGTTGGATCATAGCGTTGTTCAAGTCTTCTATTTCTTTGTTGATCTTATTTCTACTTGTTCTATCCATTATTGAACATGAAATTTTGAAGTCTCCAACTATTATTGTTGAATTGTCTATTTCACCTTTCAGTATGTTATTTTTTGTTTTATGTAATTTTTGGTCTGTGTTGTTAGGTTCATATATGTCTCCAGTATGTCTTCCTTGTGAATAAACCCTTTTGCCATTATATAATGTCCTTCCTTGTCTTTAGTAATGATTATCTGAAAGTCTATTTTGTCTGATCTTAGTACAGCCACTCTACCCCTCTTTTGTTTACTATTTTCCCAGTCTATTTTGTTCCATCCTTTTACTTTCAATTTACTGTCTTTGAAACTAAAATGTGTCTCTTGTAGAAAGCACATCTATATATTTTTTAATCCTTTCTACTAATCTCTATCTTTTGAACAGAATGTTTAGTCCATTTACACTTAACGTAATTACAGATTGGGTAAGATTTACACCTGCAATTTTACTATTTGTTTTCCACATGCCTTACATCTTTTTTGTCCCTCTATTCCTCCATGCCTGCCTTATTTTCTATTAAATAGACATTGCCTAGTTATAATTTTAATTCCTTTGTTATGAATTGTTTTCTTAGTGTTTCCCTTGGGGATTACAATTAACATATCAATTTACAACAATCTCATTCAGTGAATACAAAATGAATTTCAGTAATATTAAAAAACTTTGCTCCTATTGGCTCTATTCCCTCCCCTCTCTTTTACTGTCATTCAGATTACGTCATTATACATTGTATGCACTTACACTCAGATTTGTATTTACAGCTTTATGCATTTGTTTCTGAAATCACACAGAAACAAATTTTTGCTCTTTTATATTTATCTATATAATTCCCTTTTCCTGTGGCATTTAATTCATGTAGACAAGAGTTACTATCTAGTGTCATTGCATTTCTGCATGAAGGACTCTCTTTCATATTTCTTGTAGGCTAGGTCTGCTAATGACAAATTCTCCCAATTTTTGTTTATCTGAAAATATCTTAATTTCTCTTTTTTAAAAAATTGAAATATAAATCACCTACCATAAAATTCACTTTAAAATCTGCAATTGAGTGTTTTTTAGTATAGTCACAAAATTATGCACCTATCAACATGATCTAATTCTATAATATTTTCATCATCCCTAAAAGAACCCTGTACCCATAGTAGTAACTCCCTATTCTTGCCCACATCCTCATTCTCTGCAAACCAATAATCAATCTCTTTTCTGTTTCAATGGATTTGCCTATTCTGAACATTTCACAGAAATGAAACAATGTAAAATGTGGCTGTTTATGTCTTTTTATTTCATCATTTTGAATATGGCATCCCAGTGCCTTCTGGCTTCTATGAGTTCTAGTAAGAGGTCAGCTTTTATTTTTGTTTAAGGAGGGCACACCTCAACGTGGCCCATGTGGGGATCGAACCGGCAACCTTGGTATTAGTAGCAATGAGCTCTAACTAACTGAGCTAACCAGCCACCCTCTTACTCTTATTGAAGATGCCCAGAACACAATGAATGGCTTTCTCTTGGTGCTTTTAAGATGTCCTCTTGGTCTTTTAGCAATTTTACTGTGATACGTCTAGGTGTGGATATCTTTTAAGTTTTCCTACTTAGTGTCCATTGGGTTTCTTGGATGAGCTGGTTACTGTTTTTCATCAAATTTTTGAGGATTTTAGGTTATTATCCCTTTAAGTATTCTTTCTTCCCCATTCTCTCTCTTTACTCCCCGTCTGGGAATCACATTATGTTTATGTTGGTATGGCTGATGGTGTCCCACAGATCTCTGAGTTTCTGCTCATTTTTCTCCATTCTTTTTTCTTTGTTTTCTTTATACTGGATAATCTCAATTGACCTGTCTTCAAGTTCACCGGTTATTTCTTCTGCCTAATCAAATCTAATGTTAAGCCCCTCTACTGGACTTTTCATTTATTATATTTTACAACTCCAGGCATTTCTATGTGGTTATTTAAAATTATTTTTACTATTTTCTCTTCCTCATCTTGAAAATTATATACTTTTATTTTTCTTTTACTGGCTATCTTAGAAATTACAACATAGATCTTTAGTATGTCAAAGTGTAATAAAAATTAGTACTTTCACCTTTTCCTCAACAATTCCAGGAACTAAAAGCATTGGAATTTAATTTACTTCCTCCTGACACATGTGCTAGTGTTGTCATTAATTTGAAAGTTATACAAACACAGATGAATATATATACACTCTAGACATTACATTATTTTAAATGGCATGTATTAATTTAAATTTACCACCACATTTGACACTTTTATTCCAGTTTACTCTGTTAACCATTTCTAAGCTTCTCTCTGGGATAATTTCCCTTCTAGGTGAAGAATGCTCTTTAGTATTTCCTTCAGTACAAGTCTGCTGGTGAGAGTTTCTCAATTTTTCATTTATCATAGAATGTCTTTATATTAGCGTATTACAAGTTATTTTTAGGCTGACCTGGTGTGCTCCTAACACCAAGGTCGCAGGTTCAATTCCCACATGGGTCAGTGAGCTGCGCCCTCTACAGCTAAGATTGTGAACAACAACTCTCCCTGGGCTGGGCTGCCAGGTGAGCGGCCGGAGGTTGGGTGAGCTGCTGTGGGCTGCTGCTGTGTGCTGCCACAGGCTGCTGTGTGCTGCTGTGGGCTACTGTGTGCTGCCATGAGCGGCCGGTGGCCAGTGTGAGTGGCCAGCAGCCATCATGAGTTGCTGTGTGCTGCCGTGGGCTGCTGTGTGCTGCCGTGGGCTACTGTGTGCTGCCATGAGTGGCCGGTGGCCAGCGTGAGCGGCCGGCAATCGGCGAGCGCTGCCATGAGCTGCTGTGAGCAGCCAACCGACGATTGCCGACCAACTGCCTCAGCTGGGGGAGCGCAAGGCTCATAATACCAGCATGGGTGAGGGAGCTGTGTCCTACACAACTAGACTAAGAAACAAGAGCTTGAACCAGAGGTGGGGGGGTGCAGAAGAAAGGGAGAAAAGTTATTTTTAGTGGATATTAGAGTCTATGTTGGCAGTTACTGTCTTCAAGTACTTTGTAGCTATTATTTTCCTTTGATCAAGTGTGTGTGTGTGTGTGTGTGTGTGTGTGTGTGTGTGTAATTTGTCTTTATTTTGAAAAAATTTATTATAATGTGCCTAAATGCTCTTCCTATGTTACTTTTCTTTTTATATATCCTGCTTGGGATTTGTTGGATTTTTTTACAAATGTTCTTCCTATGTTTACTTTTCTTTTTATATATCCTGCTTGGGATTTGTTGGATTTTTTTGCATTTGTGTCTTGATGTCGTCTATCACTTTTGAAACATTATTTACCATTGTCATTTCAGATATTTCTTCTACTCTATACCCTTTCTAAACTCTTTATGGAATGCTTATTATGCATCTATTATATTTTAACTCCGTATCTCCCATGTCTATTGTCCTGTTATATTTTCTAACCTTTTGTATTTCAGTGCTTCAGTTTGACTTTCTTCGTATCTATCTTTCAGCTGACTTATTACTTCCTCAATTTAGTCTAAACTACTGTTAACCATTTATATGCATGGATTTATGTTTCCACCAAATTTTTATGGTGAAGTCCTAACCCCTCGTACCTCTGAATGTGACTGTATTTAGAGATGGGGTCTGCAAAAAGGTTGTTTGCAAATGAGGTAATTGGGATGGGCTCTAATCAAATATGACTGGTGTCTTTATAAGAAGACATTAGGATACACACACACACATATACCATATAGAGACGACCATATACCACATAGAGAAAACAGTATCTACAGGACAAGGAGAGAGGCCTCAGGAGAATCCAACCCTGCTGACACCTTTATATTAGATTTCTCATCCTCCATAACTGTGAACAAATACATTTTTATTGTTTAAATCACCCAGTCTGTGGTGTGTTGTTATGGTAGCCCTAGTAAGCTAATATACCTACCTATTAAGTATTTAATTTTGGTTAGCACAATTTTCAGTTCTAGAAATTCCAATTTTTTTACAATTTCCAATTTTTTGCTAAAATTCTTAATGTTATCTTTTATTTCTTTGAACGTATTATGTAGCTATTTTTAAACAATTTTCTGTATTTTATTTATTATAGTAGTTTTGCGTATATTTGAAAAATAACAGCACATATATAAAGACAGTGTGTAGGTGGGTGTGTGTCTACATATATATATATATGTGTGTGTGGTACAAATATATTTAATCTCCCGACAAAGCTTAGTGCAAATTTGGGTTCTTAGACTGTATTAGACCACCTTTTTTTTTTTTTTTTTTTTTTTTACTGTCAGGTGTATAAAACAATGTAATAGTTAAACATTCACACCCCTACCAAAGTGATAACGCCCTCCTCCAATCTACTACCCCTCTGACATCGTATATAGCTGTTTATGTAGCTACTTTTAAATGTGTCTGATTACTCAATCATCTGAATCCAATGTGGATCAGGATCGATTATCTGTTGTTTTTCTTGATTTACAGTTCTTCATTTTCTCTCCTGGTGTTATTAGTTATGATTTACGGATTGTTAGACATTGTAGAAACAATCTGATGCCTAGGATGATGGTAGCTTCCTTCAAAAGATTTATATTTGCTTCTGGCAAGTGGGCAGTGAAACCAGCAGTCAGACAGAGTTCACCTAAATCCATATTCAGGGACTATAATGGTTTAGCATTGGTCTACCTATAGTTCTTCTTTTCTCATAGTTTCTTACCTTTAGATTCACACCAAAGGGTGCGGAATGTACTCAGAACAACCAGTAATTCTGGCCTTCAGTTTTTCATCTCTAAAGACTTTCAAAGAGCTGCAAAGCTTTTCAACCTTTTCTCTGCCTCTTTCAGAATTAGTATTATGTCCCTAGTGTCTGTCATTTTGGATCCTGGCTTTCTTATTCTTTTTTGCTTTATTAACTCTTCAATTAAACTGATGTAGATTTTATACACACACAGATACACAACGTATGTATATGTATGTATGCATGTATGTGTATATGTATGTGTGTATATGTATCTAAACCTATATCCATGCACATGCACACATACATGTGTACACATACATGTGCATATATCATATAAATACACACACACACAAAGAAAGAGGGAAGAATAAAACTAAATAGGAACAAAATGTTTTATACCACTGAAATTAATTTGGTATTAATCTGAGATTGTTGTAAATTAACATGCAGAAAAAGCATATGATAAAATCCAACACACTTTCAATATAAAAACACTGAGCAAATTAGGAATAGAAGGAAACACTTAACATGATAAAGGTAGTTTATGGAAAACCCACAGTTAACATCATACCCAATGGTGAAGGACTTAAAACTATCTCCTTAAGATCAGGAAAAAGACAATGATGCTTGTTTTCACCACTATTATTCAACATTTTACTGGAAATTCCAGCCAGAGCAAGTAGCAAGAAAAATAAATAAAGGCATCTAAACTGGTAATAAAGAAGTACAACTATCTCTATTTGCAGATGCTACGGTTCTATTTATAGAAAATCCCAAAGAATTAAAAAACAACAACACTAAAGCTAATAAAACAAATTCAGAAAAGTTGCAGGGTTAAAGGTTTATACACAAACTGGTTATATTTCTATATACTAGCAATGAACAATCCAAAAATGAAATTAAGAAAACACTCCTATTTACAATAGCATCCAGAAGAATAAAATACTTACAAATAAATCTAACCAAGGAGGCAAAATACTTTACATGGAAACTATAAAACTAAAACTGCTGAAAGAAATTAAAGACTTCAATAAATGGAAAGACATCCTGTGCTCATATATTTCAAGACTGAATATTATTAAGATGGCAATAGTGGTATTTTGGTTTTCAAATGTCTCCGTTGACGAACATTTCAGTTTATGAATACCGTAAATTTTATGGATCTATAATATCATTAGATAGTAAAATTCATGCTAAATTTGCAGTTTTAGGGGTTGATTTTAAAGGTCTGGAATGGATTAATCCATTTTGCATTACTTTCTATGGGGAAACCATGCCTCGGTTTTCAAACGTTTCAGAACTTGAACGGTCTTCTTCAAGGTAACCCTGTACTTGAAGATTACCTCGGAAAACCGAGGTATCACTGTACTTGTAAAGTGATCTACAAATTCAATGCAATCCCTATCAAAATTCCAATGGCATTTTTTGCAGAAATGAAAATGCCTATCCTCTAATTGATGGCAAATTCTAAAGGGCCCTAATATAAAGAAGGAAAAAAAAAAAAAACTAGAAGATTCACACTTCAAATTTCAAAACTAACTAAAAAGAAACAGTAATCTAAACAGTGTTGTACTGATACAAGGATGGACAAGTAGACAAATGAAATAGAATTTAAGAGTTCAGAAACAAACCCAAACATCTATGTTCAAAACTGATTTTTAACAAGGGTGTCAATACCATTCCATGGAGAAACAATACAGTCTCTCCAACAAGTGGTGTGGGGACAAGTGGATAACCATATGCAAAAGATTAAAGTTGGACCCCTACATCACTCTGTATACAAAATGTAACTCAAAATTGATCAATGACCTAAATATAAGAGCGAAATCTATAAAACTGTTAGAATAAAACATAGGGGTAAATTTTTATGACTTCAGACTTGGCAATAGATTCTTAAATTTGACACCAAAAGCACAAGGAACAAAAAAATACATAAATTGATCCTTGTAAAATTTTTAAACTTTGTGCACCAAATGACATTACTAAGAAAGTGAAGATACCCTACAGAATGGGAGAAAATATTTATAAATTATATACCAGACAAGAATATGCATTTAAAAAAAAAAAACAAAAAAAAATCCTCTTAACAACTCAACACAGAGACAAATAGCTCAATTTAAAAATTAAATAAAGACCTGAAAGGATATTTCCAAGAGGGGGTGAGTGGCACAATTCAACCCATAACAATCTCTAAGCAAGAAACTGTAACTATGTAACTGTATGAGTATTTTTTAAACCTGTATGTTCTAGTTTCTAAGGACCTGATGGGTTGGGTTGTGTTTTCACCCCCTAGCAAAACAGGTTCACTGGCTCCTCCAAATGTTAAGCATATTCATAATGATACTACTCAACAAATAGAATGCAGTGGAAGTGACACTACGTGACTTTCCAGGCTAAGGTACAAAAGGTGCCCGGACCTGCACCTGGCTCTCTGTCTTGGAACTCTCATGCTTTGAACCCAGCCACCATGTTGTGAGGAAGCCCAAATTAGCTCATGAGGAAAGATCACATGGAGAGGAACTGGAGCCCACTGTGTCCTGTCCAACTGCCTGATGGTGAACACCACAAATGCTCACTGCATGTCACTAGTTTTAGAGTAATTTGTTACAGTCATCTATAACCAAACAGTGCTCAAGTAATTTACAACCCAAGGGAGAGATAGAGAGACAAGTCACTAACATAAGGCAGGATGTGCTAGTCACTACACAAAATATAAACAAAGGGCTTTGGGAGAGGAACATAAAGCTGTAAGTCTAGCTAAGAGCTGGAGCAGTCGAGGGCAATGGGAAAGGCTTCACAGGAGTAATTTTTAAGCATGGGCCTAAAAGATAGAAACTTGAAGGAAAACAATCACAGCAACAAGCAAAAGGTGTGGCAGAACTTGGTAGAACATGTCTTATGGACATGTTACTAGAGACAAAAATTCAACTTTTCTACATAATCTCTAATAGTATCAAACTATTTGAAGGACACCGGTAATAAACAAATAAAAAAACAAGGTCAAGTTCTAGAGACTGACTTTAATCATATGAAATTGTTCAATTTCTTGCTGGTTAATCTCTATGCAAAGGGCTAACTCTGACCCTAAGAAATGAAAGCTACTTATCAGTGCTTCCTTTGATGTACTAGCCAAGGCAAAAACCAGTATTTTGCTTGTTCATTGTTCCAGACCCAATATCAGCTTAATGACAGCAATTCTCCATGGGTTAGCATTCCTTTAATTTCTAGAGGTAATTTACAGGGAGTCATTTGTCTTGAATCAAAATGAAAAGAGGCACCGCCTAATGAGAGCCATAAAGCTGAGTAAATTCATAAACTGCTTTAATTGCTGAAACTTACCCCCAGCTTCCCTGATAAGGGCACAAAGACTAGGTCTACAGGCATCAGGCTGACAACCTGGGGAATAATTATTACCCACCAAACCAAACTAAAGCATTACAGCTTTTACCTCTTTAAGCTACTCAGTACAGGCAGCAGCCTGAAAGCAGTCCATTGAGCTGCCTGTTCAGCAATGACTAACTCTTCAGTCTGTTCAGGAGACTCACCTTCAAAGTGGGAGCCCTCCACTAAGTCAAACTTCCTCTTAAAATGCTCAGGTAGACAGTCCTTCAAAACCCCCAAAACTTTAGAATTCCTGTTCTCCTCACCTCATAAAACTTTTTTAAGGAGCCCACTAGGCACAGCTTCAGGCTATCCACAATCTCCTGATGAGGCATCTGGAATACCACTCGTGAATACCATTTTGTGAGGGTGCTGAGGGGGAGGCAGGAGGGGTGTGGGGGGGAGAGAGAGAGAGAGAGAGAGATGAACACACACTCATAGAGGAAGGCCCACAGTGTGAATGTCAGGCTTTTCTATACAACAATCCAACAACAAGTAGGAAATGCATTTACATTACATGTAAAAATACATGGTGATGTGGGGAAAAGATATACCTGGGGTGCCAAAAAAATGTATACAAGTGAACCCTTCAGTCAACGTTGCTCAAGCAGGAGTAATCAGAAGTGTCTGGACGCTGATGGTAACCACTTTGAGCACCTCTTGTAATTGCAGAAGTAAAACGTGACTTGTATTCAGCTTTTGTTATCGGTATATATTGTTACAATTTTAATAGTTTTTTTCCTTTCCTAAAATGTGCATACATTTTTTGGGGCACCTTCTGTATATAAGCCACATATGGAATGTAAAAATATAGGCATAAGTGTCAATACTTGCTACAAAACTGCTTCCAATTGAAAAAACTGAACAACCTAGATAGCCACCACTAGAGGACAAGTTAAATAAATACGGTAGTGCTGTGGAATACAATAAACTCCATTCAGCAGTTACAAAGAATTGGTTGAGATTTACTTGCATTGATATGGGGAAAATGTCCAAAACATACAGTTTAAGTACATAAATCAAGCTGAGGCACAGTATACATAGTATTATGTCATTTGCATTTACACAGATAAGCACCTGTGTGTGTTAATATATGCATAAAGGAGAATCTGAAAGTATATATACAGTGGCACCTCGGTTTTTGAACATAATCCATTCTGGAAACTGTTCAGGTTCTGAAATGTTCGAAAACAGCTGACAGCTAGGCCTCAGGATCTCTCACTCAGCAGAAGCCACGTGACATATCTGACTTCTGAGGCATGCTCGAAAACCGAAGCATTTACTTCCGGGTTACAGCATTTGTAAACCGAAATGTTTGTCAACTGAGATGTTCGAAAACCGAGGTACCACCGTACATTAAACCTTAGGCGGTGGTTAATAGAAGATGGACCAGGAGAAACTCAAAACAAAAAAACCTTCATTTCTGGGGTAAAGAAACACCACCGACAAGACACAGCCCTCATTCTAAAGAAGATGACACTGAAGTTGGGGAACAAACTTACGTATGTGACAAGTTTGGCAAACAGATTGCAGAAACTAACATCACAGGAAGATAGAAGAGGAAGGAGCTGAGTATACTTTTATGGGTTAGGTAAAAGTTAAGCACATTTTTACTGTAATATGGAATGCTAAAAAAATATTTGCTGCATTTATAATAAGATTAAGCATCAAAAGGAGATAACCAACTAAAATGGCACTACGAGGAGTACTTACAGGTTGATGCTCGCCACGAAGCCGACCACGGAGCGCATGCCTCTGCTGGGGTCGTGGTAAACGTCCATCCCAATCACCATTAACCGTTTCTGCATTAGAAAACAAATAAACAAAAAACGAATGAAAAACCCCAAGTGGTCCACCACCCCATCTTTAATTATTACCTGAACCCCAAACCAACATCTGAAAGTAAGTTCTAGGAAAAAAAGAGAAAGATTACAATGAAGTTTAAACACTAGGCAAAGTCAGAGCTCTAGACCTGGGATCAGCAAACTTTTTCTGTAAAGGACTGAAGAGTAGTCTTAGCCTTTGTGAGCCGCACGACCTCTGTAAGAACTATTCGATTCTGCCATTACAGCACGAAAGCAGCCACAGACAGTAGTACAGGACTATGGTATGTTTCAATAAAACTGCATTTAAGGACACTGAAAACTGAACTTCACATAATTTTCATTTGTCACAAAATATTACTTTAATTTGTGTAAACTATTAAAAAATGTAAAAAACTATTCTTAGCATGTGGGCCATACAAAACAGGCAACGAACCATTTAGACGACTAAGCACTGAGAGCAGGGCTAACTCTATGAGGAAAATGAAGAAAATAGCCAGGCAGGGTTCTCTGTAGAGCTGAACTGAATGAAGACATATCTCAGCATCACTCACCAGAGGAATATCCACTCCCCACAGTTCACCACCCAATTTACAGTTAATTTGAAGTAAAATTTTCTGAGCCACACTCCGAAGCCTGGTGGGTTGACCAATGGTTCGGACATTGATGACCTATAATGAAGGGACCAAACGGTATCGGGAAAGAGGACACTATTAACCTCTCAGACAATATAAACAATTCAAAGTATAATAAACACTACATTTGTTTTAAAAAACTCCAGTTAGCAATTAACATACTTTGTATTAATAGTTCTAATTCTACAGTTTCTAGACACACACACATACACACACACACACACACACCACAAACCAAAATCAATAAACAAACAAAAACCTCCAAAAATCTCATGCAGAGTAAAATTGTTTTTTAGCTTCCATAGAAAAAACACCTTTCCCCTTTCAGAGTGAAGCCTATACTCTCAGAACCCAGTCATGTGAAACCACCTGGAGACTCACCCTCTGAACAAGCAGAAGTACTAATTTGGGAACACGAAGGCAGCATTTACGAAGAGCATCTGCTATTCTCCAGGTTACTCTAAGAGGAAGGTGTCACCAGAAGGGTCTACACATGCTGGCTTCTGATAGTTCCTTTAGTCTTTTAGAACACACATGTATCCTTCTTTTCCAAACCTCGAGGGAGGCTAGAGTTTCCCTTTGTGCACCCTGCCCAGCTCCCACTCACCTGAGAGGGCACGGGAGCCTGCACACAGCACAGTTTTTTAATGGCCCCATAGAGGTCGTCACGTGTGCCCATGATGATGCAAACAACCATCTGTATCTTTCCCTTAGGAAGATAAAGTATATATGTCAGGCTTTGGAACTCTCAGGGGAGCCCAACGAGGTTCCAGGCGGGGGCAGTTTAAGAGTCTGCAAAACCACAGGACATTTAAGGTAGAGAGGGGACTGAAAGAAAGAGGGTGGACATTCTAACACAGAAAAAGGTCCTTGACCATGAATGTTTGGCCCAGGGCTTCTCTGCATAGATACGTAATATGTTACCAGACATTATCAAGAGCTGATTAACCTGATTTATTTATTAGACTTAAGATGCCTGGAAAAGGACCAGGCTTGAAAAATATACAAGGGTTACTTACTTACTGCTTGCTGCTTTCAATCAATTCCCTGTAATGTTTTAGTAAACTAAGCACCTTACTACATTCCTACCACAGAACTTTAACTGAGGACACATGGAATGCAATACCACAGGAAAGGATTTAGGGCCAAATAGGAGAGAGAAGGATATGGCCAGCAGTATAGCTCATATCTGCGCCCTCTTCACTGCTTTAGAGATCCAGTATTAAAAACAGAGGACCTCCAGAAGTCTGAATAAAGAAAAGTAGCACTCATGTGAAATAAAGCTGCCAACACTTTATATCAGAAACAGCTATAAATGGTAAATCAATAGTATGCTCTTCCAAATCAAGATTAGTGTTAGATTAAGAGTTCTCAGAGGACGTTCCAACAATCACATCAAAGAACTTCCAAAGTCACGTAGCCCACAGGCTGGACACTGGGAGTCTATGGGCTGGTTCTAGCAAACTGATATGGTTCTGCAGTCCCTACAATGATTTACAGGTTTATTATTATTTATTAACATTTAAACATAGGGAGGTGCACCCATCTGCAAATCCAGATTTTTGGCTTCTATTGAAAACAAATAAATTAAAAATCAATATGACAATACTAGGCTTTTATCTGCAGTCATGTGATTTACTCTCTTTAGTTCACTCCAGTCCCTTCCTGGCCCACTCCACTCATGTGTGTTACTCATCTGGCTCCTGTAGACATCTGAGTTTGTGACCCCTACCAAAGTGAGCAATAAAACAGAATGCTGTAAAGATTACAGACAGACAGCAAGACTAATGTGAGTTAAGTCTGGTAAACATTGTGAATGAAACTCATGTCCATGTCCATGCTGCATGAAAACTGTTGGCAGTACACGCTCATGAACAGAGCATGAGAAGTTGTGAAATGGGGGAGTTGGTGTCCTAAACTGGGCTGTTCTTTTGAAAGCAGAGCAGACTTTACCAATGACCAGGCCCAGGGGAGAGGTCATGGCAGAGTATGGTAAGCATGGGAAGTCAGGAGGAAATCACAGAGACAGAGAACATGCGTGTGCTGCTATGGATGGATACACCCAGAGCAGTGTGTCAGAGAACGCTATAATGTCAAGATAATCTAATTCTAGTATTGATCGCACAAGAACTGATCCTCTATTCAAGGACTAATTACTTCCAAAAACTTCCCTCTGCTTTTGGTTCCTCAATCTTCGTCCTCTGTTTTCTTTACAAAGAGATAAGAACTACAGGCCTGAACTACTGAGTTGTGAGTACTATGAACAGCGCAGCTCCAGTGACCCTGATGGACTATCAGAACCTCGTAGCTGATGGGCCACCTGCCAAGTTCATCACCATAGCAACTTGAATCTCAAGCCAGACCAGACTGTGACAGATCAGTACTGAATTGTGCAGGATGGCACCTGGCCCAAGAAGTTGCTTTCTGGGCACGACATGTTCTACATAGATAACAAACTAAAGTTAAGTCAGCTATTCTCTCAGCCAATTACGTGACAAACAGAACACTAGAGTGAGTGAGAATGCCAACAGAATGAGAGAAGCAAAATTAACCAAAGGGCATAAAGGGTATTTTCTTAGTTCAGTATATCATGTGCACACGAGTAAGACACAGGTTTCTGAACATCATCAACAGTAGACTGATAACCATGGTCATTTAAGATCAAGAATTCAAGTATATCAGAATAGACATCCTATAAATCTACTCAAATTAAATTATTACCTCAGCTCCCAGCATGGATTGAATGGTTCTGACATAGGTCTCTACTCGATCGTCCTTTAGTTCAACCAAGGCCGGCGGGCTCATGCGCATCCCAATGGGGCCAGCTATCTTCTCTAACATGTTAACCAGTTCTCGGGCCTGGTCCGTTGCTTTCTTTGGGTAAAACAGTGCCCAGAAATGCATGGGGACCTAGGAAAAACCACAAGCTATTTTTAGTACTTCCCACAACTTGAACACTACACACTCACATCCAGATGTTATTCTAGAGAATAAATTGCTTTTCACTGTCTCTACTTGAGTCTTGTCTTACCTACATTCTATTACTAACACAGATGTGTGTGATAAGTAAATTGTGGCACAGAATACCAGACAGCAATAAAAATGGAAGATCTACAACCATACATAACAATATGGGTAAAACTCACCAATACAAGTTGAAGAAATAAAGCTGAACATACAAGAATGTATACTGTATGGTTTCAAGTGCAAAAACAGTTGAAACGAATCTATGCCTTTGAAGTCAGCATAGTTACTATTCTTGGGGTATGTCAGGGTGAGAGATAGGCAGTAACTAGGAGCACAGATGGGGTGCTTCTGGGGCACTGGTAAAGTTCTGTTTCTTAACCCTTGGTATTGATTACACAGGTCTACTTAACTTGTGAAAATTCATCAAGTTATACACTTAAAAGTGTTCTTTTTCTTAAAATGCATTTCAAGAAAAAGTTTTAAAAACAGATGTGTACTTTACGTATGGCCATAAAGACCAGATGAATCGAAAACATTGAAAACTAATTTTAGGGGCCAGCCTGGTGGCTCAGGTGGTTGGAGAAACGTGCTCCTAACGCCAAGGTCGCCGGTTCGATTCCCACATGGGCCAGTGAGCTGCACCCTCTACAGCTAAGATTGTGAACAACAACTCTCCCTGGAGCTGGGCTGCCGTGAGCAGCCAAACCAGTGTGTGTGTGGGGAGGGGAGGCAGGAGAAAGGGGGGAAAACAAAGAAAAATAATTATATACCATTTTGTTTTTTGGTGCCCTCAGTAGGAAACTTTTTATTTTGCCTTTCATGAATAAAAATACCTTTCAGAAACCCCAGGGAAAAAGAGAGGAGGGAAAAAGAAAGGAAGAAAAAAGGGAGAGTGGGTTGTAGGCTGACACTGTGTGAATTACTGTAGCAATGTATTTTCCTTTCCTAAGTCCATGGTCAAGCAAAAGGCTTACCTCTAGCAACTCATCACCTTGCTACATTTGAAGAACCCTGTTTAGTAGATAATTCAGGATGGGAATTCAGTTGTAACTTTCTCTCAAAAAGAGGACACTAAATCATTCCTGCTTCCTAATTTCCACATATTTAGGAATACTGGTCCTCTTTTTACCACCTCAAAAATCACTTACAGTCAAGATGGAAGGGTCTCTGGTTATTTCCTTAACCCAGTTTAGTTCCTGAGATGTGACAAATGAAGTATTTCTTAAGTTAATTCTTTCCATTGGCAGAATACGTCCCTCAATCTAAAAAGAAAAGAAAGTATCTATGACATGAGCCATCTACAAACACTATTTAGAAAAACACTGATACTGTTCTCTTTAGGGTCTGGTCAGCTCCACTATATAAACTTATCCCTGTTATAATTGCTGAGAATGGCAGAAAAATGAAACTGCTAGCGAGATCATGACAATGAAACCCTGGACATATACAGGTAACATTTTTATATACCCTGCTTTTTAATTATTGAAGCTTCCAACGTGGTCTTCCAAGAAAGGCATTAGAAACCACTGTCTCTTTAGAGCAGAGAACGCATGTAAAACAACTATAATTTCAAGACGAACAGGAAAATAATCTTTAAACATACTTTAAGGGAAAAATTGAAAGTAGAAAATTAAAGGTAAAATTTCTTAAGGCTGAACATAAACTACTATTTTATTTTATACAAAGGAAAAGCCGGAAGGAAAAGGCATAATCAAAGAACGAATTAAAGTTAAAAATAACAAATCAACTAAATATCCCCAAGTAGGAAAGTAACTAGAGGTTGATGGTATGTCATTATGATGGGCTATTCTGCCATCATTAAAGTCACTTTCTAACTACATGTAATATAATCCTGTTTTTGCAAAAAATACCAATGTATGGAATCAAACAATGAGTCCACACTCAGTAGTGATTATCTCTGCGGAAGTTTAATTATGGAGGATTTTTACTATGACCACTACTATTTGCTTTAAAAAAAAAGTTACTTATTTTATCGATAATGAAAAAAATTATAATGGTTTTCTTAATATGAAAGTCTAACACACTGAATAACAATACCCATATTAGCAAGAGAGTAAGGAATCAGACTCATCTAATGCTTATGAAAGTAAAAAATCGTTGATCTTTTTTAGAGGGCAAATGATAATATACCGGGGTGCCAAAAAAATGTATACAAGTGGACACTTTGGTCAATGTCACTCAAGCAGTAGTTGTAATCAGAAGTGTCTGAATGCTGATAGTAACCACTTTGAGCACCTTTTGTAACTGCAGACGTCAAACGTGACTTGTATTCATCTTTTGTTATCGGTATATATTGAGTATTACAATTTTAATGCAGTTTTCCTTTCTTAAAATGTGTATACATTTTTTTGGCACCCTCTGTAAAATAAAAATACTAAAAACAAAATGCCCCCTTACCTAATAATTTTACCTCCATAAACTTGACTATGAAAATAAGCAATAATATGTGCAAAGATTTAGTTACAAGAATGTTAACTGAGTCACTATTTATAATAGAAAAATACTAAATTCAATTTTAATGTAAAAGAAATTGTTAATAAAATGAAGTATCTGGCAGCCATTAAAATATTTAGAAAAATACTAAATGACATGGAAAAACATTCTAAATATACTGAGGGGAAAAAAAGGAAACTATCTGAATATATACTGTGAGGGTGCACACCTACACACAAAAGTAACACTGAAGGATATGTAACAAAATGTTAACAGTGATTATTTAACACAGCAAAATTATAAACCTTTCTTTTTTGGCTTATGTTTTATCCATCTGAAAATAATATTTAATGACATGAAAACATATTCAAGGTATAATATTCAATAAAAAAGAAGGTGCAAAACCACAGATAGTATAATCAGTTTTATAAGAGAAAGATTTACTCTCACATAAAAATTCAAGGGGGGAGAGGGTGGTAGATGAGGGTAAAGGGGATCAAATATATGGTGATGGAAGGAGAACTGACTCTGGGTGGTGAACACATAATGGGATTTATAGATGATGCAATAGGGAATTGTACACCTGAAATCTCTGTAACTTTACTAACAATTGTCACCCCAATAAACTTTAATTAAAAAGAAAGAAAAGTTCCTGGAAAGAAAATACATTGAAAATATCTTTATATGTGTCTAAAATAAATCAGAGATATTATCTTTGGATGATGAAATTACTGATGTTTTTATTGATATTCCCTTCTTTACATTTTCTAAAGTTTCCATTTTCCTTATTGACTATCCATTATTTTTATAAAAAAATAAGAAAGGAAAAAAATTTAAGCAAGCAGTCAACTCAGTGCAAGAGAACTAAAGAAAAGACAATTATTTGGGGATAACCTCAAAAGAAAGGTGAAAAGTACTAATGGCTAGTATTTACTGAGCACTTATGTGTCAGGTATTATACTAAAGATTTTACCAATCTCTTAACTCAATCATTATCTTCATTTTACTGATAAAGAAACTGAGATACTAAGCAAGTTGCTCTAAGTAACCACGATGGCAAGTGTTAGAATGGAAATTCAAAGCCAAATAAGCTGACCCCAAGACCCAGGGCGTTGCCAGCGACCTCATGCTGCCTCTGCACTATGGATCAGGCCACACAAATACAACATAGGACTCAGCAAACTGCAGGCAGAAGGGCCACAAAAAAATTAGATCGTAGAAGTCTAAGATTATACAGGAAAAAAGACAGTAGTATATTCAAAAAAATATAAGTTAATTATTGGGAATGGGAAAAAAAAACTTGGGGGGAAAAAAGTAAAAGACATATAAAACCTTAATAATAATTTGGGTTGGAAAACTGAAAATGAGGTAAATTTTAAGTCAATATTCCTTTTGCTATCTATTTCACTGGAAATTAATAGCTCATATCCCTGGGAAATACAGATGAATAATCTGTAAGAGATAGTAGGCAAATTAAGTCAACGAAATTCAATTGTTACGACTAGGAACAAAAAAAGTATAATAATAAAGCAAAAACTTCAAAATAAAGACAAGATAACAAGGTACTGCACAGTCTCACAAAGCTTTAAAATCGATGATTAATGTTTTCCTGCCCATCATATCTTCTGGGTTACCTTATGTACATCGTTTCGCAGAGAGAGTCCCCAACGTGTTAGTTCATTGCTGGCTATCTCATTCTTTGCAATTTTCTGTAGCAAGAATTCCAAAGCACTATGGTGCTGTTTGGGGCTCAGGTTTATCTGATGGGTCAAATCCTAAATAGAATTAAAATGGAGATAATAAGTTACAAGTATTACTTTCTCCAATATGAGATTAAATAAACCTCAATGTGTCTAAAATGTTTCCATAAGAAACCCCTTCAACCATTGAAATCTGTAGAAATTTTCAAATATCTCTAAAGGCTTTAATAAGCATCTCTCAGGAACGTGAATGAGGTGTAAGGTTAAAATTTTCATCATGAAAGAATTTTAAATTTTGTTTCTTTCTCATAACATCTAAATCTTATCACTTCCTCAAAGTCATGTTCTGAATTTTTTAAATTATCCCTAAGAAATTCTATGAAACGGAAGCAAAGGGGGCTTGATTATACCTATTTAATATTTTTTTGGGAAAAATATCCTGTGCCAGGCACACAGCCAAACATAACAGAATGGAAAACCACATCCAATCTTATACTTTATGTCACACTACACTAGCCATTTAACGTAGTATGTAGTAATTACCCAATAAGACATGTTTTAGACATTGGTTAATGTAGTAATTAACCAACAAGACATGTTTTTTTGGTCCAGTGGTTAGCCCGTAACAGTTGCTTTCTAAATATTTATTGCTGAACGAGTATCTAACAAGTGTGTATGAAGATCGTGAATCACTTAAGTGAGTTCTTTATTCCTCTGGCACAAAAGAATTATACAGTTGTTGTCCCCTAAAAGGTAGACTTTAGGCTCAGTAAGTCTATGGAGCTATACAGATAGCTCTGTGATCACAAAGTCATTAGACAACTGGGAGTTGTAAGGAAGGACCCTTGACCCACATTTTAAAAGCAGAAGTATCAGAAGGTAAACAGGAAAGAAATCTCTTACAGGAATTTTGAGTGTCACTTCAGGCTCTTTATGATGTTACTAAAAATAGTATGTGGCATCTGAGGCAAGCATGGTCCAAGGATTAGACAGACACAGATTCGGGAAGTGGAGAACAGAGTATCTCCAACCGTGGAAAGCCCCAGGAGCCACTGGGTGCGGAGGTGAAGTGCTCAGGGTCTGGACTCATCTGATGCTTCTCAGCTTTTTCCTATAGGAACTGAGCCTAGCACTTCCAGGACATCCTAAGTCCCACACGATAAACTATCCTTTATCTCATCATGCTCTGACTTGTTGACTTTTTGTTACATTATCTTCTCCACCCCTTCAAATAAACTGAAGACTTATAAAAATGTTTAAAAACTTCAGTGCTCTCAGAGAATCTCATTTATGATCAAATGGCCAGTTTATAGTCATCCATTTGATTGGCGAGGGTGAAGACAGCATTGTTTCCTTGTACTTTATAATCCAGTCACTCTGCTGTTCTAATACCCTTCAAAAGGAAGTTCTGATCGGCTCTTTCAGTGTGTGGGAAGGGACATGGACCAGGTTTTACAAAAGGAAAACTGGAGCTTGGAAGAACAGACCTGCCTGGGTAAAGATGCACGCCTGACATGGTTCTAGCTCAATCTGCTACTGAAAAGGTCTCCCGCTCAGAGCAGGCATTTCTCACCTTCATGGCTCTGAAGTCTTTCTTCATCTTCTCAGGGATCCCAGTCATGAAGGAAAGCTCAGGCAGCAGCAGGATTTCACCTTTTAGCAGCTTTGAAGTGAGAACGGAGAAAGTAAGGCAATAAAAGAGGATCGTATTGCCCAGACCTGTACAAGACGTGCCATGCCTAGGGCTGGCCCTGTAGGGCCATCACTGGCAAACTAGGATATAAAACCCCAGAGAGGGAGGCAGTGAAACACTACAGGTATTTTACCCTGACCCTTCAGTCACAATACTTACAGCTGTTGGATTAGGTAAAGGAAAAAAAATACTGAAACTGTCAAAAGGCCAGAAAGAACTAGAAAAAAAAAAACATTCTGTTCCTCTTGGGCCTCCAGACAAGCTAAGACAATACAACCTATCAAGCTGGTGCCTCCATCTCATCTTAGCCTCTCAATCTCCAGGCTTTACACTTAAGACAGAATAGTCAGGTGTCAAGGCACTTTACCCTTACTCCTAGCACCTCCTGAAATGTCTAAAACTTCCCTAATGGATCCAGTGTTTTAATCTTCTTTAGCAGCACATTCTCTGGATTCCTTAACCTAACTGGCTCGTGTGCATATTTAGCTCATTACGGGGACTTCAAAAGCAAATCCTACAGTGTGAGGCGGCACCTCTGACTAGATGGCCCAGACAAAACTGCACAGCTTTCCCCAACCCCACTGCGGTCACTGCTCCTCGGCTCCCAGGGCTGTAAAGAAGGCCCCAGAGCGGCTGACGGACATCGCCACTCACCGTCCCCTGGTTATTCTGTCTCTCACTGGGTCTGTGGATCAGCAGTGGCTGGTCTTCCTCCTTAACTGTTATCCCATAGTTTTTGCTACAGCAGGGCAGAGGCAGGAAAACATGTCAGCAGCAGCATCACTCCTCTCAACAGCCACACAGTCTGAGTCTCTTAACCAAAACTGAGGCACAAGTCTGCGTTGTCCCTTTGTCAAGGGTCCATCGGAAACGCATCATAGCATATTTATAACTGGAAAACGTATGCTCAAATTACTTTGTAATTAAATAGAGGAGAAATAGGCTAAAAGTCCAGGAAAGGATCTGTTTAAACTGCATCAGGCTAAAGGGCTTAGGCATCTAGAAAGGAAAAATGATAGTTAAATAATGAATGACTTGCATTTAATCTCTCCAACCAGACTTCTAACCAAATCAGCAAAGGAAATACAATTCAAAAGCCCTGAGATTATAAAGTAACTGCCAAAAGTACTGAAAGAAACAAAACTGTAAGGGTGGCATATTCAGGTTCAAGCCCATAAAAGAGCTCATTCAATCTTAGGCACATTACCAATCCAATTATTTAAAAAGTGTCCCACTGTACACCACTATGGAACTCAATATCCTGCGGGAGAATTGTAGACTACAACCTACCCCCACGCCCGTAGGTGCAAGCCCAGTCTCTTTTCTCTACCTGTAGTATTCCAAGAATGTGATCTCCGTCCCGTCAGACATCGTGAAGCTGTCTTTTGGAGTCTTATTCCAATCCACATCATCAATACGGTAAGTACGGTTGTTGTATCGGGTTATGACGATATTGCCAACCAGAACCTTCATGCACTCATCCTGGAAGTGTTCTTTGTTCTGCTGATACACGGCATGCCTTGGGAAAGAGACAAGACTTGTGGACCACATCTGTATACAATGAGCAAGATGAAAGGGATCGGTGATACAAGTACGTACTTCAGGGGGATAAGCACAGCTATAAAGCACCAAAGGCTCCAGATGTCTCTTTTAAGAGATGGGACTCTCATCTCTTTTCTTTTTAATAATACCAAAGAAAGAAAGAAAGAAGGAAGGAAGGAAGGAAGGAAGGAAGGAAGGAAGGAAGGAAGGAAGGAAGGAAGGAAGGAAGGAAGGAAGGAAGGAAGGAAAGAAAGAAAAGAAAGAAAGAAAGAAAGAAAGAAAGAAAGGAAAGAAAGAAAGGAAAGAAGGAAAGGAAGAAAGGAAAGAAAGGAAAGGAAGGAAAGGAAGGAAAGGAAGGAAAGGAAGGAAAGGAAGGAAAGGAAGGAAAGGAAGGAAAGGAAGGAAGGAAGGAAGGAAGGAAGGAAAGAAAGAAAGAAAGAAAGAAAGAAAGAAAGAAAGAAAGAAAGAAAGGATAAATCAAATTGAAAATAGCAAATACAAATTAATAAAATTCACTGTATTCCTTAAAATAAGGAACTTTAGTCACCAAAATAATTACTGTTTTGCATCATCATTATTAGGATATAGTCCACAGAAGGACAATAAAACATTCTTTAAACTATACTTGCCCTTTCTGGCTGAAAAAAGAAACTACAGTACCTATCAGATGGCAGCCCTGGTGAAGATGCCAAAGGTGCAGAGATGAAAAGACTCATTACATATAAATATACCCTTGTGGCAACCTAATGGTGCCATGAACAGGACAACACAAAACTCACAAAAAGCACGTCTGAATGTGCTCAGGGAGTCAAAGAAAATTTAGAGGCAGCTGATACCTGAAGGAACAATCTGCCAGGCAGAAAAGCTGAGGCAGGGGGACATGAGTAACTCTATCAGAGGCAATGAGAAGTGTGCAGGGAACAATCCAGGAACTGGATTTATAAGGGGGAGGCAAATAGATGAAAGAAGAACAGAAGATGGTAAGCACAGGCTGCAGACAGGCAGGGGCCAGATATGAATTCCCTTATAAGTCAAGGATCAGAGTTTGGACTTTTTTCTGTGAGCCAGTGTCACCAGGGTGTATTTCTCAGGAACAATGGTCCCTTGAGAGGGGGGGAAGAAGGTTCCATAATCAAGAAAGTTGAGTTCACTCTACATGTTATAAACCCTTCTTAGAGATTTACAACATACATTACCAGATCAGGCTGATAAAGGAGAGAAATATATTTAGTTTCACGTTAATTAAAAATTATCTTTTTTAATATTTCTTACTTTGAAATAATTATAAAATCAAAGGAAGTTGCAGGTGGTTTCTATGAAAAAGCCACTGGAATTGGCTTGGGTGTACCTGAAAGTTGTATGGGGTGGGGTCTCGAATCACCAGGGAGTGGTGAACGAACAGAGTTAGCCAGCTTGATGGAGGCTCAGATATGGTGGCCGCCTGCATCTACATGCTGGGAAGAGGGAGGACTCAACAAAGTTACCTACAAGGGAGCTCCCATAGACTATCAGCTGATTTCTCAACAGAAACTTTGCAGGCCAAAAAGGACTGGCAAGAAATATTCAAAGTGATGAAAAGCGAGGACATACAACCAAGACAACTCTACCCAGCAAAGCTGGGTAGAATCAAAGGACAGACAGAGCTTCACAGATAAGAGAAAGCTAAAAGAGTTCATCACCAAGGAATCTTAGAGGGACTTCTTTAAGGAAAAAAAACCCCTAAAAATATGAATAATAATATGGTAATAACTACAAACCTATCAATAATTACTTTCAATGTAAATGGATTAAATGCTTCAATCAAAAGATAGGGGGGCTGAATGGATAAGAAAACAAGACCCTACATATGCTGCCTACAAGAGACTCACTTCAGATCAAAAGACACACAGACTGAAAGTAAAAGGATGGGAAAAATATATTTCATGAAAATGGAACAACCGAAAAAAGCTGGGGTAACAATACTTATACCAGACAGAATAGACTTTAAAACAAAGACTATATCAAGAGACAAAGAAGGACCTAATAATCCCTTTTCTGAGTATTTATCTGCTGAAACCTACAATACTACTTCGAGAGAACATGCTCATCCACATGTTCATTGCAGCATTATTTACAATAGTCTTTGAATGGATGAATGGATAAAGAAGAGGTGGCACATACATACACTGGAATATTACTCAGCCATAAAAAAAGAATGAATCTTGTCATCTGTGACAACGTGGATGGACCTGGAGAGTACTGTACTGAGTGTAGTAAGTCCGACAGCGAAAGACAAACATCATATGATTTCACTCATATGCAGAATCTAAACAACAAAATAAACAAACAAAACAGAAACAGACTCACAAGACACAGAGAACATTTTGATGGTTGCCAGACAGGAAGGGGGTTGAGGTGGGTAAAAAAGGGGAAGGGATTATGTACATATTGGTTGTTACAGAACAGTCATGGGGATGTAAAGCACAGGGAATATAATCAATAACATGGTAATAACTATGTATAGCGCCAGGTGGGTACTAGCCAGGGGGACCACTTCCTAAATCATATAAATGTCTAACCTGTACACTTGAAACTAATATAAAATAATACTGAATGTGAACTCTAATTGAAAAATTTAAAAATGGGGGGGGGAGTTAAAGAAAAATAAGAGGTTAAAAGTTCCAGGTATAAAACAAATAAGTCTTGGGGATGTAATATACAACATAGGAAATATAGTCAATAATATTGTGACAGCGTGGTACAGTGTCAGATGGCTGGACTTATCATGGTGATCACTTCTCTAGCATATAGAATATAATCAATAATGTGGTAATAACAATGCACAGTGCCAGGTGGGTAGGTGGGTACTGTTGAATTACTATGAAGTACACCTGAAACTAACATAATATTGTATTTAGCTATGTTTTAATAAAAATCTTTTTTAAAAAACCCTCAGAAATTGAACATGGTTTGTAATACTCCCCCCATTTTTTTTTAGGAAGGTTCAGGTCACAGTGGCCCATACGGGGATTGAACCAGCAACCCTGGGTTATTAGCACCACACTCTAACCAACTGAGCTAACCGGCCACCCCCTGTAATACCTTTCTGATAGAGACCCACTTCCCTTCAGCTTTCCTTAAATTTGTGACTAATAATTTCCAAAAACTATGTGTAATCATACCACATACATTGTTTTGCAACTTGCTTTTTAACTTAACATTATTTGGATAGTCTTCCACGTTATAAAAACATAAAGTTCTTAGCACAAAGGACTATCTTCAAACAAGTCATTGTAGATCCCAAAAAACTAAAATCTGCCAGCTTTGGTTTTGATTTATGAAGAGAATTTGGAAGAACCTATAGACATACCAATGTAATAATGATCATAAGGAGTTAAAAATGTGGGTATAATAATGACATTATGGTTATGTTTTAAAATGAAAGTTGATTTAGGAGATATATACTGAAATATTGATGAAAGAAAGAAGACATGTGGGATTTGTTTCAAAATAATTCAGTTTGGTCAGGGAAAATGGTAGACTACATAAAACAAGACTGTTCACAATGTGATATATATATATAGATGATGTATTACAGAATTGTACACCTGAAATCTATGTAACTTCCACTAACAATTATCACCCGAATAAACTTTAATTAAAAAAAACACAACAAGATTGTTTATGAGTTGAATCTATAAAATGAGGAGGGTTTATTATACCACTCTCCCTACTTTTCCAAATGTTTTAAATTTTTCACCTAACTAAATTCTCTTAAAAGTAAAAACATATATAAAAATTTAAAAATATAAGTACACTCTGACAAGAGAGGGAAAAATAAAGAAATTCAACACTAGGTTTTCTAATTCTAGAAAAGAAAAAGTTGGTATATACAAAATAGAAAATATTTTAACTGTAACTCTTATTTTCAATGATATTCAAAAGATTATTGAATCTATGAAAAGACAATTTGAGAGCAATAGAAATTGCTTGAAGGAAAAATAAAGCATGACTGCCAACTTTTAGAAATACTAGCAAAAATAATGGAGGCAGAAAATCTCAGCGTGGAAATCAAATTTATAAATTAAAAAGTGGGTTTAAGAAATTGTTTTAGTACTCTGAGGAAATAAGAAAGGAATGAATATAATAAAATAAAAGACAGTCACATGCAGAGGACAAGTTCAAGAGATAAAAGACATATATAATTTACAGAAGAGAGATAATCAAAGAAATAAACAAATAAAAAGGCTGAAGAGTTGGAACCAACTAAAAGAACTCAAATAACAGCAAATTAATGAAAAAGGACCTCAATCTGAAAGTTCTGAAAAAAATTATATTTCAAATATAAAAAGGGGGCCGGCCCGGTGGCTCAGGCGGTTAGAGCTCCGTGCTCCTAACTCCGAAGGCTGACGGTTCGATTCCCGCATGGGCCAGTGGGCTCTCAACCACAAGGTTGCCGGTTCGACTCCCGCAAGGGATGGTGGGCTGTGCCCCCTGCAACTAAGATTGAACACAGCACCTTGAGCTGAGCTGCCGCTGAGCTCCCAGATGGCTCAGTTGGTTGGAATGCGTCCTCTCAACCACAAGGTTGCCGGTTCGACTCCCACAAGGGATGGTGGGCTGCGCCCCTGCAACTAGCAACAGCAACTGGACCTGGAGCTGAGCTGCGCACTCCACAACTAAGACTGAAAGGACAACAACTTGACTTGGAAAAAATGCCTAGAAGTACACACTGTTCCCCAATAAAGTCCTGTTCCCCTTCCCCAATAAAATCTTAAAAAACAAACAAATATATACATACATACATACATACATACATACATACATACATATATGAGTCATGAGTAAGGAGTTTCCTTTGGAGGGTGATGAAAATGTTCCAGTATTAGATAGTGGCCTTATTTAGCCTTCACCATTTTTTTTTAAACTTTTATGTATTTTTAAGTGTGTTTTTCCAGGACCCATCAGCTCCAAGTCAAGTAGTTGTTTCAATTTAGTTGTGGAGAGCACAGCTCATAGTGGCCCATGTGGGGATTGAACCAGTGACCTTGGTGTTATGAGGACTGTGTTCTAACCGAGCCAACCAGCTGCCCCCCAGCCTTCACCATTTTTAACATACAATCAATTGTGTATATACTAAAAACCAGTGAATTACGCACTGAAAATGGTGAATTTTATGGCTAAATATATCTCTACAAAAATTTAAATTAAACAAAAAAAGGATTTCTCTTACAGCAGTACAGAGATATCAGCAATTCCCCTCTACAAAAATCAAGCATAAAACTGGACAAAATTGTCAAAACAACAATTTTTGGTAACTGGAAATCGACCAAAGGTAGACAATACCTTGAGAAGTGTTAATTTTTTAACAACTACTAAAGCTTCTGACAAGAATAGCAGGAATTTGTGACCTTCTTGCCTGGGGTGGTCCCCATCTCATACCATTAGCTTTACCTGCCAGAGTGGGAAAATACAATCTGTGCACAGGAATGGGAATGCATGGAAAACCAGTTACAAATGGCAATGGGGAAAACCAAAGTTTTGCTAGCCCAAGGTTGTAGTCCAGATCGGGGCAAGCAGCAGACTGGCTGGAAATTTAACAGGTAGAATCTGAAAAACAGAAAGCCATGGAAGGGCTTATGATAAGTTTCCCACACATGCTTAGCTGACTGGGAAACTTACTCAGGAGAAAGCCAAGACACACGTGAGAACTACCTGTAACTTTGAATGAGTTCTTCAGCGCATATACAGAGGCATCAGCAGAGGCCTGGAAGACTTATGGGCCCGATCCATGAGGTACAATCCTCTACCCAAATCAATGCCTGAACCACTAAGCTATGCACAGATGTGGTCCCAAGGAAGCTAAGCTAAAATGTGAAAAGAATAGAAAAATTGAGCAGAAAAATCAGCAGCTGCACACCAGAGGATATAGGGTCCACAGTTTAAGAATGGACAAATCAGAATTTTAAAAAATTAAGAGAAATAAATAGAATCCAGACTTGCTACAATATATTACCTGAAATGTTTAGTTTTCAATTACAAACTATTAGATATGCAAAGAAACAGGAAAGTCTGACCAACAATCATGAAAAAAAGCAGTCAACAGAAACTTATTCTGAAAGGCTCAGATGTTGGACTTTGCACACAAAGAATTCAAAGCAGCAATTATAAATAACTTCAACTAACTAAAGGATAATATGGACGGCCGGTTGGCTCAGTTGGTTAGAGCGCCGTGCTCCTAACACCAAGGTCGCTGATTCGATTCCCACATGGGCCAGTGAGCTGTGCCTCCACAACAGATTGAAAACAACGTCTGGAATTGGGAGCTGATGGGTCCTGAAAAAACACACAGTTCCCCAATAAAAATATAAAAAAAGGATAATATGATGACAATGAGTCAACAAACAGAGAATCTCAATAAAATAATGGAAATTAAAAAGCAAAACAAATAGTAAGTATAGAAGTGGAAAGTATAAAATCCAAAATGAGAAACTGATAAGATGAGCTTACCAGGAGATTTGAAATGGCAGAATAAATAATCACAGACATAAAGATAAATCAATAGAGGGTCTCCAAATCCAAAGGAAAGAGGGAAAAGACTAAAGACAAATGAAGTCTCAAAATCCCATGAGACAGTATCAAAAGTCACAACATACATGTAATCAGTCCCAGAAGGAGGACAGGAGAATAAAGAAAAAGATTATTAAAAGAAACAGTGGTCTAAAACTTCCCAAACTTGATGAAAAACATTAACCTATAGATACAAGAACCTCAATGAATACCAAGTATGATAAACAATGAGAACCACACCGAGACACCATGGACAAACTGCCAAAATCCAAAGCCAAAAAAAAATCTTGATAGCAGTGAGAGAAAAATGACTCACCATGTACAGGATAAGCAATATGGTTAACAATCTACTCTCAACAGACAAAATAAAAGTCAGAAGGCAGCACAATGACATGCTAAAAGTGCAAAAACAAACAAACAAAAAACTGTCAAGCAAAAAATCTATATCCAATGAAACTATCCTTCAAAAATGAGAATGAAGAAGCCAAACACAAAAGAGAACATATTATATGATTTCCTTTATATGAAATGTCCAGAACAGGTAAAGCTGGAGAGATAGAAGGTTAGTGGTACTCTAGAACTGGGGACAGGAGTTTGGTGAAGGGTAGAGTAGGGAGTAGGGGTAATGGCTGAGGGGGTGTAGGGTTTCTTTTTGGGGTATTGGAAATGCTCTATAATTGTGGTGATGGATGCATAACACTGAATATATTAAAAGCTATTGATGATATAGTTTAAATGAGTGAATTGTATGGTAGATGATTATATCTCATTAAAGTTGTTAAAACAAATGAAGGTGACAAAAAGTTATTCCCAGATAAACAAAAAATGTGAGAATTTGTTGCTGGAAGACCTGCTCTGTAAGAAATACTAAATAAAATCCTTCAGGCTAAAGAAAATGATTCTAAATGGAAACTTGGATCCACAGGAAGGAAGAATACTGGAAATGACGTATATATGAATAAATATAAAAGACTATATATGTATTATCCTTCCTTTCATTTCTTTAAAAATCATAAGATTGTTTAAAGCTATAATTAAAACACTGTACTGTTGGGTTTATAACATAGAGAAAAATCTTTATCTATATCCATAATCATATCAGCATAAAGGAGGAAAGAGCTATGCTGGAGCAAAATTTCTGTATTTTACTGGAATTAAGTATGTATAACCTGAAGTACATTATGGTATGTGAAGGATGCTTACTGAACTCCTTAGAACGAACACATGAATGAACACACACATACACACACTCAACTGAGAAACAGAAATGGTATATTAAAAAATATTTAACACAGAAGAAGGCAATAAATAAGGAATTAAGGGGAAAAGACATGGGATATATATAAAAGATGGATCGGCCACATTACTGTCAGACAAAATAGACTTTAAGCCAAGAATATTACTAGAGACAAAAAGGCACATTTCATAATGACAAAAGGGTTAATAGATCAGGAAGATTATCAATTATAAATGTAAATATGTGTATGTATCTGAAGGAAAAACTGACAGAATTGAAAGATATCAATAATTTGACAATTATACTTAGATTTTCAGTATTTCTCTTAGTAATTGACAGAACAAGTAGAAAATTAGGAAGGTTATAGAAGATTTGAACAAAATTATTAAACCAACTGAACCTAGCTGACGTATAGAAAAACACTCCAACAAACACCAGCAGAAATCACATCTCTCTCAAGTGCACATAAACTTCCTCCAGGACAGACTCTGTGCTATGCTGTAAAACAAGTTTCAATAAAATCAAAAGACCTGAAATAATACAAAATATGTTCTCTAACCACATTAGAAAAAGACTAGAAACCAAAATTAAAAATCAGGAAATCTCCAAATATTTGGAAATTAATCAGCACATTCTAAATTAATCCAAAGAAGAAAGCACAAGAGAAGAAAATATCTAGAATTTAAAGGAAATAAAAACCAGTAAAAAAAAATTAGGGGCTATAGCTATCACAGTGGTCAGAGGGAAATTTATGGCTTCAAATTATATAACAACGAACGAACCCACATATTTGACAAAAGTGTCAAGGTAAATCAGTAAGAAAGGATAGCCTTTTTAAGAAATAGTGTTGTGATAACTGCATATTCACATGCAACAAAATGAACTTAGACCATTTCTTCATATTACCCACGAAAGTTAACTCAAATCTTACATTTAGAATCAAAAACCTAAATGTAAGAGCTTAAACTATAGACCTCCTAAAATAAAACATAGAAAATCTTTGTGACCTTGAGTTAGGCAGTAATTTTTTAGATATGACACCAAAACACAACCCATGAAAAAAAAAACCTGATAAATTAGACTTCATCAAAATGAAAATGTTTGCTCCTTAAAAGACACCATTAATAAAAATGAAAAGACAAGCTACAGACCGGGAGAAAACATTTGCAAATCATGTATCTGATAAAGGATTTATATTTTTAAAAGAATTCTTGCACAACAAAGTGAAAAAGTAACAACCTAACTAAAAAATAGCTAAAAGATTTGAACAGATACTTCACCAAAGTAGATAAATGGATGGCAACTAAGCACAGGAAAAGATGTTCAACATTATTAGTCATTAGGAAAATACCAATTAAAAACCACAACAGGATGCCAGTATATACTGATCAGAATTTCTGAAATTAAAGACTGACTATACCAAGTGTTGGCAAGAAGGTGGAGCAAACTGAATTCTCATACATTGCTGGTGGGAACGTAAAATGGTACAGCCACTTTGGAAACGGTTCCTTGTAAAGGTAAACATACACCTACCATATGACGTGCTGGCTATTTCCACTCTCAGGTATTTACTAACCAAGCGAAATGAAACTATGTGTCCACTAATTAGTACACTAATATTTACAACAGCTTTATATGTAATAGCCAACAAGTGGGAATTGCTTGGAAATAACAGGTGAAACATAAAAAAACAAACAAACAAAAAACCCTGTGGTATAGTCAAGCAATGAAACACTAGTCAGCAATAAAAAAAGAACAAAGTTTTGATAATACAACAACTATATGGTTTCAAAATAATCACGTTGACTGACAGCAGCAAGACTGAAAAACAAAAAGTGAGTATATACTATAATTCCATTTATATAAAATTCTAGAAAATGCAAACTAATCTCTAATGACAGAAAGCGGATCAGTTTTTGCTGCCTGTGGGGGGCAGAAGAAGAACAGATGTTTCAAAGAGACATTGAGTAAATTTTAAGGGGCCAATGTATATGTTCATTTTCTTCACTGCGATATTTCACAGGTATATAAATATGTCAAAACTCATCAAATTATCTATCTTAAATGTGTACGATGTATTGTATGCCAGGTGTGCCTTAACCAATCTGAAAAAAAAAAGAAAAAGAAATTAACAGAACAATAAAATATCCAGAACTAGCGTGAAATACAGATTAGCATTAAGTGTACAGCAATTACTGGTGGTATTTCAAATTAGTGGGAAAAAAGGGTCATTAAAAAATGGATAGGATAACTTGCTAACCATTAAAAAAATAAATTATTTATGAACTGAAGATTAATATGTAATAAATTAAGCAATAAAACTGGATTGAAACATAAACATTCACCAACTGCTGGGAATAAAAAAAAATCCCCACAAACTTGGAAAAGATGGATTGTTCTGTAGTCACAGTAACAAGTAGCCATAAGAACCAATTTTAAACCTGTTTAATCAATCTACACCAACTCACCTCAGCAAACATACTTTTTGCAAGCCAACCAACCAGTGTCATCCCCTTATTTCTGTAAATCAGCCAATCAGGGAATGACTTAATGTAATAAGCATTCCACTGAGTGCTAATCAATCAACAACAGTCTCTCCTGAACAGCAACCATGCTTCTACAGATGATGGTGGGCTACTTACCCCTCTGCAAGTCTGCAGTCCTCAACTACACACTTCTCAAATACTCTCTAAAAGACCAGCAGTCTATCACTGTAGTAAGCAAGCAGTACATCAGCTTTCTCTTTCTATGAGGCAGAATAGAGGTCTCATCATCTTTTCACTGTTCTGGAGGTCCCACAAAGGTAAGTGTGAAAACTCTTCCTAAGCAACATTCTCAGAGTCTCAGGCCAACAGATGCACTCATTGGGCCTCTTGTGCTGAACTCCATTTGTCCTTCACATATGCTGCCAAGGGAGTCAATCCCAACATCCATCGGTCTGACTAGTTTCATTAGGCTCTAGCTACCGGTTTAATATTGACCTCTTCTGTTTGGAACTATATTATTGGATATAAAATTAGACCCAGGTCTTTAAGCTTTTTGTTTTAAAGGTAATACCATTTGCAAATATTTCTGCCATCAACCTGACTCTTCTCCATTTGCTTATTTTGCTGTAATGATTATGTGTCTATATGCCTAAAGTCTTCTTTTATGTGTTTGGTTTTGTCCTGGATTTCCTTGTCTCTGTTACATGCACAAGAGAGTGTTCGATAGGAAATGGATGTAGGCATAAGCCAGATTAAGTCTCAAAACCAAGCCAACCCACTCCTGAGAGATCATGGTTGGAGGTCCATTAGACCAGAGACTAATTTGTAAAAAAGCAATTGGCCAAACAACATGGAGGCACTCCTTGTCAATTTGTGAAAGAAGTCACTCTGTTTACTTAGTCCAAATTCCAGGGTCAATGATAGTTGGGTCGCTGATCTTATGACCCCTTCCTATTTGTGGTTGGAACCTGAGATATGGTTCACAAACACACATACTTAGACGACCTTAGTGCTTCTCTTTTTTGTTTGTCATGGGTTTGCCTATATCAAAGTCTCAACCTCTCCCTGGAAGAATTTCTGCTTCTAATATAAAGGCATACTATAATCTTAACTCTTACACTTTCCTTGGTAAATGGGGAAAAAAATTAATTACAATGCCCAAAGTGCACATGGAGCATTGTCCAGTATAGAGCATATGCTAAGTCATAAAACTCAATAAATATAAAGTGATAGAAATAATACAAAGTAAATCTTCTGACCACAACAGAATAATATTAGAAATCAGTAACAGAGAGATATTGGGGAAACTCACAAATATGTGTAAATTAAACAACACACTCTCCTAAAGAATAATGAATCAAACAAAAAAAATCACAAGGGAAATTAGAAAATACTTAGGGTTAGATGAAAACAAAGACACAACATACCAAAACACATGGGATACAGCTAAAGCAATATTTACAGGGAAATTTATAGCTATAAATGCCTATATTAAAATTTTTTTTAAAATATCTGAAATAAATCACCTAACATTCCAATAAATCACCTAACCTTCCACCTTAAGACATTGGGGAAAAAAAGAACAAACCAAACCTAAAGCAAAAAGAAGGAAATAATAAATATAAGAATGAAGTTAATTAAACAAAGGACAGAAAAATAGAGAAAATCAATAAAACCAAACATTGGCTTTTTGAAAAGGTCAACAAATTTTTAATTAGACCACCTATGAAAAAAATGAGACTTGGATTACTAAAACAAAGAATGAGAGATGGGATATCACTACTGGGCTTACAGAAATAAACAGGTTATAAGGCAACGCTTTGAACAATAGTATTCCAATTATATAACCTAAATGAAGTGGACAAATTCCAGGAAAAGACATAAACTCCCAAAACTGACCCAGAAGAAACAGAAAATCTGAATAAACCTCTAACAAGTACAGGGCTAGAATTAGTCATTTTAAAACTACACACAAGAAAAAACCAAGCCCACATGGCTTCAATGTTGAATTTCTACCAAGCATTCCAAGAAAAAATGAATACCAATCCTTCATAAATTCTTCTGAAAAATAGAAGGAGGAAATACTTTTCAACCCTTTCTATAAGGTCAGAATTATGCAGATATCAAAACCTGATAGAGGCATCACAAGAAAAGTACGGACGAGTATCTCTTATTGTACACAGACATTAAAATTCTCAACAAAATACAAGCAACCCAAATCCAGCAACATATAAAAAGAATTACACGACATGAGCACATAGGATTTATACCAGGAATGCAAGGTTGATTTAACATCCAAAAATCAATTTATAAATCAGATTGCTTTTTTTTAAATGATCACCTCAAAAGATGCAGAAAAAGCAATCGACAAAACCCAATATCCTTCATGACAAAAACACTCAAGAAACTTAGAATGGAACTTTCTCAACCTAATCGAGAGCCTCTCCAAAAACTCCACAGCTAATATCGAACTTAATGGTACAAGACTGGATACTCTCCCCCTAAGATAAGGAAAGGACATCCTTTTCAGCATTTTACTTGAGGTCCTAGCAGGACGTTCACAAGAAAGAGAAATAAAAGACATCTAGATTGGAAAGGAACAAGTAAAAGTATCTCTATTTGCAGATGATATGATCTTCTATAAAGAAAATCCCAAGAAATCCATGGAAAAAAAATTAGAACTAATAAATGAGTTCCCAGGGGTTTCAGGATACAAGATCAATACACAAAAATCAATTGTATTTCTATATACTTGCAACGAACAATCCAAAAATCAAGTGTAAAAAAATTCCATTCACAGATTCTTTTATAGTTCATAAGTGTGATGATTGGGTGTTCACGCTTTTGTGTGAGGTGTGCCTCCCACAAACCTTGTTACGACATCGGCACATTACCCGTCTGATATTAAAAAAAAAAAAAAAAAAAAATTCCATTCACAAAAGCATCAAAAAGAATAAAACATTTAGGAATAAATGTAAAACTCATACTCTGAAATCTATAAAACATTGTTGAAAGAAATTAAAGATCTAAACAATAGAAAAAAATCTGTGTTCACAGATCATAAGACAATATTGTTAAGATAGCAATACTCTTCAAATTAACCTACAGATTTCAGTTTCTCAGAATCCCAACTGGCTTCTTGGTAGAAACTGACAAGCTGATTCTAAAATTCATATGGAGTTGCAAGGGATCTAGACTTGCCAAAGCAATCTTGAAAAAGAAAACAACGTTGGAAGGGTCATATTTTTCAACTTCGAAACTCAGATACAAAACAACAGTAACAAGACAGTGTAGCACTGGCTTAAGGATCGTCTCATAGATCAACAAAACAGAATTGAGGGTCCTGAAATAAACCCATGTGTCGATGATCAACTGATTTTCAAAAAGGGTGCCAAGATCACTCAATGGGGAAGGAACACTCTTTTCAATAAAGGTGCTAAGATAACAGGACAAGGATGTCCACATGCAAAAGAATGAAGTTGCACTGTTCCCTCAAATAACACACAAAAATTAATTCAAAATGGATCAAAAACCTAAATGTAGGAGCTAAAACTATAAAACTCTTACAAAAAAACATGGGGGTAAACCTTTATGACATAAGAATTTGCAAAGGATTTTTACAAGAGTATAAGCAATGAAAGAAAAAAACAGATAAAATAACTTCATCACAATTAAAAACTTTTGTGTTGCAAAGGACACCATTGAGAAAGTAAAGAAAACACACAGAGAGAAAATTTCCAAATCATATATCTGATAAGAGACCTGTACCTTGAAATGCAAGTCAATAATAAAAAGACAAATGACCCAATTTTAAAAGCAGACAAAGGATCTAAATAGAAATTTCTTAAAGATATACAAATGGCCAATAAGCACATAAAAATATTTTCAACATCATTAACTATTATTAGGGAAATGCAAATAAAAATCACACTACTTCCCACCCACTTAAGATAGCTAGAATCATAAACACAGATAATAACAAGTGTTGGTGAAGATGTGGACCAATCAGAAACCTCACACACTGCTGGTGGGAATGTGAAATGGTACAGCCTCTTTGTAAAGCAGGATGGCAGTTTCTCAAATGGCTAAACATAAAGCTACAATATGATCCAGCAATTCCACTCCTAGGTATATACTCAAGAGAAATTAAATGTGTCCACACAAAAACTTGTACATAAATGTTCACAGTAATTAAAATTATTCACAATAGCAAAAAACAACCCAAACATTCATTAACTGATGAATAGATAAACAAAATAAGATATAACCATTCAGTGGAATATCGTTTAGGCATTAAAAAAAATGGAGTACTGATAATTGTTGCAACCATGGATGAACCCTGAAAACATGCCAAGTGAAAAATTTATACATATATTACATTATTCTATTTATATGAAAAGTTTAGAATAGGCCAATCTATAGATAATGAAAGTATATTAGTGATTGCCTAGGAGTGGGGAAGGATGAGGAAATTGGGAAGTGATATCTAAGGGGTGCAGAGTTTCTTTATGAGATGATGAAAACGTTCTAAAATTGACGGTAGTGATAAATGTACAACTCTGAGAATACCTGTATATTAAGCCACACTTAAGATGGATGAAGTGTACAGGGTGTGAACTGTATCTCAATAAAGCTGTAAAAAAGAATCACCATGCGTACGAGGTATCATCAAACAATACAGTGAATATTTAAATTTAAAAAAATGTATTACAGTTAAAGACCCATTGCCATTAACCCCCCTCAAAATATGAAAGTCCTCTTTCATGAGTGTCTCTAGTTGTGCTGTCGTGGCTGCTTCGATGTCCTGAATCATTTTGACTTTGGGGAAGAGCCAGAAGTCACACGCTGCCAGATCCAGTGAATAAGGTGGATGAGGACACACCGTAATGTTTTTGACAGAAATTGCCATATACCAGAAGCCATGAGTGACACGGAGCATTCTCATGATGGAGGATGATTTACGACACACTTTAAAACACACCATCTCTCAACCGTAGCTCACACCTGACTGCACTGAACACACAGAAACTTGTCACACACTGTTACTAAGGTTCGATGCGCCACTTCCCATACTGTCCCTGCCTTTCCGTTTGATGGTACTCAGCAACAGCATTCATTGTAGTTTTTTATCACAATGGAAAGGTTCCATGTCACACATCACTTCTCATACAGCAATTTCTGTCAAATAAAAACAGTACAGTGTGTCCTCATCCACCTTATTCACCGGATCTGGCACCGTGAGACTTCTGGCTCTTCCCCAAACTCAAAATGATTCAGGACTTCGAGGCAGCCATGACAGCACAACTAACGACACTCACGAAAGACAACTTCCAGAACTGCTTCAGAAAGCGGTAAGAATGATGGAATAAGTGTATTGCAAGGGAGGGAGAGTACTTTGAGGGGGATTAATGGCAATGTATCTATTACTGTAATAAATTTTTTAAATTTAAACATTCACTGTATTTGTTGATCACACCTCATATTTATTATCCCACAGTTACTGTGGGTCAGGAATTCGAGTGTGGCTTAGTTGGGTGCCTCTGGTTCAGGGTCTCTCACTAGGCTACAAGCAAGGTGTCAGCCAGGGCTGCAGATATCTCAAAGCTCGACTGAAGGGTAACCTGGTTTTAACCTCATTCAATGGGCTGCTCCACAACATGGCAGCTGGCTTCCCCCAGGGGGAGTGACCCAAGAGACAGTAAGAGAGAACTCCTGACATAGCTATAATTTTTTTCTTTAATCTCAACTCAGAAGTGACATCCATAGACACCAGAAGGCAAAAATAAACAAGTGGGACTGTATCAAATTAAAAAGCTCCTGCAGGAGTGGCTGGATGGCTCAGTTGGTTAGAACGCGAGCTCTGAAGAACAGGGTTGCCAGTTCGATTCCCACATGGGCCAAAGAGCTGCACCCTCCACAACTAAAGATTGAAGACAATGAGCTGCCACTGAGCTGCCAGAGGGGTGGCCGGATGGCTCAGTTGATTAGAGCGCGGGCTCTCAACAACAAAGTGGCCGATTCAATTCCCACATGGGATGGTGGGCTGCACCCCCTACAACTAAAGATTGAAAACAGCTACTGGACTTGGAGCTGAGCTGCGCCCTCCACAACTAGATTGAAACAATGACTTGGAACTGATGGGCCCTGGAGAAACACACTGTTCCCCAATAAAAAAAAAAAAAAAAAAAAAAAAAAGAAAAAAACAAGGAGGAAGGATTTGCCTTAACAGTATTAAAATATATTACTAAACCATAAACAGTAATTTTTAAAATTACTATTACCTATACAGCATTTAACAACTAGATGACATTGGGGGGGGGGAAATATGGACAAAAAAAGAAGGGATGAAGCAATATCAAAATCAAGTTTTGGGCTTGTCCAAAAGGTATAAATAAGGTTAAAAAGATGGAATGATGGTATAGGAAATGGTTGTTTACTCACCCACAGGATGAAGAAGTGGGAAAATCCAGAAATAAGGTGTACTCAAATAGAGCATTACTATAACAAAACCCAAAGAATTAAACAAGGAAATAGTCTCATTGTGAAAGAATATGTGAATGTGAATAAAGAATATTTTTTTAAAATGGATACTGAGACAATGCTTTTAAACTTCTAAGGCAAAATTATCTCCAACCTAGAATTTTATGCCCAATCAAATGAAGGTAAAATAAAGAGATCTCAAAAATATTTCCTGCAATGTAGCCTTCCTCAGGAAAATACTGGAAGGTACACTCTACACCAAAACAAGAGAGTAAACCAAGAAAGAAGCAGAGATCTGTGCTACAGATTTGCCCTAAGCAGGAAAGGAAGTTCTCACTACAATGAAGAGGAATCCCAAGAGAACTGTTATCAGCCAGCCTGGAGAACACCCAGTATAAACTGAAGCGATTCATACTTTAACTCAACAACAAAAAAACAAACAACCCATTTCTCCAAAGAGGACATACAAATGGCAAATAGACATATGAAAAAATGCTCAACATCACTAATCATCAGAGAAATGCAAATCAAAACCACAATGAGATATCACCTCACCCCAGTCAGAATGGCTATCATCAACAAGACAAATAGTAACAAATGTTGGACAGGCTGTGGAGAAAAAGGAACCCTCATACACTGTTGGTGGGAATGCAGACTGGTGCAGCCGTTATGGAAGGCAGTGTGGAGGTTCCTCAAAAAATTACGAATAGAATTGCCATATGACCCAGCAATCCCTCTCCTGGGTATCTACCCAAAAAACCTGAAAACATTTATCCATAAAGACACGTGTGCTCCAATGTTCATTGCAGCTTTGTTTACGGTGGCCAAGACATGGAAACAACCAAAATGTCCTTCGATAGATGAATGGATAAAGAAGTTGTGGTATATATACACAATGGAATACTATTCGGCAGTAAGAAAAGATGATATAGGAACATTTGTGACAACATGGATGGATCTTGAGAGAGTAATGCTGAGCGAAACAAGTCAGACAGAAAAAACAGAGAACCATGTGATTTCACTGATATGTGGCATATAAACCAAAAACAACAAAAGAACAAGACAAACAAATGAGAAACAGAAACTCATAGACACAGACAATAGTTTAGTGGTTGCCAGAGGGTAAGGGGGGCGGGGGGTGGAGGGTGGGTGATGAGGGTAAGGGGGATCGAATATATGGTGATGGAAGGAGAACTGATTCTGGGTGATGAACACACAATGGGATTTATAGATGATGTAATACAGAATTGTACACCTGAAATCTATGTAATTTGACTAACAATTGTCACCCCAATAAATTTAATTTAAAAAAAAAAGAGATTTCAAACAAGATACTGAACTTTGGGGGAATGGGTTATTAAATGAATTACCGAGAACTTAATAGCAACATATGAAATTTAACCTTATCTGGCAAACCTTAGTTGGCTCACTATCTTTTGAGAAATATATGAACTATTCCTGGGCCATTTCAGATAAGGATAAAAGCCGCTACATTTCTAAAGACCAAGCATTTCTGACCTCCAGGAAAATAACTGCTCTTTTGTGGTTTCCAGTGGTTCAGAATATAAAGGGCACAGGCGAAGAGAGGTAGCAGCACCCCAAGTCTGTAACAGTGCGAGGGTACAAGGGAGGAAGGACTAAGACACGCAGAGCCCCACAACTGACAGCACGGGCATGCTCTCCAGGCCTGCGTGCTCGGCCACTGCAGCTGGACTAACACCCAGGATCACAAACACCTCAAGGCCCGTGCGTGTTGACACAATGGGGTTACGCCTGACACGGGACTTACTATTTTAGAGAACGGGTGCTCAA
Organism: Rhinolophus sinicus; assembly: GCF_057876585.1. NCBI lineage: Eukaryota > Metazoa > Chordata > Mammalia > Chiroptera > Rhinolophidae > Rhinolophus > Rhinolophus sinicus. The sequence continues at coordinate 90,503,043 of NC_142515.1, read as the reverse complement.
AGCTATATCTAATTTGATTTAGACAACGCAAGAAATGTAATTTTGGGGGGGAGAGGAAGGGAGGGAGAAATTAACAAAATACCTAGCACTGGAATGGACAGTGAGGAGAATTTGAAGAATCAGTGGTAAGTACATATACGACTATGTACCTAGAAAATGAAAAGATAATTTTTATATCCAAGACATACAACTGAGCAGAAAACAAAAATAATCATAGTATATACTACTTATACCTAGGTTCACCTATACATAGCTTTTGCGTAGTCAATAAAATACGACTAAAACTTTTACCTAAATAAAAATTTAATGAGAAATTTCAATAAATGGAAAGACATGCTCTATTTGTGAATAGAAAAGACTCACTGAATATTCTCCTCAGTCAATGCCAATCAAAATGCCAACTGATTTTTCTTTTTTTTCACTAAATTACTCAATGGATCCCGCAAAAAAGTGGGTGGTATTCACTATGAAAATTGAAAATACTAAAAACAGAATTCGTTGACAAATATTAAAACCTAATAAAATTACAATAATTAAAACAGTATCACATTGCTTTTAACCAGTGGATCAAAATGAAATATTCAGAAATAAACCCAAGTATCCAAGTATTTTAGAATCATTTAAATCTAAAGAAAAGTATTTTCCAATAAATTGTCTAATAGTACCAAGACAATCATGATGACCCCAACATCACATCAAGATAATGTCCAAAAGGTTTAAAACATTGGAAAATATAAAACAAGTAGAACTTTCTAAGCAAAAAAGTGAAGGCAGAAACCATAAAGAAAGAATTAGTGAATTTGAAGACATCTATTTTTATTTGGTATTCTTAAACACTTAATACCTGCTAAAAATAAACTAGGGCTGAATGTACCATGGGAGAAAAAGAGACACGGCCTCCCACAATCAATGAGAGATAGAATAAATCATTACAAATTAACGCAAAAAAGTCTGAGCCATCCCCTGAGCTAACCTCTCTCTTTCTCACACCCCCATCCAATCAGGAAACCGACTGAGCACTACTTTCAAAATATATCCAGAGGCCGACCGACCACTTCTCAGCACCTCCACTGCTGCCCTCCTCATCCCCCCACTGAAGTACAGTAGCCTCCTGGGGGGTCTCCCCACTTCCACTCCATCCTACTAGTCTATTCTCTTAGCAGCAACTGGAGAGATACTCTCACATTCAAGTCACACCATGGCAATCCTCAGCTACAAAGCCTCCGTTTCACTCAGAGTAAAAGCTAAAATCCTGACAGTAGCCTTACAAAACCTCCTATGCTCAGGCCCTTCATCTGCTCCATCCTTCTACCATTCTGACCTCGTTCTGTTCTAGCCACCCTGGCTTCCCTGCCTCTCCTTGAATGAGCCAGGCATACTTCAGTCTTAAGGCCTATACCCTGGCTGTCCCTTTGCCAAGAACTCCTTTCACTCACATGTTCACCTGGCTAACTCTCACCTCTTAAGTGTTGACTCAAATAAGCTTGACCACTCTACTTAAAATGACAGCTCTCCACTCCCACCCTGCCACCCCCCGTATTCCTCATCTCTCCCACCCTGTGTTGTACGTGTTCTTTCTTTCACAGCTCTCACCATTTTTAGTACACGGTACAATTTACTTATCATGCTTTTTATTTATTGTTTGTCTCACTTGACTACAATGTAAACTCCATAAGGAAACGGATCTTTCTTTGTTTTGTTAACTGATATGTCCCAAGACTCTGGTACACAGCTGGAGTTCAAATATACTTGAAGGAATTAATGAATTTATCAGACAAGCAAAGATTTATAAACCTAATAACACCCAGTAGTTGTACATAGCTCATGGGAAAATAAACTGAATAAACTTCCAGAGGATAATTTGTCGATAATATTTAAGTATCTTATTATATTAAATATTTAAAGTCTTTAAAATCTTCAGCCCTTTCATTAAGTAATTCCACTTCTAAGTATATAGCCTAAAAAATTAATCAGATGCATTTCATGTAGCCATTACAAATTATACACATCTATCCTTACTACAGTAAATATTTGTTATGGTAACACATTTAACACAAATTCAGGGTCTGTGTACATTAAACTAAGTCTTCTTAACCAGAGACTTAAATACAATTCCTCCTCAGTAAAGCACAGCAGGTCTCTATACGCAGACTCCTGCCTTGGCAGAACTTAGGGAACGGAGGACAACCGTTTGGCACTCTTCATTTGTACTACAATTTAAAAACCAAACAGAACAATAGTTAATCTGTATTTATTATCAGCTATTACTGAGCTTTTCAGAAAACTGTTAGCTTGTTAAAGGCAGACCCCACCATTCACTCACATGACGTCCAGCACAGAATCATTTCGAATGACCTTATGGGAGACATCAGCTAGCAGGAAGAGACCACCATCTGTCCTCCGGATGCTGACTGCATAGCCTGGCCAGATCTGCAATCTGAAGAGATAGCTGGGCTTTACTTTAGGGTTCTGAAAGAACTACAGACATTGCCTCTTAACTGTTAACTTAAGTGTTAACTCCCTCTTAAGTGTTAACTCCCATCTGAAACCACACTTTGAGCACATGCTGCCCCTCCCTAGCAATAATGAGAAAGTGCCAGGAAACAAATTCAATTAAATTAACATCATTGTGAACTTATTAAAATATTAAACTATGGAAGAAATTTAACTGATAAATTGCATTCACTATCATAAAATACTGCTGAGATTTTTGTCCTAAATATGGTGATTGCAATGAAAAATTTCTGCCCAGAATATTCTAAAGTGAGGAAGAGGAAAACACAACTGACCTGTGTTGCTGCAGTACCATAGCATTTGTTGGGTCATAGAAGTTTCTCCCCACAAGCTTCATATCTATAAGTTTCATTACCCTGAAAAAAAAGAGCAAGAATGGATTTTCTAGTCGAAGACAAAAAAAAATAAATCAGTTCCATTACTCCTAGCTAAATTTCCTTTGGAAGCCGAAAGGGTCACAAACATCAGTGCTCTTTGTACAATATAGCTTTTATCATGAGAACACTGTTGCCAAAAGAAAAAGAAAATTTACCACAGCATTTATCTTGGGGTACATGCAACTTACTGTAGCTTTTCCTACTTACTAGGTAATCAAAAATCAAAAGTTTATTTTCCAGGCTCGATTTATATTACTTTCACCATTAACTAAAAAGAATGCAAAAGTGTTAATTTCTAAGTTTGTGACTATCAGTCTGGCATAAGAAGTTATGTTTGCTCCAGGCAGTTCAGTTATTACATAGAAATTAGGTTCTAACTTCATTAAAAACAGGTGGTTTGGGAATAACATTATGAAAATGAGGGAGTCTAAAAAATGTTTAAAAATTACGACCAGGCTATATCCAAAAAGTCAAGCGAGTGGGGAAAAACTCTTCCAGCAAAAATTTTTACACATTACCTCTTCAAGTAGCCCCATGACCAACACCATTAAATGTGCACTGTAAACATCTGCTTTTCAAGTTCCTGAATGAACCCAAAAGAACCCATCCCCCATCCAACTACCTCAGACCTACTTTCACTTATCCAAATCTGGCCAACCTCTTGAGATAACTTTTGAGTAAGTTAGCTCAGTATCACCCATTTATTTATTAAATGTTTCCAAACTCATCTATATCCACACTGTAGTGCAGTGCCAGGCAAGTTTCTCGAAGAGCACTGTTTCAAATACAAAACTAAGGTTAAAGAATATAAGACGTCAGCTGTTTTCTCACCGACGGAAAACAACATTGTAGAAGGGAATGCACAAGTCAGAACAGGGTTCCAGGATCTTGGTCAACTGAATCTTAACGCTGATCTCGGCACCATCAGTTTTCCTTCGACTTTTTAACTCGAGAACCTAACAAATAAATACATGCAAATTAAAAAACAAAAATGACAAGACAACCAAGCCCTCATCTAATCCAACTGTGCCCTGGAACACACTAAAAATATCCTAAACATGTGTTCTACTTCTGCTTCACTTTGCTGCCCACACTGCACAAAATCACAGCAAGACAACCAGGATGTCAGATAGGATTTGGTAAAAGAAACCCAATGGAGAACTAGCAATAGATCCCTTTGAATTTGAAATCTTAAACCATTCTTTGTCACTGTTGGAGGTCAAAGGCTTCCAACCACTCCTCTTAGGTGAGAAGGGACTTCTTGAAGAACTCGAATGTAAGCTTCTCAGTTTGCCATTGCTTTGTTATGGCAAAATCTGCCTTCCCTCTAAGAATAGGAAAATACAACTCAAATGTTCAGGAAGTCTATGATTTCCCACTACTCAAAGCACCAGAATACTCCTAGGTTTCATCCCGAAATACATTTCCGGTTTGGTCTCACTTGTTGAAGCTTAACAGGCAGATAGAGAATGGATCCATCAAAAGCAGTGACGTTTCCAGTGACAGCTTGATGGTCCTTCAACATGCCAAACCTCATGCTTTTGCACTCCACACTGGGGCTAGAAAATAAGAGGATTTTATTTGAATTTGACTCAAACAGCAGTCTTTCTTTACTACAGCTGTGCAATACGTTAGAGAAGCAGTCTCTTGTAACTACTGCTCCATCTAGTGGTCACATTAAACTTCAACTATTTTATCTGACTAGAAAAAGAACTCTGACCTAAGGATGCTGACAAAAATAAAAACAACCCATAATTCCACCCCCGAAAACCACTGCCTCAGCATGTTAGCATATATTCTTCCAGAATTTAGACCACAGGGTCAGAAACTTTTTCTATAAAGGGCCAAATAGTAAATATTTTAGGCTTTATGGGCCATATGGTCTTTGCTACAACTATTCAATTCTGTCGATATAGTACAAAAGCACCAAAGACAATATGCAAACCAATGAGCACTGCTATGTTCCAGCAAACCTTTATTATGGGATTTTACTCTAAACTATTTTCACTCATGGCAATTTCAACTTTTTAGTGATTCACTGCCACAAATCTTACAGCTTTGAAAAACTCGAGTAGCTACTTTGTACCATAACTGTCCCATTCCATCACAGTAACACAACCTTGTTCTACAACAGCAAAGTTTAAATAAATCCAAGACTAAAAGAGTCAAGCATGCTCAAGTACAAAATCTTTATTGGTGGTAATCCAATATAGTTGTCCCCAAAACTAACACTTACATACTGACATTACATTTCAAAATGTTTCTTCAAAAGAATTTATACACATATATGGTGCTATACCCTAAACACAATATTTATAGATGGCTTTCCAAACTCCCTTCATATGTAGTATGTGGAAACTATAGGACAGCCAGTCCACTGTAATGTATTCTCTCAGTATTCTCTCATTGGCCTGGCATGCTCTTCTCATTGTGGCTTCAAAGGTCCAGATCCACAATCTGGAACTTTATAGAATCCATGTCTTCTCCTGGTCAATGTTGACACCTCACACTCTCTTCTCTTTCATTAACATTTGTCAACCCGTTTCCAGAGAAAGGGTTCTTCCCTCTCATTAATGCTAGTCTCCTTCCCTTACATTGTAGAACAGGTTTATTCCCACTACCGCCCTCTCTCCAGGGTTCAATTTCACCCCCTTTTCTGGCTCTTTCTCTTCACCTGTCATGTGTGCTCAGCTTTTTCTTACCTCATAGAAACTTTTAAAGCAATCCTGCTACCTTCTTTAATTATCATCCCATTTCTCCTTTCCCTTACATACTATTTAAATAAGTGGCCAATTCACTGGCTATCTTATGCTGTCCTTTGTTCTTTTAGTCTAGTTTTTTCCTCCATAACTCTAACAAAGTACTAGAATATCATTAGAATATGCTCTTGAAAGCATATTCTACAATATTTTCCTGTGCCCAAAGTCAAGCATCTCTTCACCATTCAAATGGGCCCTTCCTTTGGTCTTTGTAACCTGTCTTTAGGGTATTTTCCTGCCTAACTGTTCCTTTCTTCTTTCACTCCACTTCCTCTTCCTGTACCAATTAGTAGCTATCCTTCAAAAATTCAGTCTTCCATCTTCCTAATTTTTCCACAGATATTCCAAAACGCTCATTCATGTTCATAACTCCAGCAAAATAACCTCTAGCTAATGACTCTCCTGAGATTTTAAGAGAACACAAACTAATACGAATTCTTACTTTTTAAAAAGTATGATCGATCCTAAAGTTATTGATATAATATTAAAGTTATTTTCTCCGATTTTTCACCCTCACATTTAACCCTAGACTGTCGCTGGAGAGCCATCAAATATTGGCATGCGATTCATGCAGGGAAGATCCAGGTTTCGTGGGAGGTGCATCTTATACCACTGGGGGAAAGGTAATGCAAAGAGGAGGGAATTTAAGAAGAGGAATGCAAAATTACAAATAAAAAGTAAGTTAAAAGGTCATGAAAGGGATCTATATAAATGCAAAGTCTTGAATTTAAGCTTTGGTAACTCCACAATAAATCCATCTCTAATCTCATGCTTTATAAAACTGCACCTATTAAAATAAAATCTGAATTGGTAATATAGCTAAATACCAAAAAAAAAAATGTTAACATTAAAATTATTGCAATGATCCGATTTCATGCATTATTGTGGGGGTGAGGGAGAGGTTCATCAGGAATTATACAGAAAAATATTGTGATTCCAGGGGAATGATTTCCTTATTGCTCTCTAAGTGAACAAATACAGAGAAAAAAAGCTGTGAATACCTGAAAGTCACATGATATTGATAAACTGCTTCATTATGACACTGGATTTTGATAAGGTTCAATCCCAAAGATTGAGGTACTCCTTTTAATCCTTGCTTCACAAGAAGCAGTCTGGAAAATAAAAAAACAAAAGCACCCACATACCAAAACCATAAAAACCAAACAACCCACACCACAAAGGTAGAAAAGGAAAGGAAAGGAAAGGAGAGGAAAGGAAAGGAAGTAATATTTCATACTTTGCTTAGACACATAAAACAAGAATTGAGACATACAAAAGCAAGCTTTAAAGACTAGTAGATAAATGAATAGCTATCTCTAATTAGAGAAGCAAGGTCACCCTATTTGTCCTAGTAATATCACTGGAATAAACTAGGCCAGCTAACTAAGAACATAATTAATTCCATAGAGAAAAATGAACTGCTGCAATACTTTTCCTAAGTGATTTGTCTTATCTTCAACATGACGAAGAACTGTCTACATATGAACTGGGAAGGAAATGAAGTCATGAGTTCACTCTCTGCTACATACTATCTATATCATTAACCTCATTTTACTTCATCAGGAATTGTCCCATCTCTTTGTCATTCTTTCCACAAGCAAAAAAAACTGAACAACTCTGCAGTACCTACCACCCACAGAGGACTCAGACACAGCAGAAACAGCATTTACAATACTATGAGAAGGCCCCCTCCCACATCACTACCAAGCAAAGAAGGTCACACTCCTGACTTACTTTTCCTTGCATTCTGCAGTCCCCAGTGGAAGGCGATCCAGAGAGCACAGTGAGGAAAGGGGAGGAGGTGGCAGTGACGGCTGCTGGGCAGGACCCCGAGAAGGCATGTCACCGACAGCACCAGGAGCGTTGAACATACCTCTGCCTATACCACGAGCTGCTCTTCCCAATGGTAATACAGATGTATCTGAATTTCCTCTTCCAAGCATTCTGAAATGTTAAAAAGAGGCAAATCAGGACTTTCTTAATCATGCTTCTATCTCTGCTCCATCTAGATAATTCCCCCAAGTCTACATTCTCTTCCTGGGGGAGTCAGAAAGAGGGACTCAAGCCTTGGGATTCTCCCCAAGTTCAGTATGTCCACATGACGCACTCACCAACTGCTACTAATATTTACTCTCAGGGCCAACTTCCATGGTAGAATTGAGGTGGGAGTTTGACTCACTTAGATTAAAAAATCACTACAGGTTAACTTCTTAAGAGGGCAAATGAAATTGTGAACTGCCCAGTGGAGAACTACTTTTTTACCCTTTTCTAAATATTGATTGGATCAGTAGCTGCTGACTACTCTTGGAAAGTATCCATTGTTTACTATAAAACCATACATTGTTTGTGAAATAATACCACCTTTTAAAAGTTTTCCTTTGAACTTAAAGGGATATTTCATCTGATTTTGACGGTTTCCTGAGAAGACACCTTTACCCACCTATTCCAACCAACGGAGGCCTCTGCCATCTTGCTATCCCCAGCTGCCAACAATGACAGATCTGGAGAAGCGGGACGGGGTTCTTCTTTGCCCTTCTGCACCATACTGGTAGACAAGCCTCGGCCTAAAATGCCTCTACCTGAAAGGAAGGATCAAACCCCAGTTATAACTGTGAGTTGAACATGTCATATAGTTATTTTTCTGAAGATAAACTATGAATTTAAGAACAAAGCAATCATACATACCACCATGTTTTCTCAAGTTACTTTCCTACATACCTAAAGGAAGCATTGCTCGTTTTGGAGGGGTCCAGGACACTGTTTCAAGTCCCAGGCCACGGAACATGGAGACCAAACTCCCAGATTCCTATGAAAGGCAAAAAATCAAGTCATTCCAAGACGTAGTTTAAAACCTCAGAAACATTGATGGTGTTCTTAAAGTCTTGGTAAATAATAAAAATCATCTTCTTTAAAGTCTATAAATGTTACAGTAAATAAAAATGTTTAAATACTTACAGTTTTTAAGAAACACATAACTATGTCATATGAGGTGTTTTTTTGTTTGTGTTTTTTTAACAGTACAGAGGTCTTTTATTTTTTTGCACTTATGCCACGAATACAGAGGGAACGGGTTCCAGTAGCTCTGGCTCTTTTTCATTGGTTCTCACAAAGTGTGCTTCTCTGAATGGGGCAGCTGGCATTTCAGTTGAACCCAGGTACCTTTCTCTTTGGCTTCCTTTTTTTCCTATTCATTTTCCTTCACCCGTTTCAGGAAGCTATCTCGGCTCTTAGAGTGCTTAATATGTTCAACACAAACATTAATTCTCTTGGCAAGAATCTTGCCCTTAACTTGTTTGTTTACAACAATGCCGACCGCATGCTGAGTAACACTGTAGACCCTTCCCGTTTTGCCATGGTAACATTTGTGGAGCATTCCTTTTTTAACAGTGCCCATTCCCTTGAGGTCTACAGTATCCCCTTTCTTGTAGATTCGCATGTATGTGGCCAAAGAACAATTCCATGTTTTCTAAAAGACCTAGGGAACATACAGCGGTTACCTCTCCTCTTTCCCTTTGTGTTGGTCATTCTGACGAATTACTAGAAGATGGCAGTCCTGGCCGAACAGGAGCCATATTAGGTTTTTAAGCATAAATAGTTATAGTCCATGTATAACTACTTAAGCATAAATAGTTATAGCCCATGTATAACAGTAAAGTTAATTCCATTCTGTTCCATTCTGTTATACTGTTATAACAGTATTTTTCTGGTTCATTTCCTATACACCCAAGTGGACCATTATATCCAAGAGGGAACAAGTGTACTGGTTAATATATTTTCAAAAAAGATGGATTATTTTAGGGTATCAGAGGTTTGGGTGGTTTGTTTGTTTGTTTAAACAACCTCCAACAAAACTTGCTACTGTTTTCCTATAGCAGGCTTGAAAGTTTACTGCTGTTACACCAGTTTGAGCGGCCACATATATACTCAAGCAATTCATCTGAGTACAAGTATAAAATTACTGTCATCAATTTTTTCTTTCTACAGAATATATTTGACGCTAGCAACTCTGCTTAAAATGATCATAACTGCATTGTTACATTCTTCCTACATTTGTTAATTCTATTATTTGAGATTTATTAATTATAGACAAATGCCATTCTTAAAATTGCTACAAAATTAGATTAAGAAAGCACATACAAGCAGTAACAACAGCTGAAGATCCTCTTTTTCTTTATGATTTGGACAAAGAGCCATCTGAAAGGAACCATTCTTAACAATTATTACCTCACAGGCAAGAGTAGCTGTTAATACCATAGAGCCAAATTCAGATTAAAAACCTAAATACTCAGGAGAGCAAAATGCTGTATCTTTATACCTACCATTTATGACCTGTTTCCCCAAAAATAAGACCTAGTCTAACCATCAGCTCTAATGCGTCTTTTGGAGCAAAAATTAATATAAGACCGGAAGACCGGGTCTTATTTTACTATAATATAATAAGACCAGGTCTTGTATTAATTTTTGCTTCAAAAGATGCATTAGAGCTGATTGTCCAGCTAGGTCTTATTTTCGGGAAAACACGGTATGTATTTATATTCATATAAGCCAGAGAACAAAGGCATTTACCCGAGTCCATCTAGCATTCATTCTGAGGCACTTTTCCTAGACTCTCAACTCTAGGATCTGAAATATGCAACTACTTTTTAAAGGAAGAAAACAACAACCAAACAAACAAAAAACAACCCTTGTTTTCCTATAGGACTTAACAGTTTTCTAAGCACTTTGAAATCCATTATTTCCTCTGATGATAAGCTGTATGCTGCGACTATGCGTCCAGACATCATGGTCTTACCCTTTGTGCTGGCTCACTCTGCAGGCTTGGTTCCTCTGGCTTTCCAAACATATGGCCTCTGCCTGCAGGTCTTGCCCTGCCCAAAGCTGAGTCCAAAGGTTTAGGAGTTTGTGGCCAAGAGCCTGGCATCCGTACACACTGAGGTGGGTGCCCATGAAAAGCGCCCCTGAAGGGTGGTCGGACAGGATCCATGGAGAGGCTGCAGATTGACACGGGCGTCGATCCTGTTCTGGTTAATTACCTGTCAGCATTTTATAAAGATTAAAGATTCCCAATTGTTTTCCTTTTCCTTCAAGACAGACTCACAAAGCATTTAAAAAAATTTTTTAAATAAAAATAAAACTTACTTTGGGTCAGACCAGGGATACAACCAGCATCCTATTTCATGTTCACTTCAAAAGCTTCCCTTTAGCCCAGAACAATCTAAACACTCTCCAGTAGCAATCCATTAGAGGCCAAGCTCTCCTTGAATTTACCTGTATTTTCTACCCAAACAGCCTCTCAGACAACTCAGCCCTATATGTTAACTACATATCGTAGAAAGAAGTACTTTTTATGCATGACCATAAGAATGTTTAGTTAATACAGCCGTATCATAAAATCACTTTGTCAATAAATATTTATAGGTTTTGCTTGTTTCTGGCCTTTCTTTCCTTTACCAGAGTCCTAATTTTTTCCAGTCCGTTATCACATTATACTGTTCCATCTCCTCCTTGATCTCCTTAGTTACATATCTGCATCTTTATCCAATTCCTTTCTATAAAACTTTTCTTTTTTTAAGGAGGGCACAGCTCATAGTGGCCCATGCGGGGATCGAACTGGCAACGTTGGTGCTATCAGCACCACGCTCTAACCAACTAAGCTAACGGCCCTCCCCTCTATAAAACTTTTCAAACTCCACCAGAACTGAGGTCTCCAGGGACAGACCCTTTCTGCTCTGAGCCTACAACACCTGCTGAATCTCAGGTAACACTTAACCCCTTTTTCTCACTCAGGTAACCAGGGATGAGGCTCTTCCTGTCCTCCAACTCTCAGGTCCACGAGGCGTCTTCAAAATCACTTTATAACCTATAGATTTTAGGACGCCTTCTTTAAGGGGCTCCCTTCACTATCCTGACCCACCCCTGATCTCTGAAGGATCTTTCTTAACTGAAAGTTAAACGAGCCTCTTCTCAACTTTTACAAACCTGTCCATAAGTATTAGCTACACAGAAATCAGGCCACACATACAAAGAAAAGACTGACACACAATTCCTAAGTCAATACTATATGTGGAGGTAGTTCAGGATTTGACATAAATTTTTTAACTAAATTCTTTTACCTAAGATGGCAGAATATGCCTCCCTTCCTCAAATACTAGAACAGCTCTCTCCTTTAATTGCTTAAACTCCTTTCCAGTTATCCTGGCCTCTCTGTTCACACCCTCCTACCACCACCGGAAGCATCCAGAACAATCCGAACCTAACCGGTACACCCTGAGAGGAGCTGTAACACCTACCAGTTACAGGATTTCTGGAATCCTCCCTCCTCTCTCCACTGCTCCCTCACCTCCATCGTCGGGTCCGTTGACTTGGGCACCTCCTCCAGAAGGCCCGCCCTTTATGTGGATTGTCACTTTTAATTAGCTAGCAGAGAGTCGGCTGACTGTAAGGTCCAACAGGGAAGGGTCCCGGGACAGGCGAGACCTACACACCCCACCTCCAGGAGTGAGCTCTGAGGTGGGGCAACAGGACTGAGGCCTAACCGACGGAAGGCCCCTGAAGGGAAATCCTACCCCCGAGAAAAGCACCATTCCCCAAACCGGGAGGGAGGTCTTGCCCTCCAGTTCAGTCCAAACAACACTCTCGCCCAACCAAAACCCGCGTAAGTCCACCCTCTGTCCCGGCCACCACCTTCCCACCTTTTCGAAGGCTCGCGTCCTCCACACACAGCCTCAAATAACGACTTCCGGCCTCACCCGCGACCCAGAGCCCCTTGCGCTTGGGGGGGGGGGAGGGGAAGGTCTGCAGTGGGTGTGGAGGGATCCCACTCGCCACTGTGAGCTTGAGCAAAAGCCCGGCGGCCTACAAGGGAGACGTCGGCCTCCCACAGCTGCTTCGCGTCTACTCACCAGGGCCCGAGTTCTGGCCCGGTTCTGCTGGGCTCAGTAGAACCCAGAGCTCAACGCACCTGCCACGCCCCAGGACCCACATGCTCCGACTCCCATTTCGGTCCTCTCGCGGGGCCTCTGTGCCTGAGCCCATTGGCCAAACGGAGTGAGGGGGTCACAATATCCAGCCATTTCATTGGCTCACCTGCAAAAAGAGCCTCTCCCTTTCTAGCACCCTTGCTTTCCAGGGAAGTACGTCCCCAAGTGGTGCAGGAAATGGGGCCCTAGAAGTGAGGAGTGAACCTAAGAGTTAAAATGGTCACATTTTAAAGATCCTGACCTGTTTTGGTGCATAACTACTGTAAACAGATTTAGCCTACATGCTCATGTTGAAATTGACTTGCCCCATCCTTCCCTAGAGGATATAGAGATATAGGTGGTGAATAGGAAAGAGTAAGGTTATGTTCAAACACCTAATTATGTGATCTCTGCGATCCACTTTCCTTACATATAAAATAGTAATAAAAGCATCCATTGTATGGGTTGTATGGAAATGTACACACATTCATGAGATGTACCAAAAATACTTAGCACAATGAGAAAATTGCCTGCAATAAATGCTATCATTATTTATTGATGCCTGAATCTGTGAGCCAAGAAGAGCTTTCTTCAAACCATATAAAATATTGGTGGTTAATTCTGCAATTACAGAATATTTTCACCCAATGTCTCCCCCTTTCCCAACCATTTTGGCAAATAACTGAACCCGCTCCAACCTCAGTTTTTCTGAGATGGTTGGGGTCAAGCTTCAAGAGATCTTGGCTTATGCTGTAGAGACATACAAATGCTCTGCATGGAATAAGGCAAGAGAAGCCTTTTCCAAGCTTCAGATATCTTGTACCTTGTTTTAATCCATACATTGAAGGACTCTCCTGTCCTTCTCAAATCAGAATAGAGTTTGAAAATTATTAAAGCAGGAGGATTTTCAAAGCAGGAATCTATTGGCAGGATACCACTTAGCTCTTTGTAGATGTTATTTGTTTAACATTATATTATAACATTGTAAGTTCTTTACCCCACAACCTTGCTATCTTACAATGTATGTTATAAAGCATATAGACAGAATTATCCTGTTGCCCTTGCAAACATTTAGTAGCAAGTGCACTCAAAAACAGTTATACAAATTGTTCTGTAAACTCGATTAAGTCCCAGCTTCCTGTCTTTATAGGTACTCTTATAAAACCCTTCATAAAAGATTCATCCCATACTCAGGAAGTAATATTTTAGGGCCAGGGTTCAGCAGATCTTCACAATAGCAATCCTCAGATAGTTTTCTGAAGGTGTCAGTTTTGTAATCTAAACGAGAGCACCATTACAAAGAGTATACACATTGGTTTCCCTAGATTTCTATATCCTGTCATCAAGAGTAGGTGGCCTTTGTACAGTATTTATAGCCAATCCATACATCATGAATACTATTTATTTCACCAAAGGAAAATCAATACGGTGTCAGTGTTAATTGGAGATAAAGATGGTTGAAGTTCTCTAAAATGTGGACATCTTAGAATCTTGCAACAGATAATCAACCTGTACTGGAGTTTATTTTCCCCCATCAGGGCACGTCATATGTTAATTAACCATCGCTAGGATATTGATTAAAAATGATACACACATATCATGCTGTTTAAATTATTTAAAATTAAATTACAGATGACAGTTTCATAACACTAAACTCTGTCTACTTGGCCCTGCCAGGCTTTAAAACTCGGTGAGGATGGCCCTGTAACTATATACAATCTGGATTTCCCAGGCAACCATGACATCAAATATTTTTGCCCTTGGTCCCCATAAGTACTTCCATTCTGACCACGTATCCTGATTTTGTTGTTGTTGTTCAGAAAATAAGGTCACCAGAGCCACAGCAAGATTAAAAGCAGAAAATTACATTATTTGTGTGGCCTGAAAACTACAGGGAGGATTTGATTAGAAGTGGACCTATATCTGTGGTACCTCTGGGTTCCAGGCAAGGGTAAACACAGATCCTCCCAAGAGAAATACACCCTCAACTTGATCCCCAAAGCTCCCACATTAAAAGTGTCAATAAATATGAGCTCACAAGAAAAAATTAATCACAAAACAGATTAGGTTCAATAAAAACAAGACAAACAACCCAATAAAAAAAACGGGCAAAGATATGAACTGATCTTTCAACAAAGAAGATATGCAAATGGTTATTAAGCAAATGAAAATGTGTTTAATACCGTTAGTCACTAGGGAAATGCAAATAAAAACCACAGTGAGATATCACTTCAAGTGCCCTAGAATGGCTATAATAAAAAAGACAGGTAATAACTGTGATGGTTAATTTTTATGTGTCAGCTTGACTGGTCCACAGGGTACCCAGATATTTGAACAAACATTATTCTGAGTGTTTCTGGGAAGGTGTTTTGGATAAGATTAACATTTGAATCCGGCAGACTGAGTAAAGAAGATTGCCGTTCATAATGTGGGTGGGCCTCATCCAATTAGTTGAAGTACTGAATAGAACAAAGCGTCTGACCCTCTCTGGAATAAGAGAGAACTCCTACCTGACTGCCTTGGAACTGTGGCATTAGCTTTTTCCTGCCTTCAGAATCAAACTAAAACATTGGCTCTTCCTGGTCTTGAGCTCGCCAGCCTTCAGTCTTGAACAGCACCGTGAGCTCTCCTGGTTCTCAGATCTTCCAACTTGGACCAAAATTACACCATCAGCTCTCCTTAGTCTCCAGTTTGCTAACTCACTGCAGATCTTGAGACTCGTCAGCCTCCATAATCACATGAGTCAATTCCTTATATATCCTAGTGGTTCTGTTTCTCTGAAGATCCCTGACCAATACAGATTTTAATACCATGAGTTGGGGTGCAGATGTTAACAAAAACATAAAAATGTGTAAGTGGCTTTGGAACTGGATGATGGGTATATATTGGAAGAGTTTTGAGGTGCATGCTAGAAAAAGCCTAGATTGCCTTGGAAGGACTAATGGTAGAAATACATATAAACGTTACTGGTACTTCTGGTGAGGTCTCAGATTGAAGTGAGGAACATGTTATTAGAAACGAGGAAAAATGATCCTTGTTATAAGTGGCAAAGAACCGGGCTGAATTGTGTTTTGTGAAAGGTAGAATTCGTGATCAATGATCCTGGATATTCAGCTGAGGAGATTTCTAAGCAAAGTATTGAAAGTGTGACTTGGCTTCTCCTTACTGCTTATATACAGTAAAATGCAAGCGGAGAAAGATAAAGTGAAGGAAAGATTAGCAAAAAGAAAAGCAGAACTTGAAGATTTGGGAAGTTCTCAGCCTATCCATATTGCAAAAATAAGAAAGCTCGTTCTGGAGAGAACACCAAGTGTGTGGCTAGACAATCACTCCATTAGGAGATTATCCATGATTAACAACGGAGATAATCAGCCACCTAAGCAGAAGCTAGGAGCAGAGATGGGATTATACCAGCAGAGAGACTGACAGTTTGGACTAAAGGGAACAGAGGCGGATTTAAAAAAGGAAGGCTTTCTAAAGGGAAGATTTTGGATTTCTGGGATTCTACAGAACAGGACAATAGAGCTATTCAACATGCTTTATCCTTTAAGAAAAGGGGAGAATAATCCCAAAGGTGATTCAGAGATTCTCATGGCTGCCACTCCCACCACAGGCCCAGGAGGCAAAGCTGTTTTCTCTTCACAGGTTTGTTCATAGCAGGAGTGGAATATTGCCTCAGGATGACTCATCTCTCAACTCGGACCCATACCTGATTTTGATATCTATGTGAGACACTTTGGACATGGAATTAATGCTGGAGTGGGTTAAAATTTGGGGGGCTATTGGGTTGGGGTGAATGTATTTTATATGTGAGAAGGATATGAATGTTGGGGGACCACAGGACAGAATGTTATGGACTGAATTGTACCCCACCACTAAATTCATATGTTGAAGCCTAACCCCCAATGTGACTATTTGGAGACGGGGCCTACAGGAACTTAATTAAAATTAAATGAGATCATAAAGACAAGGCCCTGAGTAGGCTCTGAGTAGATAGGATTTATGTCCTTATAAGAAGAGGAAGAGATGCCAGAAATCTCTCTGTCCACGTGAACGAAGAGGAGAAGCCATGTGAGGACACAGCAAGAAGGTGGCTATCTACAAGCCAGGAAGAGAACTTTCACCAGAACCCAGATTTGCTACACCTTGATCGTGGACTTGTAGCCTCCAGAACTGAAAAAAATAAATATCTGTTGCTTAAGCCACCCACCTGTGGTATTTTGTTATGGCAGCTCTAGTCGACTAATGTAATAATAACCATCAGCAAGGATAATGTAGTTTAAGCGTCTGAGATTAAGCTTTTGATTGCCGAGGCACACATTTCAAAGACATCCATCTTGAAAAAACATATTGCCAGCTAAACAACTAGATAAAGAACCAGGCCATCACTATCCATGAAGTCCCCCTTTTAGAAAGTCCTGGGTAACCTAGGTAACTGACCTCTTGAAGGCCCCCTGCTTTTCTCTTCCCATGCCCTAATTTCTGCTCTTATGTTTTAAATTCAACAATAAAGCATGAAGTGGCAAAACCCTAGGCAGCCCACCCTCCACCCTAATAAAAGCAGAACCCCAGGTGCCTGTGACCTTGCTGGGTAGCCCTCAGGCATAATGTGTACCCTCCAGGACTTGTGAACCTTGATTTTTCAAAGTTCGCTGATGGTTGTTGTTGAGGTGCATCTTGCCATCATGAAGGAAAACAAGAACCAAAAAAAACCCACAAGGGTTGTCCAGCCACGACATTGGCTCCAGTCAGGGAAACGTCTGTGGGGGCTCACACAGGATAGGCTAAGACCAACACAAAACAGATGTGGCAAAACCAGAACCCTAATACATTGATGGTGGGAATGTGCAATAGTGTAGCAACTTTGGAAAACATTTGGCAGTTTCTCAAAAAGTTAAGCAAAAAATTACTGTAGGAATCAAAAATTCCACTCTTTGGTAACTACCTAAGAGAAATCAAAACATAGATCCACCCAAACTTGCATGCAAAGGTCCATAGCAGCATTATTGATTAGAGCCCAAACTTGAAAACAACTTAAGTGTCCATCAACTGGTGAATGTTTAAACAAAATGTGGTGAAATCATACAATGGACAGATTCAGCAATAAAAAGGAACAAACTACTATGCTATGCCATGGATGAATGAACCTCAAAATACTATGTTAAGTGAATGAAGCCAGATGCAAGAGACCACATACTGTATGATTCCATTTATACAGAAAGTCTAGGAAAGACAAATGTGTAGACATAGAATGTAGAATAGTTGCCTGGAGCTGGGAGTGGAAATGAGGATGACCTGTTTAGTCAACTTGAGGGATCTTATTAGGGTGATGAAAATGTTCTAAAACTGACTTATGGTGATGTCTATGCTACTCATTAAATTTACCCAAAATTACAGAATTGTGTACTTAAATAGGGTAAATCTTGTGATATGTAAAATGTACCTTAATAAACCTATTTTTTAAAACACACACTAAGAAACAAACAGAAACGGGCCGGCCCGGTGGCTCAGGCAGTTAGAGCTCCATGCTCCTAACTCCGAAGGCTGCTGGTTCCAGTTCGATTCCTCAAGTCCCGCAAGGGATGGTGGGCAGTGCCCCCTGCAACTAAGATTGAGCACGGCACCTTGAGCTGAGCTGCCACTGAGCTCCCGGATGGCTCAGTTGGTTGGAGCGCATCCTCTCAACCACAGGTTGCCGGTTCAACTCCCGCAAGGGATGGTGGGCTGCGCCCCCTGCAACTAACAATGGCAACTGGACCTGGAGCTGAGCTGCCCCCTCCACAACTAAGACTGACAGGATAACAACTTGAAGCTGAATAGCACCCTCCACAACTAAGATTGAAAGGACAACAACTTGAAGCTGTGAACGGCACCCTCCACAACTAAGATTGAAAGGACAACAACTTGACTTGGAAAAAAGTCCTGGAAGTACACACTGTTCCCCAGTAAAGTCCTGTTCCCCTTCCCCAATAAAAATCTTTAAAAACAAACACAAAAAAGTAACAAACAGAAACTACAGTGAACAGAACCAGAACCACATAGATTTTTTTAAAAAGCATCACTAGACACAAAATGTAAATAAATCTTTATTATGTTTTAAGAAATACAAGTGGCAATGAAAACCATGAGTAAAGAGCAAAGGCTATCAAAATTGACTAGGCAGATATGAAAAAAAAACTTCTAAAAATGAATAACATAAAAATTGAAATTAAATAGAGGGAAAATTACACAAGAGAACAGACATGGCTGAAGGGAGACACAATGAATTAGAAGATAAATCTGGAGTAATTACCCAGAATGTAGCACAGAGAGAAAATTAGATGGAAAATGTGAAAGAGAGGTTGAGATATGGAGAACAAAGTCAGAATAGAAGTTCCAACAGAGTTTGAGAAGAAGATAATATGGAGAAATAGAGGAAAGATGATATTTAAAGAGTTAATGGCTGAGAGTTTTTCAGGATTGAAGAGCGATACAAAGCTTTATAATCAGGAAGCCCAGTGAATCTCAAACAGAAAAGTAAAAAGAAATCTACACTTAGCACCACATAGTTGTACTGCACAATACCAGAGCCAAAGAAAAGATCTTAAAAAATCAATCACAAAGAGAAAACACATTACCTATAAATGAATGAAAATTGGCTCAATAGATCAAGTCTGGAAGACAGTGCACTAATATAATATATTATATTATATTATAGTGGATTAATATAATAATATATACACATTGACTAATATAGTCAATAGATCAAGCCTGGAATCATCCACAGGCCTGAAAGGTTAAGTAGAATAAAAGTCAACCTGTAAATTGCATATCTGGTGAAATTTTCTTTCCAAAACAAGAGTAAAATAAAAGATTTTCAAATAAACACAAACTGTGAGATTTGCCTCCAACAAACCTTCTTTAAAGGAATTTCTAACCACTACAATGAAGAAACATGATACCAGAAGGAAAGTTTGAGATGAAAAAAGAAATTACAAACACATAGTTGACTGAATAAAGTAATAATAATAATGTCTAATAGGTGGGTGGCTTAGCCTAAATGCCTCAGAAGGCGGAGCCTGAGACAAAGGTTTAGTGCAAGGATTTTCTTGGGGAGTATAATCCCAAGGAACAGGAGTGAGGCATAGAAGACTGATGCAGAGAGGGAGAGAGAGCTCATCCATAGATGCATTATTAATTTGGCCACTGCAACAAAGATCTGGTTGCTCGATCCCTCAGGACCATTTGAGAAGCCATATAAAGTACATGTCAAGACTACCCATCTTGGGGGAGTAATGCGGGTGTATATATCCATTAACTCTCTTCTCTCCCTTAGTCAAACACTCACCTCAAGGAATGTTAACCCCTTATGCTTTCTAGATGCACCATGGTGTCCCATGCTGTTCTCTGCCTTGGCATCAACACAGAAGCCTCAGGGCAGAAGCAGGAGATGCACAGGGCAAGACTGAGGCGAGGCATTTTGGGGTTGTATCTGTGTAGACCCGGTGAGTGCCCACAGAGAACTGTTCACCACAGTGCTGGTTATATAAAGAGACTGATCAGGCTGAGAAGATCTGTAAGGGGCTTAAGAGGTGTAAAACACAGTGAAGTTACAAAACAGCCAAGAGGTTAAGAAAAATAGCATGTAAGTCAGGAGGGAGGTAATTAGAATAAAAGCATTATAAGATCCTGGAAGAGGGTAATAACAATGAATTCTACACCCTCGAAGTACGCATATTAAAAATGTCTAATATTAAAAAATTTTATTGAGGTATAAATATGTTATATAACACTAACTTCAGGTGTACAATATAATGATGTGATATTTGCATACATTGCAAAATGATAATCTCACAATAAGTCTAGTTAATATCAGTCATCTTACATAGTTACAAAAATTTTTTTTCTTGTGATAACTTTTAAGATTTACTCTCTTAGCACTTTTCGAATGTGCAATACAGTGTTATGAGCTGTAGTGGCCATGCTGTACCATGGTGCATTATATCCCCGTGACTTATTTATTTTATAACTAGGAGTTTGTACCTTTTCCCCCCTTCAACCGTTACTCCCACCCCCTCCCCCCCACCTCTGGCAACCACCAATCTGTTCCCTGTATCTATGAGCTTGGGTTGTTCCGTTTTTCATTTGTGTGTTTGTTCCACATTATAAGTGAGATCATATGGTATTTGTGTTTCTGATTTATTTCACTTAGCATAATGCCCTCAAGGTCCATCCATGGTGTCACAAATGGCAAGATTTCATTTTTTTATGGCCAAATAATATTCCAGTGTGTGTGTGTGTGTGTGTGTGTGTGTGTGTCTTTATCATTCATACATCAATGGGCAGTTAGGTTGCTTCCATATCTTTGTAAATTATGTATTTCCATATTTACTGTAAATAATGTTGCACTGAACATGGGGATGCATGTATCTTTTCAAGTTATTGTTTTCATTTCCTTCAGATAAATACCCAGAAGTGGAATTGCTGAATCATATCATAGTTCTATTTTTTTAAATTAAAGAAATAAAATGCATATATTTCCATTCAGTAAAGGGAAAAAAATAAAATGAGAAAAAATTCAATCCAAACAAAAGGCAAGAAAGAAGAAAAATAAATCACAGAAAAATCTGGAGAAAGAGAAAGCACAAAATAAGTTGTAAAAATAAATCCAACTGCTTCAGTAGTTGGATTAGTAATCAAAAGTGTATCATCACCATAAATATAAATGGGCTGACTTTTCTAGGTAAAAGACAAAGATTATCAGACTAGATTTAAAAAACAAAATCCAACAATACCATGCTTCATAGATATAGACATAAAACACAATAATACAGAAAAGTTGAAAGTCAAAAAAGATCAGGCAATCATTCACCAAAAAACAAAGAAAAGAAACAGAAAAAGCTGGTTGCTGCCTTATCAACATCAGATCAAATAACCTTAAAGCAAAAGGTATTATTAGAGAAAAAGAGGATCACTTAATAAAGACAGAAGATTAAAGGAAATATAGCAATTCTACATGTAAATGTATCTAATAATATAGCATCAAAATATATAAAACAAAACTGATGGATACAAAGCGAAACAGAAAAATTCACCAACATCCTAGGAAGATGACAAAATACTTCTCCTACTAATTGATCAAGCAAACCATAGAAACCAGTTAGGTTAGGGAAGGTTTGAATAACAGGAATAATATGCTTTATTGGGTGTATTGATGTGCTTGTTGTTTGTTTAATGAACATTTACATAGGGTTTATTACGTAGAAGCTACTATTTTAAGAGCTTTTCTCAAGAACTGGAAAGGGTTCTAACCTAATGCCTTCTAGAGTCACTTCAGCTAAATTCTCTTCAGGGACAAATTTCATAGCACTTTTTCTGGTAGGATGACTCCCGTCATGCAGAGAACTCCACATAGAGTGCACACAAATAACAAGTCCATTATCTCTGAGTAATTAAGGGCAGCCTCTTTTTGAAGACATCTGTGCAGTTCTCTGAGGGCCACATGATCTATCTACTGGTGCTATTTTCTTATGGTCTCTTATTACTCACCCTCAGGTCGCCATCATTTCGGGAGGCAAGCAAGTTGCCACCTGGCTTCCATGTACCCTTCCAAGGGTGTTCATGGTGCCCCTGGTTAAAAAAAAAAGTCATGGTTTGCAATTGCTGGGCCTTCCAAATAGGACCTAACAGCATTCAGGGGACACAGATTAACAGTGTCTCCAACATGGCCTTCCAGCAGGAATGTAACCCTTAGGGTTCCTAGAGCAGTTCAAATACCTCCGTCCTTATTTTTGGAGGGACTGCTAAGGGCTGTCAGTTCACCCTGCTCTATCTGTCCACACAACCAGCCAAGTGGCATTCATGCACCAAGTGGAATGACTGAGCAATGGCAAAGGGGATGATGGTGAGATGAGGTGCTGACAGGTGTGTTGTGTGGAAGGGGTGAGAGTCAGGACCAGCCCCTACTGTGTCCATAGACCCCTCGCTGAGATTAAAGAGAATGGTGATCAAATCCAAGTCACTTTGCAGGGGATGGCCGACTGAGCAGTCAGTTCAATTTAAAGGGCTTGCAACAGTTGGAGAGGACCAGAAGCTCCAGAGACAGTTCTGCCGGACCAAGATCATTAATGTCCTTGGCTGTCCAATGCCCCTCGGGATTGAAGTGGTCCCTCCCTGGTGCCTGAGTCATTATTCTCCCTCCACTGTGTCCCATTCCAGTAACTATACATTTACCACTTGTCACAGCCAGACTTTTTGTTCAGAAGGATCAGGTACAAGAGGAACAGGGGTATTTTTATAAACTTGAATCAATTGTGCTCCTAGTGGCTCAGTAATTTTTTCACAGCAATTCAGGACAAAAAAAATGCCTAACAATTCCATATATTAACCCCTTCCGCCCCCACCCCGCCACTCCCAGCAGCTCCAAGGTTGCCTCTGGATGGAGGCTGCCTCCCTTTGCCAAATGCTCCAGCCAGGAAAATAATCAGAGAGATTTTTAGCTCAGAGGGGCCACAGGGTTGTGGGGTCACAGAGAGAGTAGCACTTTTCTACAAACAGTAGTTACCACTGGTATTCCGGGCATTTCTGAGTGTTCACAGTACGTTCGTGGAAAACACCAGTGCCGATTATACACTCAGCAGTGGAAGTCAAGAAGACAGCACATGGAATTGGCCCAAAGCCTGCCCATGAGGGGTTTCTTTCTCCCTGGAAAAGTGAGGGGCATTCTTCCCTGGGGAGGAAGCGAGGACACTTGAAAAGTCCTTTTATCCCTTGCTCAGAAATGTGGTTAACAATTCTTATCACACACTTACAACCACACACAATAACTCATTCCTTCATTCTTTCAAAACACATGAATTTGGTGCCTATTATGTGCAAGAAACTCTTTTAAGTTCTGGAGATACACTAATGAACAAAATAGTCTCTACTTTCACATAGCTTATGTTCTAGTGGGATATCAGCCAAAACAAGGACATAGATAGTATATCAGATGGTGACAAATGCTATGGAGAAAAAGAAAGCAGGAAAGAGTCATAAGGAGTGTTGCAGATGGGACATTACTCATTTATGTAGGGTGGCCAGGGAAAGTCTCAGAGACCTGAAGGGAGTGAGGAAACAAGACATGAAGGTATCTGGGGAAAGTGGGTTATAAGTAGGGGGAAAATAATGCTAAACCCCTAAAGCTGGACCTACCTGAAATGCTACAAACGTAACCGGGCCTGTGTGCCTGGAGTAGACTAACCAGGAGAGCAGGACATGAGGTCACAAAGGTCATGGACGATGCCATGAGGTCTTGTAGATTGAACTGACTTGGCTTTCACTCTGATGAGATGGAAGTGGCAGGATATGGCACGTTTCCCCATGATCTCTCTGGCTGTCCTGTTGAGAACAGACTGGTGGGGGAGTGAGGTGGGACGGGGTGCAGAAGCAGGCCCAGCATTTAAGAGGCAATTGCAAAAATCCCACAAGAGAGGATGTTAGTTTGGTCAGGAGTGATAATGCTAGAAACAGGGAGAAGCCACAACATTCTAGATAGATTTTTTTTCTAATTATTCTTTTAGAAATTATAACCAAAACACCATTATCTCACCTAAAAAAAAACTAACAATAATTATTTACTATTATCGAATATCTAGTCAATATGCAAATATCCCAGATTGTGTCATGATTTTTATATTTTGTTAGAAATGTCAAAGATAAACAAAGCCAGATACTAAAGTGGTGAAAACAGATTTTATTTAGTGACTACTGACAGTAGGGGAAAGTAGAAAGCCCATTCTGATTTGCAAAGAGGTGACTGGGCATTTTAAAGGGAGAGTAGGGGCAGGGAGGAGAGCAGGACTCACGTGGAAAATTACAAAAGGTGGTCATTGTAACTGTGACTAGGCCAGCAGTGTCAGCTGCTGGAAATTATAGAAGTTAGGATGCTATCCTTCCAGAGACGGGATGAAAGACGCCTTCTCGTTCTTGATAATATTTCAAAGGACTGATTTTCAGGTCCTTGAGAGACACTCTAGGGATACAAATTTTTATATATATCTCAAAAAAACAGAATGAGGATTGACAATTATAAGCCCCTTTTAGTAAATGCTCTAGAAGGGAAGTCAGGGGCCTATGTCAGGTGCTAGCTAGAACAAATAACAATTTCTGGGACAGCTTTGAACGCTTCCAAACAGAAACGCAGAAGGGGCTGGGTTGTGCCAGGGACGTGGCCTCAAGCTGCTGGAAGCCACGTTGAAGTCTGCTCTAGACTCAGGCAAGGGCTTTGAATGGACCTTTCATACTGAGTTTTCTGCAGTTCTCAGAATCTGTGTCCAAATAAGGTCTGTACATTGCAACTGAGTGATATCTCTTACATCTCTTTTCATCGAAAACTTCTTCCTTCACTCTTCCCTTTTATTCCCCTTAAGTTGTTGAAAATGCAGTCATTTGTCGTGGCAATACAGTCAGGATTTTGATGACTGGACTCTCCTGGGTTATTTTTGGGCCCTGGATTTCCCCAAAATTGGTAGTTAGGGCTGATTTGCCTATTAGACATACAAGAAGAGATGGGACAATTGGCAGCTGGAGACCATCAGCCTAGGAGACAGGAGAGAGGTCCAGGCTGGAGAAAATAAATCGGGAGTCTCAGACACAGAGAGTTGGAAGCCATGATTGTGGGCGACATCGCTGAAGGAATGAGAGTAGACAGACAAGAGCATCGCTCTAAGGCCTGAGCCCTGGGTATTCCCATGTTTACAGCTGGGCAGATGGGGAGGTACCAGAAAAGGAGATGAGGGGCACATACAGCAAGACAAGCAATAGTTAGGACAGTGACCCCAAAGCCAAGAAAAGGAACGTATTTAAGGAAGGGTCATCAACCATGTCAAATGTGATAATAGAGTCAGTTAAATAAAAATTGCAAATTTACTACTGAGTTGGAAAAGGTCTTTCTGATGACCTTGAGAAGAGCTGTGGGGTGGAGTAGTGAAAGGCTGACTGCAATGGCTTTAAGAGAGACTGGATGAGAGGAAGTGGAGACAAGACAACTGTTTCAAGAAATTGTGCTGCGAGAATCAGAAAAAAACAGGTGATAACTAGAGGCCAATGCAAACTTGAAGGGAAATTTGTTGTTTTCAAGATGGATCCATAGCAGCTGATTTCTATCCTGTGAGGCTGATCTAATAGAGGGGGAAACTGGGGTATGTAGGAGGGTTGGGGGTTGCTGAGCAATCTCCTTTGAATAGGTGAGAGGAGGAGGAATCCAGTGTCCCAGTGAAGGGTCTGGTCTCGGAGGAGTGCAGACGCTTCATCCACGGTAACAGGAGGAAGACCGTGCACCTGGACGCAGCCGCCCAGAGACAGGTAGGTGCCGTAGTGGGAATGTGTGGAGTTCTACTGCTTCAGTTCTCTTTACGCAACAAGCAACAGCGTCATCGCTGAGAGAAGGGAGAGGTATTGGAGGACTTAGGAAAAGGTTAGGAAGCGCTCCCTGGGCAGTGGGGATAAATGGACTAGAAAATGTAGTAGAGCATTGGTTTTAAGGTGAGAGCACTCAGCTTGGTTGTGGGTGATTCTCCAGCCAACTTCAGGCCCTCAGGGCAGATGCTGAGCAGCTGGAGACTGAGACTTACCCAAAACTGGGGTTTTGTCTGATGAGTAAGAGGCGCGGGAAGACCACAGAGTGTGCCGGGAAGTGGTTACAAGAGCAGCACGTGGTTTCCACGCTGCACTAGAAGTTCTTCTGTCACGAGTGGGATCAGTAGTTGTTCAGTTCTTCTTGGAGTAAGTTAAATAGATGTGACACAGGTTGCTGGTTGTTCCTCAGTGTCCACTCTTCTCTTCTTCCATGATAATGAACCTTGACTTTAGGAGGGTACCCGCTCATTCCAGAAAATTACCGCATTTCTCAGCCTCCTTTGAGGCCAGGGGTGACCATGTCACTACTCTCTGGACAATGGTATGTAATCATAAATGTAACAGGACAGCTTCCCGGAACCTTCCTGCAAGGAGATATAAGACACCCCGCCATCTAGCAAGGGGTGGGGGACAGGATAGGAACCTTCCACTCATCTGGCTGCCGGGGTGGGGATGCGATGACTGGAGCTGTGGTGTCCAACTCAGACTATGAGGA
The DNA here is from genome assembly GCF_057876585.1 of Rhinolophus sinicus. Lineage (NCBI taxonomy): Eukaryota > Metazoa > Chordata > Mammalia > Chiroptera > Rhinolophidae > Rhinolophus > Rhinolophus sinicus. The sequence goes on along the minus strand of NC_142515.1, from coordinate 90,476,342 downwards.
TGAGGGCCACGGCCTCACACCACGAAACATAAGCTGCAAGGAACCTGAGACCCTCGGGCTTTGTGAAGCAAGAGCTGTGCAAACTGTTGATATTTAGTTTTTACAAGAAAGACATAAACTTCTTTTTGTTTAAGCCACTGTTATTGGGGGGTCTATTTCTCAGACCTGAACCTAATCCTAGCTGATATTTTGGAGGAAAAAAAATTTTTTTTAATTCTTAATTAATTTAAGTGTGTTTTTCCAGGACCCACAGCTCCAAGTCAAGTAGTTGTTTCAATCTAGTTGTGAAGGGCGCAGCTCACACTGGCCTATGCGGGGCTCAAACTGGCACCCCTGGTGTAAGGAGCATTGTGCGCTAACCAACTGAGCTAACGGCCACCCGTGGAGGATATTTTTAAATGAAAGAAACACACCTATTTTAAATATCTCATTTGAGCTTATCACTTATAAATGGACATTCATCCTCTTATAAATGGACATTCGTCCACGAGTCTTTTGGTGTCGGGACAAGTCCTTTCCTTTGAGTATGGTGGGTCCACTGATTAGCGCACCATGGAAACCACACGCACCCATAATACACTGCTAAGATCATCAGCTTTGGTTTCTTCAAAAGCAGAATGAGAAGTGAAAGCACTAGAGAATGTGTGAAGCAATCTCAATGCAGAATTACCCTGGATGTTTACAATTTCTCCCATCTTTACATTTATCTTGCCAAAACTTAATTCCACACTATTTTTCAGCAGCTCGCCCTTAATAAGTTTTTCGAAAGCATTTACCTTAGTTTCCATAGAAATAGGGACTTTCTTTTAGCACTTATATTTTGCCCGTTTATGTAATATGTAATTAAATTACTATGTACCCTATTTTCACCAGAAATACTTTCTTTTAGCCCTCACATTTTACTAGTTTATACAATGTTCCATTGAGTTATGTCATCACAATCATGGACACACAACTGGCAAAAACAAGCTTGGGAAAAACACCACCGACTTGGACAGCATGTAGCCTACCTGTGGGAGCAGTGTGTTCTTCTCATGTGAGCCCTCTCTGAGGTTTGACGGAGGGAAGAGAGAGAACATTAGTTATCTATTCAGAGGGCCAGTAAGTACAGGTCAGAAGTCCTACTCAGTACCTTTTCCAGTTTGTGTGTTTAAAAACAGAATCTCAATTATACAGTTAATTTTATAAACATGAGCAACTCTTATGCACTGATGACGGGCCTGTGAACAGGCACGAGCAGTCTGGAGGGCAGTGTCTTTCCAAAGCCTTAAAAAACGTCATAGGATTTGATTCAGCAAAGGCATTTATATAAAGATTCTTAAGTTATAAAGTGAGGATACTGGCAACAATTTAATGACAAGATTGTTTATCACATCATTTTTTAAAATAGTGAAAAATTGGAAACACTGAAATGTTCCAAAATCGGGGATTGTTTGGGTGCATTTTGATAGTCCAAAGATGGGTTCTGATATAGCCATGACTGTGCTGCTGCACAGCGCAAGAGACATTTCTAAAAGAATTCCTATGATTATCCTGCCCTGGGAAGAGGGTTGAGAGTCACACTGAGTATGGTTAGTTTTAGGTATTGAGTGTGTTTTCATTCGGAATATACCATTTCAAGAGGATGAATCAGAGAGAACTTTGTTTTGGCAGCATGATACGGTCACACAAAGCTTTATATTCCAATTTTGGGTCCTTAGTCAACTCTGGTGAGTATGTTTGACTGGCACGTATCACCTGTCACTTTATAAAGTGCCAGCCTGGATTACTGGGGCTAGAAAGGGAATACTACATTTCCCACAATATCTTGTGCTAGTGTTCTGGATGGGAATAAGATTCCACTCACTGAGATTTGAAAGTTAGAAGTACAGGCCATCTTCCTACCATTTTTGCTGTTTTTATGCTGCCAAGATGTCGAGTCAGCCTGATTCTTCTCTCTCTCTCATTCCCTACATCTCTTCTATCAGCAGATCAAGCTGGCTCTACCTTTGAAGTATCTAGCATCCCAGCACGTCCACTATTACCACCCTGTTCCATTCCACTGCCACATGTTGCTTGGATTACTATAGCAGCCTCTGAATTGGTGCCTCTGCTTCTACCCTTGACTCAACACAGCAGCTAAGTAAGCCTTTTAAAACCGAATCAACACTTGTGATAGCTAACCATTCCACTTAGAATAAAGCTAAAGTCCTACCATGGCCTAGAAACCCTATATGACCTGGACCCCAACCCCACACTTTCTTCGACTGTTCTCCCATCACTGCTTCTGCTCTGTCTCCATCCTGTACGTGATTCTAGTTGTCCCCACCCCCTACTGATCCCGCTGGTTCAGCTTCTCAAATGATACTTTCTCAAGAAGCCCTACCCTACTTACTGGGACATGCCCCAGGACCACCCATAGACTCCCCTTCTCCTTTTGTAAAAAATTCCCAAGCTCTTGTGACCTTCTAAATACTATGTAACTTACCTATGTATATTGTTTGTCTCCCTCACTGGAATGAAAGTTCCACCGGGGTCCAATCTTTAGTCCTTCAGTTCTCCAGAGGCAGTCGAGCCTGTGGGGACTTCCTGATCCCTGGACGGCAGCTATGCAGGGTGTTCTGGGGCTCAGTGTCTCTGTCCTGACTTTCCACCTTCCCGAGGACAACAGGGGCTATAGCTCCTCTGATGGGTCAGTTCTCTGGTGTTCTGATTCCTGGAGGACAACCTATGGCTCCAGCTTTCCAGTAAGTCTATAAACACTTTCCTGTATTCAATTTTCTGTTTAAAATACCTAGAATTTTTTCTAATTTTTCCACTGAACACTGAAAAATACACAAGATAAGGTTGTGGGGCCAATAATAACCAAGACAGCATTTTCCTTTCTGGCTGACTGGGTCTTAAGTGTAAATGAGCTGTACAGAAGGAAGTTCAACCTCTGCCTTGGCTTTTGGGGACTTGGATCAGTGACTGCTCCAATGGACAGGAACAGAAGAAATGCTCCAGAAGAACGGAGTCATAAGTTGGCCCCACGGTGGGGTTCTCAGAGCTGGCCCTCTATCTCCACTTTTCCAGATGATATCCCTGAGACCCCACCTCACCCCAGTCCTTGCCCTCGTTCAGAACTCTGGCTGCTGGCAGTCCAAGAGGAGCTGTTAACATCACGTGTCACTAACTACAGTCGACTTAAAGAGGGGAAATGTCCCAACTGCAATGGCATCCTGCACTAGGATGGGGTAGGAGCACAGAATAGACCGTGGATGCCGTTTGTCATTGTGCACTATAACTAACAAATAAGCCTCTTTTCGTTTAAAGTGCCAAGTATTGAGTGATCAATTCAAATGGACCATGAGGCTATCCAGACCCATGAATTCACAACTATGAATCCTTTTTTAGTGAACGCTAAGACAGGGAGGTTGGGGCCTACGTCAGGTGCTAGCTAGAACAAATAACAATTTCTGGGACAGCTTTGAACTTTTCCAAACAGAAACGCAGAAGGGGCTGGGTTGTGACAGGGACATGGCCTTAAGCTGCTGGAAGCCACGTTGAAGTCTGCTCTAGACTCAGGCAAGGGCTTTGAATGAACCTTTCATGCTGAGTTTTCTGCAGTTCTCAGAATCTGTGTCCAAATAAGGTCTGTACATTGCAACTGAGTGATATCTCTTACATCTCTTTTCATCGAAAACTTCCTCCTTCACTCTTCCCTTTTACTCCCCTTAATTTGTTGAAAACGCAGTCATTTGTCGTGGCAACACACTCAGGATTTTGCTGACTGGACTCTCCTGGGTTATTTTAGGCCCTAGATTTCCCCAAAATTGGTAGTTAGGGATGATTTGCCTATTAGACATACAAGAAGAGATGGGACAATTGGCAGCTGGAGACCATCAGCCTAGGAGACAGGAGAGAGGTCCAGGCTGGAGATAATAAATCGGGAGTCTCAGACACAGAGAGTTGGAAGCCATGATTGTGGGCGACATCGCTGAAGGAATGAGAGTAGACAGACAAGAGCATCGCTCTAAGGCCTGAGCCCTGGGTATTCCCATGTTTACAGCTGGGCAGATGGGGAGGTACCAGAAAAGGAGATGAGGGGCACATACAGCAAGACAAGCAATAGTTAGGACAGTGACCCCAAAGCCAAGAAAAGGAACGTATTTAAGGAAGGGTCATCAACCATGTCAAATGTGATAATAGAGTCAGTTAAATAAAAATTGCAAATTTACTACTGAGTTTGGAAAAGATATCCTGATGACCTTGAGAAGAGCTGTGGGGTGGAGTAGTGAAAGGCTGACTGCAATGGCTTTAAGAGAGACTGGATGAGAGGAAGTGGGGACAAGACAACTGTTTCAAGAAATTGTGCTGCGAGAATAAAAAAAAAAAAAACAGGTGATAACTGGAAGCCAATGCAACCATGAAGGGAAATTTGTTGTTTTCAAGATGGATCCATAGCAGCTGATTTCTATCCTGTGAGGCTGATCTAATAGAGGGGGAAACTGGGGCGTGTAGGGAGGTTGGGGGGTTGCTGAGCAATCTCCTTTGAATAGGTGAGAGGAGGAATCCAGTGTCCCAGTGAAGGGTCTGGTCTCGGAGGAGTGCAGACGCTTCATCTACGGTAACAGGAGGAAGACCTTGCACCTGGACGCAGCCGCCCAGAGACAGGCAGGTGCTGTAGTGGGAACGTGTGGAGTGCTACTGCTTCGGTTCTCTTTACGCAACAAGCAACAGCGTCATCTGCTGAGAGAAGGGAGAGGTATTGGAGGACTTAGGAAAAGGTTAGGAAGCGCTCCCTGGGCAGTGGGGATAAATGGACTAGAAAATGTAGTAGAGCATTGGTTTTAAGGTGAGAGCACTCAGCTTGGTTGTGGGTGATTCTCCAGCCAACTTCAGGCCCTCAGGGCAGATGCTGAGCAGCTGGAGACAGACTTACCCAAAACTGGGGTTTTGTCTGATGAGTAAGAGGCGCGGGAAGACCACAGAGTGTGCCGGGAAGTGGTTACAAGAGCAGCACGTGGTTTCCACGCTGCACTAGAAGTTCTTCTGTCACGAGTGGGATCAGTAGTTGTTCAGTTCTTCTTGGAGTAAGTTAAATAGATATGACACAGGTTGCTGGTTGTCCCTCAGTGTCCACTCTTCTCTTCTTCCATGATAATGAACCTTGACTTTAGGAGGGTACCCGCTCATTCCAGAAAATTACCGCATTTCTCAGCCTCCTTCGAGGCCAGGGGTGACCATGTCACTACTCTCTGGACAATGGTATGTAATCATAAATGTAACAGGACAGCTTCCCGGAACCTTCCTGCAAGGAGATATAAGACACCCTGCCATCTAGTAAGGGGTGGGGGAGCTGGATAGGAACCTTCCATTCATCTGGCTGCCGGGGTGGGGATGCGATGACTGGAGCGGTGGTCTCCAACTCAGACTATGAGGATGAGGGCCACGGCCTGACACCACGGAACATAAGCTGCAAGGAACCTGAGACCCTCGGGCTTTGTGAAGCAAGAGCTGTGCAAACTGTTCATATTTAGTTTTTACAAGAAAGACATAAACTTCTATTTGTTTAAGCCACTGTTATTGGGGAGTCTATTTCTCAGACCTGAACCTAATCCTGATATTTTGGAGGAAATTTTTAAACAAAGAAACATACCTATTTTAAATATCTCATTTGAGCTTATCACTTATAAATGGACATTCATCCACGAGTCTTTTGGTGTCGGGACAAGTCCTTTCCTTTGAGTATGGTGGGTCCACTGATTAGCGCACCACGGAAACTACACGCACCCATAATACACTGCTAAGATCATCAGCTTTGGTTTCTTCAAAAGCAGAATGAGAAGTGAAAGCACTAGAGAACATGTAAAGCAATCTCAATGCAGAATTACCCTGGATGTTTACAATTTCTCCCATCTTTACATTTATCTTGCCAAAACTTAATTCCACACTATTTTTCAGTAGCTCGCCTTTAATAAGTTTTTCGAAAGCATTTATCTTAGTTTCCATAGAAATAGGGACTTTCTTTTAGCACTTACATTTTGCCCATTTATGTAATGTGTAATTAAATTACTATGTACCCTATTTTCACCAGACATACTTTCTTTTAGCCCTCACATTTTACTAGTTTATACAATGTTCCAGTGAGTTATGTCATCACAATCATGGACATACAACTGGCAAAAACAAGCTTGGGAAAAAACACCACTGACTTGGAAAGCATGTAGCCTACCTGTGGCGGTAGTGTATTCTTCTCATGTGAGCCCTCTCTGAGGTTTGACGGAGGAAAGAGAGAGAACATTAGTTATCTATTCAGAGGGCCAGTAAGTACAGGTCAGGAGTCCTACTCAGTATCTTTTCCAGTTTATGTGTTTAAAAACAGAATCTCAATTATACATTTAACTTTACAAACGTGAGCAACTCTTATGCACTGATGACGGGCCTGTGAACAGGTACGAGCAGACTGGAGGGCAGTGTCTTTCCAGAGCCTTAAAAAACGTCATAGGATTTGATTCAGCAAAGGCATTTTAAATAAAGATTCCCAAGGTCATAAAGTGAGCATATTGGCAACAATTGAATGACAAGATTGCCTATCACATGATTTTTAAAAAGTGAACAATTGGAAAAACCAAAATGTTCCAAAATCGGGGATTGTTTGGGTGCATTTTGATAGTCCAAAGATGGGTTCTGATATAGCAATTACTGTGCTGCTGCACAGCGCAAGAGACATTTCTAAAAGAATTCCTGATTATCCTGCCCTGAGGAAAGGTTTGAGGCTGAATGATCAATTCAACTGGATCCTGTGGGTAGGTCTGGGAGGATTAAAGGACGCTGTCTTTAATTCTTTCAGCTAGCTCAGAAATATCTGAAGTATAAGATGCTCATTAACATGGAAAAACTATACATATTTCTGAGTGTGATAAAGTACACGATAAAACAGCATAATGTTTAAATCATTTTATATAATACATACAATTTTAGAGTCTGAAAGAAGGTGCACTAAAATGTTAAAACTGTTTATATAGTAGAAAAGGCAATTGAACATTTAAAAAATACTACCTAGATATACTTTGATACTACCGCCATAGACAGTAATTTTTTAACATGGTGACAACTCTTATGGACTGTCGACCTGTCATTCCTGCCTCTTCGCTACTAATAAAACCATGTTAGGCCACAGAATGCCCAGTGACAGGGGAGAAAGTGGTCCGTCCATCCCTCTTTGCCAGTGCCGTCTAAGGGTGGGTATGTGGCCCAGCTCTCTCAGGGAGACACCGGGGCAAGTCTCTTTGGGCCTCTGAGGAATATCCCTCCCTGCTAAGAGCAGAATGAGGAGGAAGTGCCTTTATTGCTGTCTCCTTTGCTCCCTGCTTGACTTGGACACTGTCCTGTGAAGAAATGACGCTGAGCCGTAGCAGCTACTTTGTAACACTGAGGATGGCAGAACAAATGGATCCAAGAAACTCTTGATGAGACTGTGGCTACCACCCAACTCTGGAACCACCCATCTCTGGTGAGATAATTAAACACACCCTTACTGCTTCTGTCACTGTCAGTCTCACCTGTTACTTGTGCTGACCACATGCTGATAGAAGCAGCACCTTCTGTCTGGCACCAAGTAAATGCTTTAAGTCCACTGCAATTTAAAAGCAACCCTGTTAAAAAGCTACTGTTATCTCATTTTTGTAGAAAATAAATAAAACTGAGCTTAGGAAAGGTTAAGTAATTTTCCCCAGTGTGACTGGTGTAGTTGGATTCAAGCTCAGCCCTGATTCTAAAGCCCATGTCTGTCACTTAACCACATAGTTAAGAAATGAACAAGCCTATAGTTCCCTCTTTCGGTGTCTTAGCAAAATGCGTACACACAGATGCAGATAGTAAACCATTGGCATTCATATACCAAGGTGGCTTTGGGCCTTTTACTTCCAGTATTTGCACTGATTTGTTGGGAGAAACGTATATGCTTCAGAGGCTCAGCCAAGAAAGCAGACTTGCCTTGACTTTCTTCCACTCTTTTATTGATGACGTCTAATCTGTGTATCAGGGAATAGAGACAGGTCATAGGGACTTTGATGCAGGGCTCTAACATTCAATTCCCAAGATACTTGAAATGATGAACGTGAAAGTGGTATGTGCTCCTCCTGAAACTTTCTTGGACGAGTCAAAGAACTAAAGACTGCAAAATCCCAAACATCTAATGAGGCAGGGCCTTCGAGATAGCCGAAAAAAGCAGCAGAGTGTTTCTGAGCCAAAGAAACAGAAAAGAGAGGATTATAATGGAGACCCACTGGCAGTTATTTAAAAGCACGCATCAGAGCCCAGAGAACAAAAAGCAGTTGGCTCCTCATGGCTCAGCCTTAGACCAAACAGGTCTTCCCCTACATGTCTCCAAGGAACCCTTCTGCTCCAGTCCTCTATAGTGAGAAGAAAGCAGACTACACTATCTAACAGAACTTCCGTGAGCTCTTAGCTACAGAAGGGGAATGTGGTAACTAAATATTCAATCCCCCCCAATAGATGCTAGCTAGGCAGCTTGAGGGGCTCAGCGAAGGAAAAGCACCAGCCATGACAGAAGGAAGATGAGACTAAAGGCAGGCATAACCACCTGGGGTCACCTGAACGTCAGGAGGAGTCGTTATTGAGCCTGTGTGGTCCGTCTGTTCCAGAAGCAGCGTGCTAATGAAGCTCACAGCAAGGGGAGCTGTGACATCGGCCTCTAATGACCACAAACACCGCTGCAGGAGGCTTTCCCTGATCTCCGAGACGGCTCTGCATGCTGAACCAAGGGAAAACCCAGCCTGTGGACAAGGGGTGGGGCAGACAAGCTGCGCCTCCAGGGACTACACATCGGAAGGGTCAAGAGTGTGATGACCTGGTGAAAGGAACAGGACCACAGACCCAAAAACTAAGAAGCCAGTGTGGCCAGTGGGGACTGGGCTCTAAGCTGAGTGGGCGGACCCGGTGATGCTAGTACAGGGGACAGAAGTGCACCTCTTAAATTCAAAGCTTTTGAAGTGGGAGGTCATCTGCCAAACGTCAAGGATGCCATTACTTAATAAATCTCTAACTTGTATCTTACTAAGTGCTGTTTTGCAGCAGTATGACTTAGTGTGGTGATGATTCTCTATGGGAATCATTAATCTCTTTTCTGAGACTACTTAAATGGAATCCAGGCTACTTATTGCAGGGGTGAGGGCAGGGAATGAGTCCTGGGACCATCATGTCACCCAAAGGCATTCACAGGATGCCAGGTGACACGATCTCTTCACTTCTGAAAGAACCCATAGCTAGCACCTCACAGCAAAGAACAGGAAGCATTTGGCTAAGAGCGCTCAGGAGAAAAAGGGCATAGGAGGGCCCGAACCTGTACCTTCGGAGCATCAGGCCCAGCGTGGGGATGGGATGTGGAGTCAGAACGCAGGGACAAAGCAGCTCTGCTCACTTCCTGTGAGATGCTCGGATTCTCTATTTTGTTTGAAAACAGATTCAGGCAAACAGAAGGGAAACGAACATTTATTGAGTGCCTATTGTGTATGTCTGGCCTTGTGCAAGGAGTTTTCATCTATATCTTCCATGTAATCCTCACACCAACCTTGTGAGGTAGGTATTCTCCTTGTTTCTGTCAGATGAGTAACATGAGGCTCAGAAAAGTTAGGTAGTTTGTCCAAGGTCACACAACTAGTCGCTGACAGAGCTGGAACTGAATACTCAAAAATTCCCTGCTCCTCTCCGACACTGCCCCGCAGAAGGAAGGGGGGAGCAAGAGTAGCAGCAGCAGTCCCTACCCTTCCCACTGTGAGAACCAAGATGGTCACCACGAGAATGAGCCTGTACTTTTCCACAGGCCCTCCGCTCTCTACCTGGGGAAGATGCACTCAGTTGACAAGATAAGACATAAATATAAAAATAAATAGAAGGGACAAGTGCCCCAGCAGCAAGGATATGCAGTATCCACACTGTGGGAAAGTCACTGTGCCATTCACAGCTGCTGTGGGAGGGAGCCATGTGGGCCCTGTGGGGAAAACTGGGACAATGGCTGCCAGAGGCTGGAGTGGGTGGGCTGACAGGCCCCTTCTGGGTCACACAGATTTTAGAACAAAACGTCTGGGGAAGGCAGCAGCCGTGGGCAGTCACCAACATCCTCCATCTGCTCATTTTACCGGTGTTTGTGATCCAAGAGGGATTCAAAATCAGGGGAACATACAAGTTTGTGCTTGATGTGTCCCAGGACTGTCATCTCCCCTGTCCTACTGTCTCCAACGCCCACAGACACCAGCTCCTGCCAATCAACAAAGAAGGTGATGAGATCCAAAATCACAAAGCCCATCACACAGTCCTGATAATCCCAAGAACCCTTCTCCCTCATTTAGCACTGATCTCCCAACACTCCTCAACCTCTTCAAGAGCCTCTGCCCTGCCCCTATGGGCTCTCACCTGCAGGAAAGAGCAGGCGGTTCCCATTGTCACGTCCAGAGTCACCTTGCCCAGGAGGAGTTGCACCTTTCCCGACTTGCGGATGAGCAGCTTGCCAACCTGACCCTCAGTCAGGTTAGCAAGGGTACAAACATCCTCTGCCAGCCTGGCTTCCTGTGAAGAGAATCAGGGGACGGAACGGGGGTAAGGAGTTGTTTCCTCCATCCTTCATGACTGAACCTTTTCCGAAAGGAAGGAGGCAGCAAAGGTTAGCATGAGGTCTCCAAAGAGGGCCTTTTCCTAGGGCTGCCTGCCTTTGGTTAAAAAACAAAACCCACAGCCAACAAGTAAACAAATCAACAAAATATCAGGAACTGCTCAAACTGGGTGATGGCACATGAGTTTATGTTCTCTCACTTGTACATGTTCAAAATATTTCATTGTAAAAAGTAAACATACACATAATTGGGGTTGAAGTACAAAGCCCCAAGCCCCTCATGGAAAGAAAGAAAAAATGTGTATTATTCTCGCATTTCAGCGAGGGTGGCACAGTTTTGCTTCCCCCTACAGGTCGCTGGACCACCCCCACCCCCGCCACATTTTCACAGAACTCATTCCTGAGCATACCCGGTCTTTCTCCTGCTTCATAACCACCATCTGTCCATCCTCGCTCTGCACTTCCGTCTTGATAGGCTTGATGTCCTGAGTCGGCGGCTGGCCAGGGAGCGTGTCTGGCAGCTGGAAGAACAGCAGCTCTTCCTGCTGCGTCAGGCTCAGCTCCCTGAGCAGTTCTGCCACAGATATGTCTTTCGGGAGGCCCGGGGTCTTTCTCGCTGCTCTGGGGGTAGTCTTCATCTTGGCCTCCTCCTCCTCATCTCGTGGCTCCTCTTTCACTGCCCGAGGTAACAGAAATGGAAGTGCTATCAAGTGGCCGCCCTCCATGCCATCTCATCGTACCCATCCCTTCACCCCCTGGCTATTCCACTGTCAGTCAGCCAGGAAGGAGGAAAACACTGGTTGTAAAAAGGGATCCAGGAGTTGTGTGACTTAATCTAACAAGGGCTGTCTGAGGCTAGGACCACGGGTCCATGTCAACCCTCTGAGAGTGAGATGTTAGTGTCTGCTCAGGCCATTCCAGCTGGAAGGGGAGAGGACCTGCTTACGAGCAGCAGTCTGGGAGGCTCCTTCCTGGGGCGGCTTCCTGGAGGGCAGCCACAGAAGAGCTGAGACGGTACCTGACACAGACTACCTTTCACAACAGGCACGTCCACCTCCATGTCCTGTTCCTTGGGGCCAGCCAGCCAAGGTTTAACATCTGGCTCTTCATTCTCTTCCTTAAACAGCCACCCTGAGTGAGCCAGCGGCAGCTGCACAGGCATGTTTCGAGTGTCATTCCTCAGTCCAGGGTCATCGATGAACTGCCAGAAAAAGTGGCGGGGGGGAGGGGAGGGGGTCACACACAGCCTGGCCAGCATGCACATACCTGGATTGCAATCTATCCTAGCCCTTTTCTAACCGAAGATTCCTGCTGCTCATCAGGCTTCTTCCCTCAACCCTGGCTCCCAGAGGCCCTTTCCACAGCTACAAAGAAGGCCCCTCCGACAAGCCTGCTGGTACCCACATCATCCTTCTCCAGCATGCGCAGGATCTGTTTTGTTTCTTCATCCGTTTCCCTCTTCTCTTTTTTGATGTTGATGATATGAGAGGGCCCCATGTCCGACACATCCACTGTCTTATCCCAGTTGCCTGTGGGAAAACATCCAGCTCACCAGGGGGAAGGAAGAGGTCATCAGCAAGGAAACTGAACTGGGAGCTGGGAAATTCCACTGCCCTTGCCCTTCTTTCAGGCAGTCTGAGCTAACATCCACTGATCCCTTTCTCCCCAGCGCATCTGTACCCTTTTTCTTCATCATTTCAGCTGGACCCTGCTCAAAGATGGAGTGAGACTGGATCACTTCTGGGCGACCCCGGCCCCGTCCATGCCCCTCTCGCTGTCGATCTCTATCCCTTTCACGCTTCTCCTTCTTGATGGTTACTTCTTCCTTAGGCCTGGAAAAGAGAATGGATTAAAGGATAGCACTCACTTACCCTGCCTCAGAGAACTGGTCTTATTTTCCCACACCCCACTCTGCTCTACCTCAGCCAATAACTACATCATGAGAAACAGAACCCAGTACAACATCTAGTACCTTTTACACTTCCTCGATGGGGCAGTCCTTTCAGTTTGCTTTACTTTATCTCCTTGTTTGTGAGTATATATTAGAACTATAACTCAAAAGTTAAATTATAGCAACAGCTCCAAAATGTGGACTTTTTTATATTGATTGAAAGCAGGAAGGCTGTAACGCAAAATAACTTCAGGGTAAACTTAATACGTCTTTGCCTAAACTAGTGGCTCTCAACTCTGGCTATAAAAGATAATCACTGTTTCATTGCAAACAAGTTAAACCACAATTTCTGGGACGGACCCCCAGGCATCAGTATTGTTCCCAAGCTTGCACATTAGAATCATCTGGGAGCCAAGGTTGAAAATCACTAGTGAAAGGAAATAAATACATACACAAATTTAAATTTCTGGGCAACATACTTAGTTATTTCCCCAAAGGCCCAAATTCAGAGCAAGTAAACAAGTACTAAGAAGGCCTAGTTACTTACTCTTCCTTGATCTTCCGACTGATGATATTTGGGGTGAAGGTTTTCTGAAAGTAAAATACAGGAGTCACTGATTTGGTAAATTCTGATCCCAACATACAGAGGAAAAACTCCCAAAGGGCTTCTTATGTGGACCTAGACCTCCATGGCTCTTCTGCTCATTCCATACTATTGTCAAAGATTTACAGAAATAGACTCATGCTTGTAAAGGAAAAATGTCATGTCATGGTGGCAGTAGCGTTATACACAGAAGAAAGGGGCACCAGAAACCATTTAAACTAGCAGCCTCAGTTTCTGCTCTCTGAAAGGAGAGCCCTCAGAAATTCTAAGAGCAAAGGAATTTACCGTGTTTCCCTGAAAATAAGACCTAGCTGGACAATCAGCTCTAATGCGTCTTTCGGAGCAAACATTAATATAAGACCTAGTTATATATTGTATTATACCCAGTCTTATATTATATAAGACCCGGTCTTATGTTATAGCAAAATAGTAAAATAGTCAATATCATAGGGAAAGAGCTCTAGCAGCAAGGCTCAAGTAGGAAAGACAGATCTGCCAGCACTCACAAACAGATGATAAATTAGACTGCCACCAGAATTTCCCTAAGCAAACTTAAAGTCTTTAAAAACTGGCTGCTTTAAGCTTCTGTCATCGCCCTCACCTCTCCACTTTCAGGGCAATTCTTTACATGTATTGTTATTGTTAAACCATGTTTAGGCCAGGAGCAGAAACTTTATCTTAAAAGCCATCTTGTCTTGATCCTGTCTTGCTTTATCTCTTAAGGGCCTGTGATCAGCCTGGGCGGTCTGGACAGCGACCTGGGGCCAGGGTATGGAGCTGGAGGGCTTGGTCATGCCCCGAAACCCTTTGTCAATGAAAACCCCCTAAAGCATTGAAGGGAGAACAGCCTCAACCCTCCTATAAAACTCCATACTCCTCTTTGCTGGGGAGGTTATGGTCTTTCCCCTCTGCTCTAGCCTGACCTCCCGCAGCTCAAACAGCCAAATTCTAATAGCCCAATCTTGGTCTCCCGCAACTCATTCGGCCGGCAGTGCCTAACAGTCATAAACCTAATGGGAGAGGAACAGAGCCTCTAATGCCAAGAGTAGGATTCATGATACTCTAGACCAGCAGTTTGCACACTGGGAGCCCTGGCGAATTCAGAACTCTCTAGAACTGCAGGCAAAGTTTATGCCTGCGTGACTTGCACGGGTTTTAAGAAACAAAACACCTGGGGACAAGAGATCCGGAAGGCCCTACATCACGCATGGATCACGGTAGGCCCTACATGAACATCAGTCGAACCCCAGGGGCCTGGAATTCAAGGTAGTCGGATACCTTCTTGACTCCCCCGAGGGTGAGGTCCCTGGAGCGGATGGAAGGAAGGCGGCCCGGGGTGAGGGGAGGAGCCGGCCGCCGCCCGATAAGACCCCGGGCCCCAGAGAGGAGGGGTCGGGGCCCTCCCTGAGCGCTGGGCTCGCCCGCGGCGTTTCCTTCCGACATGTTGCCTGGGAGGGAAGAGAAAAAGGACAACAAAGTCAATCGAGGGGACTGACACGCGGACCCTGGGCGGAGCCTCACCCACCTGGCCGCCCGCCCCTCAGTCGGTGCGTCCCTCCCGCAGTATCTCAGCTCCTCCCCGCCCACGTGGCTACTCCCCGGACCACCCGGGCTAAAGCCTTTGGCGCTCCCTCTCCCCAGGTCCCGGCTAACTTGAGGCAGCGACGCACCCCAGCACACCCGGACTGCAGCTCAACTCCCCGCGCCTTCCAACTTCAGCTCCGGCGCGGCCCACAGCCGGCCCCGGGGCTCAGCACCAGGCGGAAGTCTGCGTGGCGGGACCCAGGCGCCGCCATCTTGCCGCGAGGCGGAAGTGAGGTCGGGGGGCGGGGCTGGCCACAGTATTTATCCGGCGGCGCCCCGCTCGCCTCCGCCTTCTCTTCCCGGTTCTTCCCGGAGTCGGGAAAAGCTGGGTTGAGAGGGCGAAAAAGGAAGAGGGGACTGGTTCAGGTTACGCCACAGTGCAGCGCTCGGGGGTCTTGGCCCGAGGTGGTGGGTGGAAGCGTCCAGCTCAGGGTCTGTGGGCCTTGGCAGCCGCCGACACAATGTGAGGATTCTCCACAGAGATTCTCCACCCTGGGGCTGTGGGGTCGCAGCTCCGGGTGGGGCGAGGGGCGCGGGGCGGAGAACAAGACCCCGACTCAGAGTCGGGAGCCCTGGCCGGGCCGAGCCGCGGCTGCGGGCTCGATGGTGACCTTAGAGTGGTCACTGCACCTCCGGGCAGCGGCCTCGCCCTTGCTCGGGGGTCCCGAGTTGGGGCTTCTGAGTGCAGCTCTGGAGCAGCAGCCGCCGACCAACCGGGTACCTACCTAATGGTACCCGCCCCGGGCTCAGGACGGCGGGCCCTTGGGTGCGCTCTTGATCCAAACCTGGAACCTGAAAAACGAAGTTTGCTCTACAGGATGGAACGAATTTAAAGAACTTTTGTTGTGATTCCGACATTTGTAATTTAACATTAAAAAAATGTCCTTTACTGTTATTCCCCCCACCCTCATCCCCAAATCATATGAAAGCCATGTAACAACGTTACGAAAAGTTTGAAGAAAGGCAAATATTTCTGCTAGAATTCCACATGGAATACTGATAAGACTTTTCTAATATCATCCAGTCCCCTTCACAGAGCTGTCATATTGTACTTCAATTTTGAATAACATTTCTTTTCAAATAACATTTCTTTGTTGCTGTATCAAAAGACTGCGTAATTCTTGGGTGGCTATGTCATGACTTGTCTAAATATTTTTGTTTGGACACTTAGATGGTTTCGTTTCCCTGTTGTAAATAACGCTGTAGTGGACATCTGGTGCAATTAACATTTTTCTTGTTTTGGATTATATCCCTAGGACAAATTTCCAGACTTGCGATAACTGGCCAAAAGAAGACATACTTTTTTTTAAAGGGAAGTTTTTATTTGGAGACAATTGTAGACACACGTGCAGTTGTAAGAAATAATGCAGAGAACCCAAGTACCTTTTACTCAGTGTCCCTCAATAGTAACATATTGCAAAACTAGAATACAATATCAAAACCAGAATATTGCCATTAATACTCAAAATACATTTCCATCACCACAAGGATCCCTCTAATTGCCCTTTTATAGGCATACTTCCCACCCTCCCACCCAACCCTGGCAACCACTAGTCTCCGTATTTATACTTTTGTCATTTCAAAAGTCCAAGTCATTCAGAAATGGAATCACATAGTATGTGACTTTTGGGATTGCTTTTTTCACTGAGCATCATTCCCTGGAGATTATCCAAGTTGGTGTTTATCACTAGTTCACTCCTTTTTATTGGTGAGTACCCATGCTTTATTTAACCATTCACCCTTTGAAGAACATCTGGGCTATTATGAATAAAGCTGCTGTGAACATACATGTACAGGTTTTTGTGTAAACGTAAGTTTTCATTTCTCTGGGATAAATGTCGGTGCAATTGTTGGGTAGTTACATGTGTAATTTTATAAGAAACTGCCAAACCATTCCACAGTGGCTGCACCATTTTGAACATGCACATTTTGTGTTTCGTCATCCTTATTGATAAATTGCTTTCAAAAAGGTTGTGCTAATATCCATCACTACTAAAAATTTGTACGTATATAGTATGTAAAAATATGTTTTTTCCCCACATCCTTTTGGCTCTTAAAATTTTAAACTTGTTTTGCCAATTTTGTAATATATTAATATTTAATGTTGGTTTCTAGCCAGACTTTTTTCAACTTTTCTACATATTGGTTTTTTGTGTTTTTTTTCATAATCATATTCTTTTTTCTTTTCTTTTTTTTGGGGGAAACAATGTGTTTTTCCAGGACCCATCAGTCGATGTCCTTCAATCTAGTTGTGGAGGGCGCAGCTCAGCTCCAAGTCCAGTCCCTGCTTTCAATCTTAGTTGCAGGGGGCGCAGCCCACCATCCAATGCTGGAATTGAACTGGCAACCTTGTTGTTAAGAGCTTGTGCTCTAACCAACTGAGCCATCCGGCTGTCCCCATATTTGTTTTATGATAACCAAACCTAACCAAGTAAAAACTCATCCTGTCCCCTACAGAACTACACACAGTGACTGTTAACTTCTGACTGGAGCATTAGATGATAGAAATTGCTTTGATTTCATTCTCTGGGCTTTGAAGTCCACCAGCCTTTTAGTAGCTCCTCATTTTTTAATTTTTATTTATATATTAATTTTTACACAGATACTTACTCATTGTAAGAGATTTGGGAAATTTTAAAAAGCAACTGGGAGAAAATTAAAGTCACCTCTTATTCTCCCATCAACTGTTCTATATACTTGAAGTTGTTTCTCTATGCATGTAGATTTTTTTTATTAGTTTCAGGTGAACAAAATAATGTAATAGACATTTACACCCCTCACAAAGTGATAACCCCCATCCCCCAATGTACTACCCCTGTGATATGGTATGTAGCTGTTACAATTCCACTGACTCTATTCCCTATGCTGTACTCCACATGCTGTGAATATATATATATGTATACATACATGTATATATGTATACATACATATATAGACATATACATATATGTAAAATAGTTGACATTCCATATTATTCAGCTTCAGTTTCAAGTGTTCAGCGCAGTGGTCAGACATCTACACAGTCCATGACGTGGTCTCCCTAATAAAACAAGTGCCCATCTGATCCCCTACAAAACCTTTACAACATTATTGATTATATTCCTGAAACTGTATTTCATATCCCCGTGGCTATATTGTGATTACTAATTTGTACTTTCTAATCCCTGTCCCTTCTCCCCCATCCTCACCCCCTCCTACCTAGCATGTAGATTTTTAAAAATTGAGATATCTTGCTTTTTTTGGGATAATTGAGAATATGTTTTTTCCTCAACAATAAAATTTTTTTCTTAACAATAAACATTTTTCTGAGTTAAGTATGCTTCTAAATTATGATTTTTAATGGCTAAATAGTACTCCACATTGTTGTCTTGCACTGTACCTTAACCAGTTTCCTTCCTACAGTGCTTATTGGATTTCCATAGCATTTCTCACCCCAAAAGGACAAGAGGGGAGAAGACTTAAATCAAATCTGCCACCTTTAACATTTGGGAAGTTACTTCCTGATAATGATTATTATAATTTCCCTTTAAGAAGATTCTCCAACCTTCCCTCTAATCAGGCGAATATCAGCACCTTTCTGCTTTTTTTCTTTACTTGCTTCAGTACCTCCCTCTTTGTTTTCTCCCAAAGAGTGTTCATTCTTTTATCTAGATTCAAAAGAAATTTGTAAATCATTACTGGCTGAACCCGTGTAATCACATCTGTGATTCTACCGAACTCAATTTGTTATTATTGACATTTTATTGCATTTTGTTTTTATATACTCGTATTTCATAGTAAACACAATAATCTCATTCTTTTCTGATGACTTAATTGAAACTAATAATCAAACTCTTAAGAACAAATATAGTTTTCTGGGTCTCAGTGCAGGTTTCAGAAGGTATAAACAGATTCTGTCAAAAGGTTGTTCCTGTGAATTCTTAGGTGTTGCAAACACTAAATGAATAAGGGACTGTTTTGAATACATATCAGTAGAGTAAGAGGAATGTGTGGCATGAGAATGCTATCCAAGTTCAAGCTATTACATGTTCTTTATGACTAATTTGTCCTAATTTGTTTGTATCATTTGCAGGCCATTTCTTTGTTGGTTCGTCCTCATCTCCTTGAGCTCTAAACGTCGGATAGCTCTAGGATTCAGTCCTCGGAACTCTTCCTTTTTCCTCTGTACTGAACTCCCTGACAATGGTCCGGTTTCTCGGCTTCAAACCTTGTGCTTATCTCAGTCTGGACCTCTCTGAACTCCAGATGGGTATCTCACACCTCCACTTGGTGTCTGCGAAACATCTCAAACCTGTGTCCTCATCCAAACTTTTGATCTTCCTCCTTGAACTACTCAAGGGTTCCCCATCTCAGTACATGGCAACTCCATCCCTCTAGTAGTTCAAGTACAAAATCTTGCAGTTATTCTTGACTCCTCTCTTTCTCTCATGCGATACGTCTAATATGTCAGCTCTTCCAGAAATATCCAGAATCTTACCACTTCTCATCCCCTCCACTGACATCTTTCCTTTGTCCAGGCCACCTTCATTTTCCCCCCTGTGATTATTATCCTCCTAATTGGCTTTTCTGCCACCACCTGGATCCCCTCAGTCTTATTTCAGCACAGCATAATTAACATATTTCACATCAAGTCATGACTCTGCTCTAAAACTACCCAATGCCTTTTCAGAGTAAAAACTACAAGTTTTCAACTGGCCTACATAGCCCTGCATCATCTTTTCATCCACCCACCTTCTCTCTGTCCTCAGCTCCTACCACACTCCCCTCACTCCTTCTGCTCCAGCCACAATGGTCCCCTTGCTGTTTCTGGAACATTCTGGCATTCTCCTACTTCAGGGCATCCACACCTGCTGCCTGGGATGCTCTTCCTCCACATAATTCTGCATGGCTCCCTCCCACCCTTCAGTCAGGTTTTTTCGTCCCATAGTCACCTATTCAAGGAGACCTCTGATGGCTGGACTTAAAATTGTCACCTCCCACTTCCCCACGACATTCCCCATCCCTATTTACTGATTTATTTTTCTCTAGTGCTTATCACCTAGTAGCCTATAGAGTTTGTTTATTTATTTGTCTTTCTTCCCCTCACCAGAAAGTAAAGCCCCAGAAGAGCACAGATCTTTTTCCCCTCCCACTACAGTATCCTCATTGCCTGAAACAGTGCCTGATACATAGGAAGCACTCAATGAATTTTTGTTGAATAAATGAATGAATGCCAGTTTGTGGTGAGATGAAGTAGCAAATCTGGACGTGCATTAGAAAAAGAAGGGTGGCTTGTTTCCAGATGGATTGCATCAGTAATTTAACTTTGGCACCATGGATATAAAAGCCATCTTTGTGTTGCGTTTTTCATATGACTCCTCTATAGGTTCTTCTGTAGGCAGCTCTCTGAAGAGAATCCTATGGCAAATACTGAGCCTTTCCAGCCTGGCAGCAGTTTGTGTATTCCGTATGTCTGTCTTGTCCCTGGATCCTGCCACACAGTGCCCAGTGGTATTCCAGTTCCTCCATCATGTTCTCCCACCGCAGGCATCACTCAGTGACCATCCCTATACCGTGGTTCTATCACGTGGGTCCTTCCACTTCTGATTTCACCTGTGATTCTTTCTTCATTGTTCTTCATCTTCCGTTGAAGTTTCTTTTGTCCTTCCCGCATTTCACGAGGGTCTCTGCTGTAGTTTTCCAGAGACCTTAAATATAATTCAGCATCATTCCATGTCTTAAAATTGTTAAATATTTCAGTTTTTAAAAAAAGCTAAAAAACTTATTATAGTGTTTAGTTGAAGGACCACTCAGACATGTCCAGTTTTTAGAATCACTTTAATGCTCTTTAATAAGTTCAAAATAGGGGACCGCTAAGGGTTCTAGGAGGTCTAAACATAATATCAAAAAGATAAAGTGAATAAGCCCTGAGAAATTCTTACAGTTCTTATGAACAGTCATTGCCCACTCCTGTCACTGTCAACACATGTAAATGAACAAGGTGGTTTTTCTGGGCCATCTGGATGTGTATGCATTCCTTGGCTCATGAGATCTCCACGCTTAGTTCGACCATGGGAAAATACATGTAAACATTTTGAGTCTATAAAGTGTGTAAGCAATAGTAAGACTGGAGATTTCTTTTCACTTCCAGCCTCATCTCTCTTACCTCAGACTCTGTATTTGCTCTGTGTCCTTCTACCACGAAGAACTGGCCTTTGTACTCACACCTGAATTTGAATCTAGTTTTACTTCTTCTTCTTCTTTTTTTTTTTCGGATTTACTTCTATGGACTGAGTCCCATTTCCCAGCCTTTTTAAAATAGGGCTGATGGCTCCATTTCTCAGGGTTGTGAGAATCGCATGCCTTGTACTGTGTCTTGGGTAATAAATGCTTGTCATTTATTATTACCCTCACAGCTTGCCTATAATATTTAATATGGAAACTTTCCAGCATGCACAAAACTGTAGAGGATACCTTATTGACTCTCAAAGTACCAGCTTCAATAGTTATCAACCCCTGCCACTCATGTTTCATCTACTCCCCCATCCATTCCCCCAGATATTTTTTTAAAAAATCACAGATATGCTACTCATCCATTAATGTTATAATATGTATCTCTGAAGGATATCGTTTTAAAAGGATAACAATAAAATATTATCAGAGCTAATACTTCCTCAATAATATCAAATACCCAGTTAGTATTTAAATTTCCCAGTTGTCACATAGGGTTGTTGTTGTTGTTGTTTTTTTTAATAGTTTGTTTAAATCAGCATCCAAATATGGATATACCCTTTAATATTTTATTGGAAAAATAATTAAGACATGGGGAGAGATTTTGCTGTAAGAATGTTCATTGCACTGTTCTTTAGAATGGAGAAAAAGTAAGACAACTTAATCTTAGATGAGTAGGGGATTGACCCCCCAAAAAAGGGTGTATGACCTGACAATAGAACATACACAGCAATTAAAAAGGATACTGTAGACAGATGCTATAATGAACAGAAAAGATATTTGTAAGTGAGAAAAGTGGGTTATAAAAGAGTATTTATACTTTCTATTTTTGTTAATAAAGTATATATCTCAGAGGAATGCACTGAACGGTGAGGAAATGAGCAACTTTAATTTTCTCTTAAATTTTAGATTTAAATTTCATCTTTCTACAATGATCACGTATTGCTCATGTAATAAAATGTTATTAAAGATAAAAATGCAGCAGCAGTGTCTCTTGGCAGTTGTTTGGTTTCATGCGGAGGTAGTTATGTTTGGCACGCTACGCTTTCTTCTTACCATGTGTTTCCTCATGTGATCTGCAGAGAAGTCCTCTGAGGCAAGAGGAGGCAAAACCCCCGAGAGGGTTTGTGCCTTTACCTGGCGCCGGCATGCAGCTCCACAAAAGCGGCATTGACAGGGCTATTGTTCACGGCTCAGGACACATGATCTCATGCGCTCTTTACATGCCATCCTGCCCACGTGGGAGGCAGAGACGTGCTGGCACTAGCCTTCCTTTTACAGAGGGGGAAACCGAGGCACAGAGAACCTGGCTTTTTCCTCACACCACCCCTCAGGAAGATGGTAGGTTTTGGCCTAGATGTCTGGTGCTGGCCCTAAGCATGATATTACATTTGGTATCTCTTTGGAGTTTCACCATCTCAGTGTAGGTGTGTGAGGGGTGGGACCTACTCCTGTCTGGCCCAGGGAGTGCTGAATCCTGCCTCAGTGTAACATACCACACCACATTCTGTGGTTTGGGATCTGACCAAACTTGCCCAGGTTTTCCACACCCATTTAGGGTGGGATTGGCTTCTGCTTGTCTCTGCTTTCTGTGAACTGTTCACTTTCTGTCTGCTGTCATCTTCTCTAGCCTCTGCTGCTGATGTCTGCAGCCCGAGTCCCTCTCAGTGAGTGCCCCTTATGCTTAGCGCATGCCTTTCATGGCTCTCTGAGGCCCTTGCCTGGGGCCTGCCTGCATGGTCTGTTGTCCCCTGTCTGCTATCCCCGCACCAGCCCTCCCCACTATCCACCACACTCCTGCTTCCACAGTCTCCTCTTGGCTGGGCCCCACTTGTGCCCTGGAGCTGGTCCTGACTCCTCTTTCTCGGAATTCTTATCTGTGCCCTGAAATTTAGTTGTCTACTTCTTGTTCTCTAATTGTGTCTCTACACATCCACCTTTGCTCCCCTGAAAGACTGTGGACCCCTTGCAGGCAGACACTGTCAATAGGATGGCAATGAAAACAGCTCTTAGAGGGGAGTGGGCACTTCTGGTGTACCAGGCCCAGAGCTGAGTAATTAACATATTTATCTCAGTCAGTGATGACAGTAAACCTGTGTTGCTATCCCATTTGACAGATGAAGAAACTGAAGCTCTGAGAGGTTGAGTAACTTGTCTAAGATGACCCAGCTAGAAAATGATAAAGCGAGAACTGTAACCGTATCTGTCTGACTGCAAAGCCCATGCTTTTCCACACGGCGCATACTCACTGTTGATTGCTTGATTCAGATTTCCTTGCGTGTTCTTCATGGGGACATCCATGGGGATCTCATTTCTTGAGGGTAGAAAAGCCTCCTGCAGAGAAGAGAGTCAGTGCTCTCTCTGGCCGAAGTGTTCAGGCCGTGGCTCCTGTGAGCCCAGATGGTTGGCTGGGATGCAAACACTCCAAGCTCTGTGAGTACCTCTCACTCCCACGTTCTTGCCTCTGCACACCCTTTCGGAACCCCACAACTTCTCTCTCTCTCTCCCCCTCTCTCGTTCGTCCTTTTCCCTGGGGGCACGTAAACAGCCAGAGGGTTCCTGGGGCTGCGGTCTGATATCTCTTGATAGAGTTGGTAAGAAAATGGAGACAGAGATCAGCCAAAGGCCCCGAGGAGAGAATCCTGATTAAGACAGACCCCCTCCCCACACACCAGCTCCCATCTGAATCCTGTCCCTTCCCAGCCACCCCCTTCCCCAGTTGGAATCTTTCCTTCAGGCTCCTGAGCCCCTGAGCTAAGCCCCACCCCTCTCCCATCATCCTAAAGTTTGGGGGCTGCATTCAAGTGAGAGATTTCCAAGTAGGGGTGTGTTGGAAGAATTTATGCTGAGGGCATGTTTCCTGGAATAACCATGAAAGGGGACAGCCACCGCCACTGTCTCCAAGGACATCAGCATAGCTCCCTTCCAGACCCTCTACCCTTTCTCCCTCCCACCAGCCCGGTGAACAGGGACCAAGCTTGCTTATTGTCACCTGACGCTGGGCAGCCACTGATCCCATTGGTGGAGCCAGATTCAGTCTGGCTCTCCTGTTCCTTCTCGTCTTCTCTGCCTCTCTCTCCTCCACGCCGCTTTGATTTTGCTCTTGCCTCTCCTTGCGCTCGGCTGGAAACATCACCTCTCTGGGGGCAGCAGCGCGCTGCGGACCAGGCAGGGGCTGCCTGCGGGGCATGGAAGAAGCCTCCTTGGCAGCTGTGAGAGGAGCGAGAGAAGCCAGTGAGCACTGCTGCCTGTGACCCAGGCATCTGGCCGCTGCCTCTCTGCCTGGGGAGCCCATCCACACAGAGGTCTCTCCTTTTCCTCCCTTCCAGGTCTTCCTCTGCAGAGCCCATTGGAGCCAGGTGAGTGCCCTTCCTCTCCCAGAGCGTCCTACTGTCAATCCCGAGAGGGACTCTGGTGGTTAGGGGCTAGGAGCTGGGGGGCACCGGGGTCCTGCCAGTGCCTGTGGTGCCCACCTGGATTGCCAGGGCCCATGACCTTGTCCCCTTTCCCCCAGGCCCTTGGCCAAGGGGTTAACAGCTGGATCCGGTCCCCAGGGCACCATAGTTAGTCACCCCGTGACCAGTCTGCTGCAGTCAACAATGCCAGAAGGGACAGTGGGGCGGGGGGCAGCTTTTCCTCTGGCATGCAGTGGCTTTTCTGAATGGACATGGGCAAAGGGTATCAGTGTGGGCACAGTGTATGCATGCTTTCGAGAAGACTGGAGGTTTGCTTGCGTAGATAGTTCTGTCTGCATAAACTTAGGCTCATGTGTGGGTTTTGACTGCTGTGTGGCATGTCTAGGAACATATGTTTCTTGTATATGTGAGGCACATGTGTGGGGGATCAGTTATCTATAGCCCGTGGGTGCATGTAGGTGGGGACAGTGCAAAGCAGTATATTTATGGGGTGGACATATCGCTTGTCAAGTATGTGGGCGTACATGTTGACAGAGGGTTTCTATGTGGGAAGGAGCGACTCTGGAGCAGAAGGTGGTAGGTAGGTGGAGAGTGTGGGCAGAAGCCCCCGTCGGTGGGCAAAGCCGCGTGGGTGTGCAAACCTGTTGGCATGTGAAGGCTCGGGGATGGCAGAGTGTAGCCAGAAACAAACACATTTTCAAACTCTGTGTTTTTGAGCCTGGAGAAGACTTGAGAGCGAATACCAGAATATGGGCAGAGGTTGACATGTGTGTGAATGTACATGGGTGTGCAAGCAGGCGTATGGGGTGCCTGCCTTCTGTGGAGGTGGCATGCATGCATGTTGGCTCCTGTGGCTTCCTTTTCCCCCCAAATATGGCTCGTGAGAAGGTGTACATGCATATGTGTGTGCGGAGCCTGTGGCCGTGCACATGCGTGGGTCTGCGTGGGTCTGACAGCTTGTGGAGGGAAAATTGCGGGACATTCTTAGAATGTGAAGGGTGACGGAAGGTACCTGAGTGCGTAGGTGAGTGTGTGGGAGTGAGAATGTCTGAGGAAGTATGTGTGTGAAGCCTGTGGGTAGAAGACGTGGGTGGGCATGCTTGGTGCATACATGTGCGTGTGCACGCACATACGCTCGCCTGCGTGTGGGTGTGTGAATGCTTGTGTTGGGGTGGATTCGCACGGGAGTGTGGGTGTTTCTCAGGTGTTGTCTCAACCTGTCCCTCACACCCTGCCCTTCCCCAGTCACCTGGGCTTGAGAACTGGGGTTCATGCCCACCCGGCGTCACTTTTCTCCCAGTGTCACTCACAGCAACTCTCCCAAGCTCACGTGGGCAGTAGTCTCGGCTCTCCTAGAACTGTCCAGGGGAAAGGATGAGCCAGGTCCTGGAGATACCACCACCACAGCTATTCTATCTATGGGAGACTGAGGCAGGAACAGGTGCCCACCCATAGGGTGGGTGTGGACTGCCTTCCATGTGGGTGGCAGGTGGCTGTGCTGGGGTGCATGGGTGCATGTGTGTGTGGGGGGGAAGTCACATGTGTTTCTCTGGGGAGCTCCTCACTGGGAACACAGGGGACAGCAACTCCTCACTGTTCCACACCTGTCCCTGTGAATTACAAACTGGTTTATTAGAGTATAGTTGTTTCTAGACACCCAATCCTATTCTATTTTATTTTGGCGTGAACCCGGTAGCACCATCATGCTTATTTACCACAGGATTCCCTTGCACGAAGCCATTGGTGTGTAACCGAACCTCACAACAGGCAGGCATACGCTTTAGGGTGAGAAGCTAAAATGAAACAAGGATGCAGGTGACATTCTGGGGCAAGTTCTTCACCCTGTGCCTGCCACCCAGGCAGCCCACGAGTTAATTTAGAGGTGCCAGGCTCTGAAGCAGGCTTAATTGACAGGAAAGTGTGGGTTGGATCTTCTGGAAGCTATAAATAGATGTACCTGCTTTTGATGGCACAAGGTACCCTCACCCTTAGCAGTGCCTGGGCAAGGAGAGGAGAGGAAGAGGGAAGGAGGTGAAAAGGAGCTGACACTCCAGAAACCTGTGGTGTGCTGGGACTGGGTTTGAGGAAGAACTGGGAGGCATGAGCTTGAATGGGTACTAAGCAGATGCCCCAGGAGAAAGCCCAGCCCACACTCATGCTCTTGTCCCAGAGACAGTCCTTCTCAGCCCTTCTCACTTCCCCACCCCGCTCCCCAAAGCTCCAGTGAGCCAGGCCAAAGTCAGGGCCAGAGTCAGCGCTTCCCAGATAAGCACAGGTGAGAGTGATGGTGGTGTGGTCCTTTTACATCTGGAAGAGCAGCCAGGGGAAGAAGCGAAGGAGTGAGAGGGGGAGGGGAGAGAAAATGCCATTGCTTAAAAGGACAGAAGGAGGAAAAATAAATAGTGGTAAAATAAAATAATGTGCACCTATGCATACACACATGCCACACATGTGACACATGGGACACACACACGCTTACACAAGGAGATACAACTTTAGCTTAATGACAAAGAGTTTGGGATCCAGAGTCAGATAGACTGAGTTCAAATCTTTTTCTAGCTGTGTGACCGTTGGCATCTTAGTACCCCCAACCTCAGCTACCACATCTGTAAAATGGGGATAATAATAGTGCCTACTATTGTGAGCTTGCACGAGATGATGTTTGTGAAATTATTAGCACATAGTCAGCCTACAATAGATGTCAAAGGTAAAACTATTTAAAGGAGTTGAGTAACTGAGGATGCGCTGAAAAGGAGAGTGATGATAGAGAAGTGATGGGTGGGAGAAGGGCTGTGGCTCGTGCGGCTGTGCCACCACCACGTGGATCCAAGAACTCCCAGCCCTGGGTCGTAGTGCCCTCTGCTGAGTCAACCCGGAGAGTAGGGGGGGCCTGAGTTCCAGAGCCCTGGCACCCCTTCTGGCACCGTTGGCCTTTTGGTTGCTGCTGCCCTCTGCCTGCCTGCACCCTCAAACCCATCTATCTCCTCAGTGGGGGCTTCCTGTCTCTCCTACGCCTCACACTGTTCTCTCCACCCCCACCCCTTTCTGTGTTAACGCCTGCTGGCGGAGAGCCCCCTCCTCGGCTCCATCTGTTGCAAATCTGTCCTGCCTGGCGTTTGCAGCATTCCCACTGCCTCTGCCACCTGTCAGGTGCCTTCTGCTCTGCAGACCCCTCCAAGGAGAGCCAAGAACCCCCTGTGGGGGAACACCCCATCCCACCTTTGGTTCCCCCCCTTAGTCTTCCCTGTGCTATCTTTCCATCAGACTTGATGAGGTAGGTGCCATCAATGGGTCCTCAAATGTCCACCTCGCCAGGGATGTTGGGAGGAAGATGTTCCAGAAAACTCTGTGGTGGGGAGAGTGGTGCTGATTCCCCCTCTCCCCTCAGTCCCCACAGGAGCCAAACTGGAGGGGAACATGGAGCTGCTGTCCACACCCCACAGCATTGAGGTCAATAACATCACCTGTGACTCCTTCCGCATCTCCTGGGCCATGGAGAACAGCGACCTGGAGAGGGTCACCCATTACTTCATCGACCTCAACAAGAAGGAGAATAAGAACTCCAACAAGTTCAAGCACCGGGTGAGTGAGGGGCCTGGAGCGCCTCTTCCTCACACCTGCTCTTGAAGGAGGCAGGATAACCCAGGGCCTGGAGGCGCTAGTGATGGGTTTGGAGAGGCCTGATTCCAATCCAGGCTCTGCTTACGGTGTAAACTTGGGAGAGTTATTTAACCTCTCTGAGCCTGAGTTCCTTCTCTGGTAAAAGGGGAATAAAGATAATGCCAGCACCCCCGTAGGCTTGTGAGAAGCTTCTGGGAGGTAACATTTGTGTGGTGCTTGGTTCAGGGCCCACCATACAACGAACACCATTTTCAGCATCATGTGGACAAGTGAGAAAACCCAGGGTGGGGCCATGACATCGCACCTGGGCATGGCCCCCGACTCAGCAACAACCTAATTGTTGACTGGGTGGGCAACATGGACTGTGGGCCGGGGTGGGGCCCTCTGGTGGGTCCTCAGAGATCTCCCACAGGCTCCCATGATCCTCTCTGGCCCTGGCCCTCTGGCCTGTTTGCTGGGTTTAGAAAAGGAATGTGAAAGAGTACCCCCCTGGCTGGGGTGTCCTTTCCCTGGGTTAAAGCTGCTGTGGGGGTGGGTGGGAGGAAGGAAGGCTCCCATCTCCTAAGCTGGCAGAGAGGCAGAGAAGAGAGTGAGGTGGGAAGGAGCTGGTTCCCACGACGACGGCATCATGTGGGTTACTCACCCTCTCTTTGGAATTGGCTCCCCCCTCCCCATCTGGGTGTCTTTTGGCAGGCCAGTTGCCACGGTGACGTGAATGTTCAACACCACCCCCTTAACCCTCCCCCCCAAAGAATAAGGCATATTTTTCCTTTCTCCCTGGCTTCTCAGCATTGGCCGTTGCCGTGGAGACGGCACTGCAGTGTGCTGAGCTCTCGAAGTCTCCCTCGAAAATGGAGATCTCGGAAGTCTCGCCACCCTCAACTTTGCAAGCCTCCACCCCAGTGGCCTTTCTCCTCAATTCCCAAAAGAACCGGCATCAGAGATGAAGGAGGGGTGGAGGCTGGGGAATGGCTATATGGCCTTCCCAACGGCCACTGCTTGCTTCTGCAGGAAAACAGTGACCAGGGCACTGAGCCATCAAATCCTTGAGACTCTGGCCCTCCTCAGGAGGCATGGGACCATCTGGAGATGGAGGTCTAAGGGAATGCCAAGATTGAGCATGAGCCCCAGTTTGACTCTTGGCTCTCTGTCTGCATCCCATGTCTCAGGATGTCCCCACCAAGCTTGTGGCCAAAGCAGTGCCTCTGCCCATGACGGTGAGAGGCCACTGGTTCCTGAGCCCCCGCACGGAATACAGCGTAGCGGTGCAGACTGCAGTGAAGCAGAGCGACGGGGAGTACCTGGTGTCCGGCTGGAGTGAGACAGTCGAGTTCTGCACCGGGGGTAAGGCCCTGCTGTCCTGTTGCTTTGGCACATCCGGTTTAGTTATGGTCAGGAGGGGGCTTCGTCTTAATCTAACAAACCCCATGACCATCTGCTGTATACCAGCACCAGGTGTAGGCCATCAGGGAGACACAGGTGGATGAGACCTGCCCCTGCCCTGACAAAGCCTGTAGCCCGATGCAGGAGGCAGATGTGAATACAGCTTATCATGGTGGCAATACTACTTCCGTAAAGAGATGGAGTCACTTTTCTGGCTTGGGGCAAGCAGATTTTTCTTTTTTTTGGAATTGTGGTAAAATACACGTAACATAAAAGTTACCATCTTAACCATTTTTAAGTGTACGTTTCAGTGGTATAAAGTCCATTCACATTGGGATGCACTTGATCTCCAGAATTTTCCATCTTCCCAAACTGAAACTCTATGCGCATTAAACAACAACTGTGCCTCTCATCTCACCCCAGCCCCTGCAACCGCCATTCCTTTCTGTCTCTAAATGTGACCCCTCTTGGTGCCAATGTGACCACTCTTGGTACCTCAAATACTGTGAGAGGAACCATGCAGTATTTGTCCTTCTGTGATTGGGTTGTTCACTTAGCATCATGTCTTCAAGGTTCATTCATGTTGTCGCCATGTATCAGAATTTTCTTCCTTCTTAAGGTGGAATAATATTGCATACCGTGGCTAAACTTGTTTTTGTTTATCGATTTGCGTTTTGTTTATCGATCATCGGTCGATGGAAGCTTTGTGGAACAATCACAGTTTATTTGTTTTGAATCTCCGCTTAACCTGGGGAAATAATCCTTAGTCAGTGGTCCCCCAAACTCTCTTGGCAGAACTGAGCTTGCAAATTCCAGCATGAACAAACACCAGGCTCATGCGTACTTGGTCACTGATGACCCAGGATCTGCCCCACAATATTCAGTTCTTTTGGTGTCCATGGTGAGAATTGCCCCAGATCTCTGTCTGTCACAAGGAAGGGGCAGGGGACGTTCTTAGCCCTGGGCCTATGATGCTGCTGGCTCCACCCTCTGCCAAGGTCTGTGCCTCATCTCCTTGCGCTGCCCTTCTGTTTTGAGTGGTGCTTTCTCTTAGCTCGGCTGCAAACCCCACTCTCTGGAGGTGCTCCCACTCCTTGTGGGGAAAGCCTCTTGGTTTACCCCAGAATTCCATGTGTAGTAGGAGTTTAATTCAAACAGGGGAGCTGGGGATGGCTGCTGTCCAGACCACACTCTTCTTGCCAAACCCAGCACCCTGGCCAGGGCTGCATGAACAAAGAGGAAAGGGGATCTTTTCCTAATTTGTATAAAGGCACTGTCTAGGCTAGCAGCAGCCCTGCCTGGGCCCCTGGGCTCTGGCCTCTGGCCCTGGCCCCTGGGAGGGTCCAGTTTTACTACCCTGTTTCCAGGCGTCTATGCTTTTCCTGGGATGCTGAAGTGGAGTCATTGCCCCAGACATGGTCTATCTAAACATTCACCCCAGTTCTCCACAGGCTCTCCACGAACCCCCACTTATAATAACAACTGGCTTCCATGTAGTGGTGCACGCAGCGTCCTACCTACTGGGTTTGAGGGGCTGTCCCTAAAGGACCGCAAATTTTCCCTTTCTTGGCCCTTCTTTTGCCTGCTGGTTGTCCTTTCACACGAAGGTGGCCTGGAATTAGAGCCCCTGGAGCCCATCACAATTGCATAACTGGACGGCCCTGCCGCTTGTCTGACGCAGAGTCCTGAGCCTCAGGCACTGAGGACACAGACAGCATCTGGCTGGCCCACTTCCATGTGGTCCGAGGTGCTGTGACTGTTTGGTGTGCCCTGCCTGTCTGAGCACAGACGTGGGCTGCTGTGGGCTGATGTCCGCAGTGCCAGGAATGGGGGAGGGGCGGCGGTCCCCAACCGCTCTCTTGGCTCACCCCCCCACCCCCCCGCACTCTTGCAGATTATGCCAAGGAGCACCTGGCACAGCTGCAGGAGAAGGCTGAGCAGATCGCAGGCCGTATGCTGCGCTTCTCTGTCTTCTACCGCAACCATCACAAGGAGTACTTCCAGCACGCCAGGTGAGCGAAGCCCTGCACGGCCCAGCAGGGCCCGCCTCCGTCCCCAGCCCTACCTCAGCAGTCCAGGCTGTCTGATGTCACCCCAAGCCTGTCAGATTCCAGACCCCTGCAGTGAGTGGCCATGCCCTCTCATTCCAGGCTGGCTCTGGGTGGGTGGGTAGCTGGGAGGCTGGTGGCCTGGGATTGGGCTCCAGGAAGGAGAGGGCACTCAGAACGAGGCTGCCGGGGGCACCGTACCACCAGGCCTGGGTGAGTGAGGTCCTGGGTGGGATCCTTCTTGGGAGCAGTTCCTGTCACTGGGTTCTAATGTGGCAGGTCATTAGCTATGTCTGCAGTTCAGGCCCCGGGTCCCAAGAGGAGGTGATGAGGGGGCCACAAAGTGTGAGCAGATTCTGAGCACAAAGGGTCATGGACTTCACACAGTGTGCTGGGGAGCCTGGAGGCTCCAGGGCGTGTCTCAGGCAGCCCTTCCGGTGGTGCTGGAAATGTAAGGTCCAGGAAATGTAAGGATGGGGCTTGGTGGACCCCACACCTATCGTTTAACCCAAGCAGCTTCAATTTTATTGCTCATGGCCCACCTGTATGTAATTTCCTTTGGGAAAAAAGAGAGGGGTTCCACATCTAAAAATGCTCAATCCAACTGACGATTTCATCCAAAACCCTCAGCATACATATAGGGAGCTTGAGGCCCAGAGCGCCAACACGGCGTTAGTCACTTAAGACAGCCAGGACCAGGCCAAAGTGAGGTAGGACCAGGGGCTTCCCTCCTCCCCGTGCCTGCTGACACGGCTTCAAGCCCATGTCCGTGTAAGACTGGGCCAGGGCAAGCCACCACCAGTACCGTCTTTATCAATTGCATCAACAGGGGCAGGCATTTTGACCCTTCTCCAGGCAGCAGAGGCCTCGGTGTGGGTTTTGGTGTTTGTACTAAAGAAGACAGGAAGTGAGATGAGTGGTGCCCGGTTTGGGCTCCTCTACCAGAAAGCAAGAAGGAGAGAGCACCCATGTGTGCCAGGAATAAAAACAGAGTCTTTCTCCTGAAAACCTCACAGTCTCTCAGGGGACAGTACCCACAGATGGAAGGTAGTAAGTGTGTGTGCTCATTGACTAAAATTCAGCGTCCTGCAGTCAAAATCTTGTTGAATTGAAAGTACCTGATGCTCCTGGAATGTTTTAGGGAGGAGGAGACACCTGTGCTGGGCCTTGAAGGAATGAATAGAAGTTTGCCAGGCCAGTTGGTGAAAGGTGGGAAGGGCAATCCAGGCAGAGGGAAGAGCAATGCAAAGGCACAGAGGCAGGAAAAAGCTGGGTGGGGTTCCCATGTGGCTGGAGGATGTCAACTGTGGGTGTGGAGGTGGTAGGAGACGGAGCCAGAAAGACCAGATCGTGATGGCTTTGCTTTTCATTCAAGCTCCATCAAAGGGTTTTATGCTGGGGAATAGCAAGTTCAGACCTCTCCTCTGTGAAGGAGTGGGCTGGATCAGCCCATCTCCAGGGCCCTCCCTGCTCTCACATTCTGGAATGTTCTATTTGTGACTGGTGGAGGCGGTGGTTGGTGGGAGAGCCAGAGGGTGGGCTGGCTCCCTTTTCATCACACACAGCAGCCAAGCCTCTGACCAGCTAACCAGTGGCATTTTCTCTTTCCTTTGGCATTTTCCCGGGGTGGGTAGAACCCATTGTGGGAACATGCTGCAGCCCTACTTGAAGGACAACAGCGGCAGCCATGGTTCCCCGACCAGCGGCATGCTCCATGGAGTCTTCTTCAGTTGCAACACGGAGTTCAACACAGGCCAGCCCCCTCAAGACTCTCCCTACGGCCGCTGGCGCTTCCAGATTCCCGCCCAGCGCCTTTTCAACCCCAGCACCAACCTCTACTTTGCAGACTTCTACTGTATGTACACAGCCTACCACTATGCCATCCTGGTTCTGGCCCCCAAGGGCTCCCTGGGGGACCGCTTCTGCCGAGACCGCCTGCCTCTCCTGGACATTGCTTGCAACAAGTTCCTGACCTGTAGTGTGGAGGATGGGGAGCTGGTCTTCCGCCACGCCCAGGATCTCATCCTGGAGGTCATCTACACGGAGCCCGTCGACCTGTCCCTGGGCACCCTGGGAGAGATCAGTGGCCACCAACTCATGAGTCTGTCCACTGCCGACGCCAAGAAAGACCCCAGCTGTAAGACCTGCAATATCAGTGTGGGCCGCTAGGGACTCCTGGGGAGCTGGGGGGCTAAGGAGAGAGGACAGGCAGGGCGCAATGGGTGGCATAGGTTCAGGGAGCTGGCTTTCTCTCCCCTAGCCCCCTGCTCCCTCCATGCCTTTGGTCTCCCCCTCCCCACCCCTTGGCATTAGAGGCAACAGAGGGTGGTTCCCTTGGTAGGCCTGGTAGACCTGGAAAGGCTCTTAGCCTCTGTAGCTTGGTGGGGGGTTGGATTTCTGGAGACTTCCCCTTTCCTCTGGTTTCCCAGTCCTGCTGTTTCTTGCTTTATCCCAGGCCTCCATCTCATGGAGACTTTAGGCCTTCCGGGCCTTCCAGGCCAAAGTCTATGTGTAGCTTGCCTGCCTCCAGAGGTGACACAGAACTGTGGGGTGCTCTTCCTTAGCCCCACCCACCCCACTCAGGTCCACCACAGGATACCCCTGCCCACTCAGCGGGGCCTGGGGGCTTCCCACGCCAGGTTTGGCCCGTTCCCTCTATAAATAGACTCCTGCACCGCTGTGACCCCAGCTGCTCCTGACCCAAAGCACCTCCTCCTGCATGGGGAGTTGTCCCCCCCTCTTGTCACCTGCACTCAGAAAGAGGCCCTCTTTTTCCTCTTGGCTTTGGGGCATCCAAGCTGTTGGAATGTTTCGTTTCATCTATCTGGAGATGGTCTAGACCCCAGTGGACTGGCTCCCTTGCTCAGAGCATGGGGGCCTGGAATGGCAGCCACTGGGGTCGAGGAGGGGGAGTGAGACCCCTGAGACCCAGAACGACACCTTCCTTGGGCAGGGGTGGGCTGCCTCCCGCCCTGAGGGGACCTAGTATGGAACTAGACCCAAGGGCTTTCCTGCAGAGCCCTGGCACCCGCCTGGCTGTGCACTTTCCTTGCTGTCTCTGCCATGGTGCCGTGACTGCACTGTGCCGTTTGTGATCTGGACTGTGGCTTCCCTGCCACCCCACCTCGTGCCCCTGCCCACTGGCACTGTCCTCGCCACCCCCTTTCTCAAGCCCATTGGCAGAGAGCCCCTTCTCTGGGGAACTCTTGTTGAAGACTTTCCCAGGCCTAACAGCGTTTTTACCTATTTCCTACTTTTGTACAGGTCATGAGGGTGGTGAGGGTGGACCCCCTGAGATAAGCAGACCAGGTGGGCTGACGGGGAGAGGTGTTGATGGAGGCAACTAGCTATCAGGGGGATGATGGAGGTGATGTCAGGCAGAAGAGAGCAGCCTCCACAATGACAGCCAGATTTCCGTGATGAAGGACAGAAGGAGCCAGCAGGCCAACAAGGCCATATCTCAGTTAGGGGCAGGTGGGACAGCTGGTCACCTCTTCTGTAGCCACAGGGAGTGGAGTGGTTCAGGTCTGGGGGGGCCTGGGAAATGCGTGGAGAAGAGGACATGGGCCCCCAGGCCCTTTCCCCCTCTGCTGGCAGCGTTGCTGTGGGGGTGGCTCGCTGCCCTTCCCTGGCCTGGTGTCTGCCCCTGGCTGGGGCATGCCCGCCTGTGCTGTGCTTGCATTGTGCATCAATAAACCACCATGGCCTGAGAGCTCCGCCTCTCCTTGGGCTCTGGGAGGGCAAGTGGGTAAGTTATATAATCACAGAGGAGCTCACATAGGGATGGCCCCCAGGACGGGCTGCCCAGAATTGTCTCTAAGGGTGTTCAAGTCTTGCTGTGGGAGATGGGGCTCAGGACGCAGAGCCACATCTCCAGCTCGGAAGGGACTTCGGAAGTCATTTGTGCCTACTCTGCACTTTGCTGAAGGGGAAACAGGCCTCTTAAGGAAAAACCTGTAGAAATCCAGAAGCTTAGCCAAGGTCCCCAAGCCCCCCATTTGGAGCCCTTCCCACTGTAGCATCAGACCCAGACGCCACTGACTTTCCTTCCTCCAGCGCCTGTGTCCCCTCCCCAGCAGGTTTCCTCGTTTACAGATCTGTCACCTCTACATCTATCATTGTAGACTAATTAAAATGATCCTCTTCTGGAGTGAAAAAGCTCCAGAAAAATTAGAGTCACTTCCCTGACATTGCCTGGCTTAGGGTCAATGAACATGTGTCACCCAGAGCTTGAGCACAGGCTCCTGGGGCAAGGAAGGAAAGTTGAAGGGCAAAGGACCACTTCCTGAGGACCTACTATGCGCTGGGCATTACTCCAGCTTCTTTCACACATCAGCTCGTTTAATCTTCACAATGGCCTTGTGCCCTATTCCCATTTAACAGACGAAATTGAGGCACAAAGAAGTCACAAGTTTTGCCCATGTCTTACAGTCAGTAGGTCACAGTGGCCAGAAGCTGGAATTTTCCCATTTCACTGCCCTGTGTCCCCTAGTGTGTGCCAGGTCCACCTGAGACAATAAGACACGGCAGGACCCTTCTCAGGCAGTGACTCTCCCAAGGGTCTCTTATCTCTTCCAAGGCGGTGCCTAGTTCCTGAATAACACCAGGGGGGGATGTGGAGTCACAAATGGCCCAGGAGGCTGATTTGAAGGTGTTTGGGCAGCAGCTGGAGTCCAGAATTCCCAGGACAGTGAGTGACCACCAGGGTCCATGCTTCCATCCCCCCATCCCCCTACCCCCAGCACCAGCTGAGGGGTTTTCAGAGTCCTCCAGAGACACAAGCTTCAGTCTTCCTTTTCAGAACCCTTCTGGTTTTCTTAGGAGGAGAGATTGACTCCTGGTGTCCTCTTAGTGGGGGATGAAGGCAGCCAGCTGAGATGGGGTGGATGGGGTGGGGCAGGCAGGTTTCCTCCAGAGAGCCTGCTCCTCCGGTCTCCTCTCCGGATGGCCGCTTTCTGGCACACGCCCACCCTGGCTGCTCGAGGCGCTCATCACACTAAAGTGGGTCAAGGTATCTGTCGGAGTCTGCCCTCGGGTTCCTTCTGGCCTGTGTCACTCCGGTAGGAGAGAGGTCTGTGTGGACACACACACACACACAGACACACACACTCACACATCTTCCCTGGGCTGGATTTAGAAGACACAGCCTTGGTGACTACAGAGAGCTGCCAGGTGAGGGGCAACGTTGTACTGCAGCTGCCACTGAGTTGGCCCTGATCCAGTGCAGGTATGGAGGGAAAAATGAGGTGGTGGCCGCCAAGGGACATCTCTGAGTTACGGGTGGGGTTTTCTGCTGTGCAGGTACAAACACACACACAGCCAATACATACATATACATGGCCACATACACTAATGCTCCCATCTCTCTCTCTACCTGTGCCCCCCCCAGACACCCACACTTCCTTGCCTCCTTTCCTCCTGTGCCAGCATCTTTCTTTGAATCCTGGATGGATGATAGGGCCCCCCCACACAAGGTAGTGGGAGGGGAGGTGCCCTCTCTGAGGACCCTGACAGTGTCATCTGGCTTTGGTATGTGTCTTTTCTCCATGTTAGGAAAAGAGATGGCTGGGGTCCCAAGGAGAGGGACAAGAAGGGACTATTCCCCCAAAATGGAGGGAGGCCTTCAGGAAGCTGAGCTGAGGTGATTGGCCGTAAAACAGCTTGGCCACAGCATCTGCAGGAGATTAGAACCAGATGTTCCTGGGATGAGGGAGGGGAGGGCATGGGGCTGGGAGGGGGGCTGGAGCAGGAGAAGCAGACGGGTCAGCAGAAAGCTGGCTTGGGGGCCTCATGGCTCTCTGGGTAAACATCTGGCTGCCCTCTCCCCCGACTCCCCAAGTCAGGCACTACTATTTTTGCAAACTGGAACAGCACATCTTTTCACAGTTTCAGGAGTCAGTCCCGTGTGTAGGGACAGTCAAACACAGGGCGTGACTTGGGAGGTGCCCAGAAAGGCTACCAGCCAGCCAGAAATACGTCCCCTGCTTCACAAGCCCCGCCTTGCTGTGCGGTCAGCATTGTCCCCTCTGGCAGGAGTAGTTCTATGCTATGCGCCTGATGCCTGACTGGAAACTCGTGTACCCAGAAGTTTCCTTTTGAGCATAGGAAGAGAGTTGTCCAGAAACTGGAAAATTGTCTGGCAGGGGAGAGGAAAAGGAGGCCAATTTCTGGAGAGCCTCCCTCCTGTTTGCCCGGCCCTGGGACAGGCTCTCTTCAAAGGTTATCTCATTCCTTCCTTGAAACCCTGTGAGGTGTCACCATCCCACGTGTCTAGATGAAGAAACCAAGGCTCAGAGTGGTGAAATCACTCACCCAGGGACACACAGCACTCAGATGGGAGAAAACCGGTTAAGTTCAAAACCGGTTAAGTTTGCGTTCAAGCGTCTGACCTTTTTGCGACTGAGGAGCATGTGGCGTTAAGAGGAAGGGAAACGGAGAGAAAAAGGAGTGATGAGCAGTGCGGGGCATCAACTTTCCTTCTTCTACAGTAGAGCCAACACTTGGCCCTGCAAGCCCCCATCCCAGCCTTCTGGCCGCCTGGAGACTGGACGCTGGGTTTTCTCTTTGTGGCAGGAAGGGCTGCTGGGGGAAGATGACAGACAGGCTTAGGGAACAGAGGCCCAGGGAGGGGCAGCTGGCCAACGTCACGGGACAAAGCACAGCAGAGCCAAGTCTCTTGATTGCCAGACCGGTGCTGTCATGCTGTCCTCTCAGGGCTAGAGAGGTGCTCCCGGAGGGAGGAGCCGGAAGCTCTGGGGTGTGTGGTAATCTCAACCTAGTTATCTCAACCTGATTACCAGGGTTGGGAGCACAGTCTAGGGTAGATCCATCTTTCACTGCCAGCCACGAACTTAAGATCCAGGGGGACGCATGAGGACCTCAGGGGCTTGGAGACAGTTGGAGCAAGGATGGTTTCCTTCGACATGCAGTCACCTGAGTTGAGGGGCGGCTGCACTGGAGTTGGTTTAGTTTAGATCCTAAAGAAGCCAGAGGGTGAGGGTGGGCTGGGCCCTGAGAACACATTAATTAAGTTCTGGAATATGTATCAATGGCCTGCAGCCAGCTCCTAAGCAGGCTCCACCACCAGGTGGCAGCCTCTGAAGATGGGCCCAGGGAAGACTGTGGGGGCTCAGCAGCCCGGTCCCTGAGTCATTAGAGAGGTCCACGTCTATGGTGATGATGGCCTTGGGACAGTTGCCTGGGACAGCTGCACGGGACGATGCTGAGCTGTTTCCGGCTGTGGTGTTTGTTCATAGGGGCCCTGTTTGGGGTGGAGGATGGGTACGTTCTGTGGGCTTAAGCCCCGCACTCTGGATTGGGTTAATCCTGGCTCCTCCTGGACATGTGGCTTGTGAACTGGGAGTGTGGTCCTCTGAGCTTCAGAGGAACCTGGAGGGCCGGTGCAGAGAGCTGTGACCGCTGACTACAAGTCTGATAGTGGAGGAGCTGATGCCAAGTTGGTTGGCAAAGTGTCTAGGTGAGATGCCCAGGCGTCTCCAATGGTTTGAGAGCCTTGCCATTCTGCTCATGGCCCTCCAGGCTGTCCTGAGTACCCTGATCAGAGGGGATGGAGGCATGGAGGGGAGGCTGTGACATCACAGCTTGTGACCTCACTGGAGCCTTAAGGAGAAACCCCTCTGGCCATCGCTTACTTCTTCGCAGGGCTTCATGGCCTCAACTGCCATCAGGACCAGAAGACAGGGCTGCAGCCTGACCGTGGAAGCAGGTTGGCTTCCTGGAAGGAGAGGGTTCTGCATAGAC
Source organism: Rhinolophus sinicus (assembly GCF_057876585.1). Taxonomy (NCBI): domain Eukaryota; kingdom Metazoa; phylum Chordata; class Mammalia; order Chiroptera; family Rhinolophidae; genus Rhinolophus; species Rhinolophus sinicus. The sequence goes on along the minus strand of NC_142515.1, from coordinate 90,437,230 downwards.
ATCAGCAACGTGTTTGGTTTCCACTACTGTTTTCTGCTTAAAGGGTTAATATGGGGTGCACCATGCCATAGAGCTCTCTGGATGTGGGTCCCCCCACATAGTCCCGACAACATCTGGCACAATACCTGCCCCTGCTATAGTAGAAGTCCCACTGAAGGCTCTCGGGGAGCCTGGGGGCTTGGAGCAGGCTGCCAGGTCTCTTGGGACTCTGGGCGTGGCCAGCACAGGTGTAAGAACCTGGGTCCTCTCTTGACTTTCTTTCCCTGTGAGATCTATGTAGAGAAAAGGGAGAGAGAGGCTCCTTTGAAGGAAAGGAGCAGGGATGTGGTTTCTCCCTTCCTGGCATCTAGGGGGAGACAGGTCGGAGCCTCCCTGCTGGCTGGGAGGGAGGAGGCAATGGCAGGAAGGAGGAAAGCAGACAAGACACAGGCTTGGGTTGCCTTGGGAGAGCGGGCAAGAGCTGGAATGTTTGCTCAGCGTCTGGCTCTTGTCTCCCTGAGAGAAGGACTCATGGGGGCCAGCACTCGATGTCTGACATTCAGGAAGGTAGGCCCTGGGGCCAGCTCTGGCTGATGCCAGTTTTCTGGCTCCTGGTGAGCTCTCCTAGCTGGACACCCTCGCAGACCACCCACCCCTCCCCCAGACAGAGACAGAAAACCCAGATGGACAACACACGCCTATCCTTTTATAGACCTCCTTCCTCCCCACCAAATGGCCCTTTACAGAATGTTCCACCCCTCCCGTTGTGTGGGAGGGCTATGTGAAGTGTGTGTATGCAGTGCGTCCGCAGGCTGAAGTGTGCGAGGCGGCTATGTTTGCGTGTGCCCAAGTGTGAAATCACACCCGAAGGTGTCCTGAAATAGAAGGGAGGAAGGGCAGCCAGTGAGGCCAGGTGTCCTGGCTGCGGGCCACTCCAGACACAGCAAGCCTGCACATCTGGAACGAGAAGCCCCTGCCCCCTCCCACCGTGTCCCAGACAGCATCTGGCACAGGATACTGGCTGTAATACTTTCGGTTTATTGGCTGGGATGCCCCGGTGTGGCTGACCAGCCACTGGGCCTGAGAGAAGCCCTGTCTTGTTCCCCACCCCTCCCCTTCATCTCCCCACTGTGGCTCCTGTGGGACCCGTACAGAAACTCATGCCCCAGGAAATAGCGGAAGTGGGGGCTTAAAGTAAAACCAAATGAGGCTGGGGCATGTATATTACAATGAAGATACACACTGGCTATACACAATCCAGCACACGGAGAAGGATAGGGAAGGCGGGTGGGTCCCGCTGACAGACCCTCCCCACCGGCCGGCCCCCACAGAGGAATGGCCACTTCAAGTGTCTCAGTGAAAGCTCTGGCTCCCTGGCCCTGGTCCCTTGCTCTGCTGGGGGCAAGGGAGGAAGGGAACTGGGGAAGTGGCTCATGAAGTAGTCCAAGTCCCACCTCCTGAGGACAGCCTCACCTGGACCATCGGCCCTGCAGGTCCCGGTGGCAGGGATGGGGTGCCCACCTTCTGCTCGCCCCCACTGTCCAGTCCAAGTGACCAAGGACAGCAGGCCTCACGTCCCCACTGACATGTGAGGGCAGTGGTCACTTCCGGCTGTGTAGAGTGTCCTGAAACTTGGTGCTGGTGTAGCGTAGGTGGAAGCCTTTTTTGGTGATGGTGTCATCAGAATGGAATCTCACCAACACAGAGTCTCCTGCCGAGTACACCTCCTCCGGAGGCTGACAGAGGAAAGGGATGGGCATGAGGCTGAGGACAGGGCATGGGCTGCTGTGTTTCATCCCCAAGGTCCCCTGCTCTAAGGAAGGTGGGAGGCTTTGATGTTCACCAGATCCCTCAACTCCTGGACGCAGGAGGAAGACTCTTTCAGGGGGAGTTTAATAGGACACCTGGAGGGCAGAAAGCAGGAGGCAGAGGAGCTTGTCTTAAGTCCAGAGTCAGACTCGGCTCTGCTACTAAGTTGGTTGTGAAGTTTAGGCAAGGCACTGCCTCTTGGGGGCTTCACTTTCCTCGAAGGCAAATAGAACCAAACACTATCTGCTCTCCAAGCCTAGAAGGGCTGGAGGAGGGGCACATGAGGACGGTTGTGAAGGGTCCTGCAAAGGGAGCAGGTTCTCTGAATGTCTGCCTTCTTGCTATCACAGCCAGCCATCTCTGAAAGATGGGACGGCTGGGTGCCCCAGACCTGGACTTGGCCATCCTCCCTTCCACCCTCCCCCCAGTTCTGGCCATCGTCAGCTCCAGGGGATGCCCCTTTCCAGGCCTCTGCAAGCTTGTCGTCACCTCTGTGAGCAGGCCTTCCGAGTGACAGCTTCCACAGAGCATCAGCACACAGATACCCTGGCCTTTAAGGCATAGAGAGGATCATTTTTGAAAACCTTGGGGACATTTCCAGCAACCATACCAGGAAGCCTTGACAGGACTGGGTTCCTTCCCCAGGTCCCCTACTGTTGTCTCCTGATGGAAGCCTATGGAAGAAGCCACCTGGGACACCCCACATGTGCCAGATCAAGGGAGTTACAAAGGGCAAAGTGGGGAGGGGGTGCCAGCTTGCTAGCCAGGGGACTCCAGAGCCACTGAGTCAGGCAGGCAAGGGGGCTGTGTGCTCTGTTTCCCACCTTTCACCCTGCCCAGCCCTTGCCATTCAACAGAGGCTGAAGCTCTGCTCCTAAAGGGAGATTTGCCACATGCTGGGTCCAGCAGATAGCTGCAACTCCAGAGAGTTTCACCGTTCCTGGGGTACCCAGGCTGCTTAGCGCAGGGCTGTGAGGCTGAGACAAGGGAGATGACACGTCTGGGTGTGTACATGAGGTTGTGAGTACATATGGATGCCCGACCTAACTGGTGCTGTGCTTGGGTCAGAGCAGGGCCTACCTCAGAGGTTGCAGGAACCTCTGCGTCGCCCCTAAAGGACTAGGTTTCCTGGGTGGGGACGGCCCAGGGCATGGCAGACCTCTGTGAGCAGCCACCCAGCAGGCTGGGTACCCCAGCTCCAGCTAAGGGCCAGGCATGTGCTGCCACCCATGCCAGCACCCCATGCCTGCAGAGGGGCTGGGTTGGCACTGAGTCTCTGGATTAGGGGTCCTGGGGAGCCTCACCCCTGAGCCGCAGTAGCGCCCCAGTCTGGGGGCTGTGCTGTCATAGCCATCGAAGAGTTCCATGTAGTCATAACCGCAATCGGTCTCCTCTTCCACCTCAAAGGTCTGGAAGACGAGCTCCACGCCGTAGCCTTCCTCTGCCACGATGACCCACTCGCAGTCCACCCCCCCAGGGTAGTTGTTGTCGCCAAACTGGGCGTGGGAGTAAAGATCCTTGGACTTCACCTCAGCACGCACCTGGCCTCCACACTCTGCAGAGACAAGATGGGCTATCACTTCCTGAGGGGGGCCGTGAGCAGGCGTTGCACCTCACCATGCTGGCCCTACTGGCTGGAGGCCCCGGAAGGGGCCATGTGGCTAGTGGGGGCTGGGTCTGGAGCCAGCCAAGGATTTGGCCTCGAAGGCATGCTCTGCTGCTCTGCCTCTGGATAGAGGCCCACGAAGGCTTGGGATGCATAAGGCGGGGGCAGCTCAGGGCGGAGGCACTGGGGAGGGCATGCTTGTCAAAAGAAGACACTGCTAATTTGCTCCAGCTGATGGCTGTCATGGAAAAATGTGGGCCCTAGGCTGCCAGAGCTTCCATTCTTGAGAGGCTGTAGCTCTAGATTTATGCGGAAATTCCTGATTTTTAAATGTTGGCTCACATTTTTAAAAAACACATTGTGGGCCAAACAAAGCAGGTATGAGGGCCAGATGGAGTTCCGGGCCTCCAGTCTGTGACCCTAAGCTGGGAGGGGAAAAGCAAGCATGCAGCGATGCCCTCATCCCAATGCCCTCCAGCCTCTAGGACACCTGGTACTCACACCTCCCTGGATGGGTGGGGGTGGGGGGCAGGGCGTGGGGCAGGGACTGAGTCGAAAGTAGGGAAGGGAGTTTGTGGACCCATTAGTTCAGGGGACTCCCTAGCAGGTGGCTGGAGACCCACGAGAAGCCCCCATCTGACACCCTTGGTCTGACATTCCAGGCCTCCCAAGACTCGCCTCCAGCCTTTCTCTGCAATTGCACGTTTCTCCTTCACTGTTGCCCTCATGTACACATTGCTCAGGCCAAACCAAGTGATTTGGGGTCACCTGTATACACTCAGAGCTGTCCCAGGGCTGTGGCTGTCCTTGGGCTCCTCCCCCTGCTGGAATGACCCCACCAGTCATACCCAGAACCAGGCCCTTATCACATTTGTCTCCTGCTGTAATTATCTGTGTACATTCTGTCTCACTCCTGCGTGGGCAGGATGAAGGGCTCAGGCCTGACGCACAGCCCTGTGCCCGGAGAGCCTTCATGCATAGGGCCAGAGCTCAGTAAACGGTTGTTAAATAAACGCACAAATGAATGCAAAGTAAGGCCCTCAAGAACTCAGATGTTCATCTGCTTTGTTCATTTTGTGACCCGCACTTAGAATGCTGCCTCATACATGTTACATGTTAGTAAATATGTATAGATTGAATGAATGAGTGAATTTGGGGAGTTAGGATGGGGGTTGACGGCTGCAAGTATCCTAGCACTGGGGACTCGGGATTCCCTCCCCATGCCTGGGTTCCCTATCCCTTGTCGTCACTGTCCTCTGAAGGACCACCTTCATAGCCCCTAATCAAGATCTCCCCACCGTCGACCACGAGACTCCCTCTCTGTTCCTCCGCCTGGCCCTCAGCACACACTGTCTCTCCAGCCAGGCCACAGGTGTGGTTGGTCTGAGCCTTCGCAAGCTCTTTATAAGCCCCCATCGAGCCGGGTCTGCCTTTGAGACCAGGATCAGCAGATGCCTCCAGAACAAATCCTAGCATGAGGGCCTGTTTGCCCAGCACCTGGGCCAGAGGTGGCCTCACCTGTGGAGTGGGACGCCTGGAAGCCCTTCCTCTGGACCGAGTTGTCAGAGTAGAAACGTAGGAACATGCGGCTGCCTGTGGCCACGACTGGCTCTGGCTTCTTGCTCCCACAGAAGCGGCCCAGGATGGGGGCCTTAGCATCACGCCCATCGTACACCTCCAGGTGGTCATAGGCGCACTCAGGCTGGGACTCGATGTCCATCTCCAAGAAAGTCTGGGGGGCACGGGGGAGGAGAGAAAGTTAGGAATGTGTGTGGGGTGGGGAACAGGTGGCCCCAATCCCAGGCCTTCCAACTGAAGCTTGCAGACACTGGGGAGAGTAGACACTTGCTGGTGGGTGGCCGTGAGGGAGTGCCCAGGAATGGGGTGGTGGCAGGGACATCCCCAATGTACACTGGGGAAGGGCCACTGTCAAACCAGACTGGGGTTGTCACAGGATGGCCGTCCTATGGGCTGAGCCAGGCATCAGCCTACACCCTGCGCTGCTCGGGGCAGTGCCTCTGAGTGACCCAGGACTTTGGAACTGACAGGAAATAGGTGATGGCTGCATGGCATGCGGGAGCAGGGTGCCCATATAGGCTGGGGAGTAGGCACCTTACCAGCTTAACCCGGTGCCCAGGGGTACTCAAGACAGCCCAGGTACATTCCTTTTTGCTGGGGTACTTGTCAGGCCAGTTGGGGCTGGTGATGGTGCCACTGGTGGATGTTACCTTGTGGTCACAGCCAGCTGTGGGAGGTGAACGAGAAGAAGGGGATCAGCAGGGACCCCAATGTGTCCACGCCCTCAATGCAGAAAGGAAGAAAATCCCTCCTTCCTGCCCACCTCCCTCCTTCTTTCTCTTGTCCCCACGTAAAAACTGACTGAACTTATATCACTGCCTTCCATTCAGTTACTCACCCCCGGGGAAATTGAGCTATCTGGTTCCAAGCGAGGCCCCACCTGGAAGCTACCCTCACAAGTGCCCCTATGTAGACCCCTGGACCTTTGAGGCGATTTGACCACGCCCCCTCCGCCCTCCACGATGTTGTCATCCTCTGACCTCCTGCCATGCCTCCACATTCACAGAAGACTTTGGCACCTGACTCAGTTATCTCTACCCCACCCCTGTTGCCATCATCGGTGACGTCAACAAACACACATATGGTTCACCCATCACATTGGCCTCTCTGTGCCTGCCCTCAACTCTACTGGTTCTTATCTCCCTCCTCTTGAGCACGTCTGCTCATGACCTCACTCCAGGCTTCACCATCACCAACGCATCACCCTCTCTGTGGACACCTGCTATACTTCTGGCTGCTCAGGCCCTCACTTTCCCGTCAACACTTCTTCAACTTTAGAGACCTCCACGACCCTGATCCTTGCAGTTTCTCCCAATATTCCCTCCTTGGTTGACTTAACTTGCTTCCCTATCCAGCTGGACTAGGTGGCCAACCAGCCCAGCTGCTCGTCAACATGCTGTCCTTCTACTGCGCCATCTTGGAAAGCCCCATCTGTAGTCACCAACTGCGGTGGGCCCCAAACCACTTGATACTCTTGGATTTGTCCTTGGTCAGCTCCATCTCTCACCTCCTCAGCAACGGCTCCAAACCTCCAGCCGTTTCCTACCAGCAGACAACCTCACCTCCTTGCCTCCCTGAGAAAATCAGGGCCTCACATGTGAAAGGGCTTCAACTTCCCAACCCTACCTGCCAACTCACCTTCCCTCCTTCCACCTTCCCTCCTTTTCTACTCAGAGGTGTCCCTCCTGTCTGGCAGGAATGGAGTCTGCTTCTGTGAGCTCATTGCTACCCACCATGTAGGGACCATCATCCCACAAATTGCCCACTCTCTCTGCCAGCTCTGCCAGCCTATGAGCCTTCCTGAGCTGTGACCGTCCTAAACCAGCTCTCCCACGGCCCTCTATTCCCCTCCAGCTGCCACCCAGCCTCTCTGCTTTTCTCCTCGGCCGGCCTTCAAGAAAACTTGCTATCACCACATCCTCAGTACTTATGGCCCCTCGACCCACTACCATCTGCCTTCTGCCTCTGAAAAGTGTGGCCTCACAAAGAAGTTTAAAACCAGGGCTCATTATTCATTATTATCCATTCTGATAAGTCCCTCTGGGAAAAGTGGGCAGGCAGTGCACTGCTGGGCTGGGGAGGAGGAAGGAACAGGTGGGGTGCAGGCCGTACAGCTGTGCCCACAATCAGAGGCTCACAGGATGAGTGCACAGCCAAGAGGACCCACAGAAGACTGGAACCCTCAAAGCCTGCCCAGTGGCCCCGGTGGAGGCAGGTAGAGCTCCTGGCCCTCCTGTTTGAATTAGGAGCTGTTTCATATCCTTCTTCGGTTTCCCATGTCCACACACACTGCCTTCCCCCGTTCCTACCCTGGTCTCCCATGCCCTCTAGCTTTTCCTTGCACACCCACTTCTCTCCCAAGCTAGACAGCAATCTCCGTGGGAGCGGGGGCGGGAGGGGCTCCTTTCTTGAATCTCCTACAGAACCTTGCTCAGCACTGCACCTAAGCAGGGCTTCAAGAAATACTGACTGATTTGTAATTAGCTTATCCCTTGAGTAAAGAACCATGAGTGTTTCTAAAAGCCATCTTCCCAAGAAGCTTAAATCCTGTCCTGCTATCTGGTTGATGTTGACATTGAGGGTTCTTTAGCGAAACCCCCCTTTTCATAGAGGGTACAAAGATAAAATGCAGTTTAGACAACATCAGAATAAGGACCCCTCTAGCTAAAAGATGTGGGGGCTCCATGAGCCAGGCACTCTGTATTTGGGGAGCTTGAAGTGACCGTGTTGGAAGCCCCTGAGTGTCCACTGGGTCACTGCCAAGGGCTTCAATTCTGTGTATTCTGGCCAATAGTTTGTTTATACCTTGGTTGGCCACCTAATAATGGTGAGAAGAGGCAAGTACGAGCCACTGTGTTAAGTGCTCAAGGCAAGATGTGTGTAGCTTAGTATCCTGAGAAGTAGGTACCATTTTTTTTTTTTAAATCATCTCATGGGTGAGGAAACTGAATCTCAAAGAAGTGAAGTGACTCACCCAAAGTCACAGAGAGACTCAGTGGCAAGTCTGTGTTATGCTGGGGGGATTCTATGTTCCCAGCAGGCAGGGCCACCATGGAATTAATGCCTCGGAACAGAGCAGTGTTCTATTGTGCCAGATTATACCGGGGATAACACGAGGGCTGTTTTCAGATATCTGCAGGGTTTCAGTGTCTGGGAGGCAGCAGCCCAGCTTTGAGTGTCCCCGGGTCAGCAGTGTGAGCAATAATGGTGACACGCATGATTGTGCCTATGATAAGCCAGGCACTGCTCGGAGCCTTTCACAGCCCCATGCCCCTGCAACGTGGGTGCTATTACCATCTACCTGTCACACAGGAGGAAACTGAGGTGCAGAGAGAAGTCAGTTGCTCAAGGGCGCACAGCTGGCTAAGTGGCAGAGCTGGGCCAGGCAGCCTGGCTCCAGAGTGTATGATCTTAACTGCTGTCCTATCTCACCTGTCAGCCAGAGGGAGGTTGTTTCAAAGAGAAGAACTTAGACATGGGTTTGACGACGTACTAACCACCAGAACAGCTTTAAAATGGAGCCTGGACACAGCGGTGATTCCCTCCTCTCCTGACATGCACAAAGAAACGGGAAGTAAATGTGGCTTGGATATTGCTTGGACCGGGAGGATCTATGCACCAGATAGGAGGTGAAATGAGGTGACCTTAGAGGTCACTCAGCTCCTGGAGTCTAAACTGAGCCTGACGGCGGTGGCACTGCTGACCTCCCATTCCCCAGCCTCTGGCCCTTCAGGTCCATATGCTACAGGCAAGACAAGGTGCCCGGCAGGCTCTGGGGCCCAAAACTAGCATCACTTACCTTCCTTGCAGTCATGTTTGTTGTCATGGAGTACAAAGCCACTGCGACACTGACACTCGTAGCTGCCGAAGGTGTTGACACAGTCTTGCTGGCAGCCGCCGTTATCCTTGGAGCACTCGTCCTTGTCTGCAGGGGAGCAAACAAGGGCAGACCCCAGGTCTGTGCAGGGCTGAAGTCCGGGCAGTCACCCCAGGGGAAGTGGGAGGCCTGGCTGGGCTTCCTCCCCCCGGGAGCTGGGTGGGGAGCGAGAGGCCAAGGTGATGTGGGGTCCGGCCCTGCGCCAAGCGTAGCCAGCCTAAAGGGGCCCAGCTGTGGGGAGAAAAAGTAAAAGTGGGGTGGAGGGAGGTCCAGGTCTGCAACTGACCAGTGTGGGAACCCTCTACCATTACCTGCTTACTGGACAGACGGACAAGTGGAAAAACAGACACACGGACAAGCAGACTGCAAGAGAAAGGAGCAGGACGCAGGGGTCCCTCTTTTACTTCACAACAGGAAATGTCACAGACACCATCAAAATGGGAGGGGGTGGGGGTAGGGAAGTTCCCCTGTCCCCTGTGAGGGGGACAGGAGGGAGGAGGAGAGCACCAGTTCTGTCCGGCCAGAGGGAGGCAGGCCGGAATGGCAGAGCGGAGGTGTGGGTGGGCGGCACTGAAGCCCCCATCCCATTCCGTCCAAGGTGAGGTTCCTGAGTAACAAAGGGTCCGGGAGACCTGGCAGGCCTCACTGGGGGGTCCGGTTTCTTTTCTGTACTCGGAATTTGAGCTGGTGGGGTCGTCCCCGAGGGGGCTGCAGAGCTGGCCTCTTTTCTGAAACGAGAGAGAGAAGGAGAAAAGGGACCAAGGGGTGGGGGTGGAGGGCAGGGACCAGACAGGGAGAGCAGTGAAAACCAGACCCGGGGCCTGGGAGGCAGAGCCACAGGGCAGGGCGGGAAGGCAGCAGGGACACACATGCAGGATGGCCATGTCTGGCGCAGCCAGGTCACAGAGGGGTAGCCGGTGGTAGGAGCACAGCAACAGGGGATGGATGGATGGGGAGAAAGCTGGTGGCGGGGAGAAGGCCTGCAGGGATGGGCACAAGATCCGCGCACTGGGGGAAGAAAAACAGTCTCCCGCAGAGGGGAGCAGTCCACAGAAAGGATGGACCTGAGGGAGAGTTCTGCTCTCTCCTTCTGGCTGCTGCAGCTACAGAGTGTGTTAGACACACACACACACACACACACACACCCACAGACACAGGATCCTCTCATGGAGGTCCTGTTGTCTGAACATGGCAGCACAGACACTGACCCAAAGGTTCACACTGACCCACAGACTCACACAGACCCACATCCCTTCACACACAGATACATGAGCAGGCACATAGCACACACGCACACACACATTATCAGCCATCCACCCATCTGTGTGCACGTGCACACAACAGATACACACTCCAGCATGCTCATACCTACTGCTGCTCATGTCCGGGGGACACACACATGCACTCTCCTGTGAACACACAAACATGTGCAGTGACACAGACAAACACAGGGTCACAGAGGCATGTGCATGTCACACCCACATGTTCACCAGTCTGTCTGTGGCCATTCTGGGGACCACGTGCCTGGCACAGGGGCAAGCATTCAGGGAAGGTGTGTGGATCGAATGGACACCCAGAATGCCAGAGATGAACTGTGAGGTAGAAAACTGCCTGCTGGCATTCAAATAGCTAGGTGGGCCTCTGACAAGGGGAGCCCTGTTACTGGTCTTCGTCAGGAGAGGGGCCTGAGATGGAGAGCATTCGCCCCCAGAACACCCTACTTCTCCAATCCATTCTCAGGTGGGCCAGACCTCTTGGGGCCAACAGGAACCCAGGGCCAAGAGGTAGAGTCCCCAAGTCCCTCGGTAGGGCTCTTCAGTTTGAGCATCACAGGGACGTTGATTGAGGGTCTGTGGAAGCTGCCTTTGAACTAGCCCTGCAGGAAAGTGTGGTGGGGTGGGGGGGATGAGCATCCTATGACGGTCCTGGGGTGTCCCCGAGGAACTTATTGGTGACTACACTGGGAGCTCATGGACTAAGCAAAAATTTCCCTGAAATATTTGACCATGCCTTCCTCTTATTTGCACCCCAAATACCTAGTACAGGGCCTGGTGCATAGCAGGGATAAAAAAATACTTGCCCAATGAATGAGTGAATGGGTAAGTGAATGGCTCAATGAATGAATGAGAGAAAAATAAGTCCTAGGGAAGGCCTACTTTAGCGTCCCGGGGTGGGGCCCTGGCCCAGTGGGGGATGGACAGCCTCCCGTCAGAACCAGGGGGCAGGTTGCAGGAGGGGCAGGAGCAGGGAGTGGGATGGCCATGGGCCCAGACAAGGAGACGGCACTCACCCTCCAGTGCCAAATGCCCCGGAAGGTGGCTGGGGTCAGACTGAAGGTCTTCAGGCTCTTTCTTCTCCTTCTTGGCTTAGAGTCTCCTGGCTGGTTGTCCCAAAAGTCCAAAGAGCCCCCTCCTGGGAGCCAGAGTCAGACGCCCCATGCCCTGAGGGCTGGACCTTGATGCCCATTGGTGAGGGTCCTCTGCAGGTTTCTTGTGCGACAGGGCAATGTACGTGTGTGTGCGCAGGTATGCACGTGTGTGTGTGCGTCTCTGTGCAGGGCTGAGGGTGGGGTTGGCACAGTGCCACGCCAGGGCAGGGCAGTAACCGTGGATGGAGAGCCCTGGGCTCTAGGCCTGACAGACGTGGTGTCAGTCCCCCTCTCTCTCCAAGACTGGAGCAACAGAAGGGCAGAAAGAGACGAGAGTAAGCAGGTAATGGTTTCCCTGGGGCCAAGCCCACATGAGTAGGTGTTAACGTCCCCTCAGCCCTCTGGTGAGCACCTCCTAGGAGTTCCAGGTGAGCACAGGGAAGAAAGGGGTTTGCATTGCAAGGGGAGGATCTCGGAAAGCAGAGGGCAGGGACTGCAGGCACTTGAAGCAGAGCAGAGTGGCTGGCAGTGCCAAGCAGGGAACCAGTACCCAGGGACAGTGCATGGCATCCAGGCAGGGCAAGCAGGGGTGTAGGGCGGCCACAGAGGGGGCTGGAGGATGCAGGATCCTGGGCAAAGGAGGGGAAAAGGAAGGCAGCGTGGACGGGCCGTGGGCTTCCTGCCTTCCTGCCACCCCATGCCCAGCCCACCAGGCGTGCTGGGGGTGAGGACCCCTGGACTGCTCCCCACAAAGCCTTTCTGCTCCCCCACACTCAGTTCCATGGAACGCCTTCCCTGCACTGCCTGTGTCCTGGATCCTACAGCCTCTGCAAGACCACCAGTTGCTTCCCAGCCTAGCCCCAAGGCCAAGGACAGAGGGGTTAATCAAGCAGCAAGAGGTTTCCTGGGACCTCTGGCAGTCAAGCTCAGAGTGGCTATGATCTACCATTTATGCCACCTGAAGATGGGGCCATCAAAGGGGCTCGACCCCAAGCCTTACGTGGGGAAGTTCTCAATAAACTAAATAACAATAAATACGTAAGTATAATAATAATAAAATGAATGAATGAAAACATTGCTTAAATGAAGAATAAAGTAAAATAAAATCAATGCCGGTTGGACCTGAGTCTCCCACTGAGGGTGGAGGGGGAGCAGGAAGGCTTTGGTATCATAAGGAGGGAGGCTCCTTCCAGGCCACGAACCCATTTGGCACCTGCAGGATCAGATTAGAGATCTGGCCCACAGAGTCCAAAGCAAACACCCTCCTGCTCTCTGCATTTCATCCTATCCTCTGGCCTCAGGGCCTGCCCTCTCTCAGGCTTCTGACACCTGGACCTCCCTCTCCCTTCATTTCTGCTTGTCTGGGTCCTGCCCACGTCCTGCCTACGTCCTGCCTGGCCTCAGGCCAGCCGCCAGAGAGCCCTAAGGGCTCAGGAATAATAGGGTTCAGGGCAGAGGGGCTGGCCTGGTGGTGGAGGGCTAGTGGGGGAGCAGTGGACAGACCTTGCTTCGGGCAGCAGGGGGTCTGGGGAGAGCAGGATGCAGCAGCAGGAAGCAGGGGAGTGGAATTGGAGCTGGGGAGTCAAGGTTACCTGAGAAGAAGTGGGCCTTGAAGCCCTTTTTGGAGACAGTGTTGTCGGACTTGAACTCCACGCGCATGTTGTTATATTGGGAGGTGATGACCTCCGGCTTCTCGGAGCCACAGAACTTGCCGTGCAGCTTGGAGTCGGCTGTGAGTCCGCTGCGCACCTCCACAAAATCGTACTTGCACACCTGCAGGGCAGCGCAGCTCCAGGCCCACCTCCTCCAGGAAGCCTCTCCTGACCACCCCCACCCAGGAGGCTTCCTGTGCTGTGGCTCCTTTCACCTTCAGTTACCTGCTTTATCGAATCTAACAATTCAAAAGAGGGCGGCCCCGCTGCCATTTGATGGATCTTCTTGTGTTCCCCACACAAGCCCAACACCAGGTCCTTCATTCCCACATGCCACGTGCTCCCAGGGCTTCAAGGCCTTCTTCCCTGAGCTCCCCTGCTTCCCTGAAACCCTCGACATTCTTGGAGTATTTCTTTCAGAGGCTAGGAAGCAGATATTGCGCTGGGCTCCCATGCCTCAGACCTTCCTGCGTCTCCTCAACCCTGGGCGGCACTTACATCGTTGCCCTCGGTCTCGAAGAAGTCGAACTGCAGTGAGATGCGGTACTGGGTGGGGGCCACCAACTGCCAGATGCAGTTTTTGTTAGGGGGGTACTCCTTGGGCCAGCCCGGGCTGGTGATGGAGCCATTGAGCTTGGTGAGGAATCCACCACAGGCAGCTGGGGGCACAAGGGAGGTGGCATCACCTTCCAAGAGTCCCCGCTCTAGGGAAGGGCAGGAGAAGTGGGCTGGGTGCATTAAGGAGATGGGGGCTTGGGTCTGGTCTCTCTGGAGGGAAGGTGGCAAGGACGGGGCAGGATATCTTCAAAGCACAAGGAGTTGATGAGTGAGTGCGTGTGGCCACTTCTATTTCATGCAGGCCAGGCCATCTGTTGAGAGGGAGGAGGGAGAGGAAGGGAGGGGCTCGAGGAAGGCAGCGCCGGTGGGCCATGCGGACTGGAAGGCATGGAGGGGAGGCTGCTCGGAGGTGAGTAGAGAGAAGCCATTCACTAAGACCAGGCTGAGCTGGAGTCGGTGAACCACAAAGTACTGCCCCCAGCGTCTTGGAAACATCGATAGGGAGAGGCTGAAACTCAGTGCCTATCTGAAAACAGTGGTTTCCAAATTGTGGATCATGACCTTCTGGTGGGTAATGAAATCAATCCGTAGGTCAATATCAGCATTCAAAAAACAGAATATGGAAAAGAGAAACAAAAATGCCAGAGTACATCACCCTTGGTGACAGTGTATTCTGGGGGATGGAAATATGAAATGTATTCCTTATCCACAAGTGGTAAAGAAAGTGCTAGGGAGTCCTCGCCGTTTCAAGAAGGGGTCTGTCGAAGGGCATGAGAGATCTGGCTGGAGGGTTTGGGGTAGGGAGGAAACAGAGTCCTGGGGTAGTCCGGGAATACTCACCCTCGCAGCGGCGCTTGTCCGGGGCCAGCTCGTACCCAGGGTCACAGCTGCACTTGTAGCTGCCCAGGGTGTTAAGGCACCGCTGTTCACAGCCCCCACGATTCGGCCGAGAGCACTCGTCCACCTCTGCAGGTTGGAAGGAAAGGGTGTCAGTGACTCCCAGGCCAGGGCCCAGGTTCCTTCTCTTGCTTTCTGCTTAAGAGTCAAGTTCAGGGTCCCTCAGGCTTCCTGTGACCTCTCCTAGCCCCATTCCAGAGCAGGAAGTCAGCTTTGAGCCACTCAGCTCTGAGGCCATGGCCTCCAGGGCCCCCCGACACCCCATGACTGCTCAGGACCCACTCGGTCCCCTGGGGATTCTTCTCATCAGAGCCCCAAAGGGATAGGTAGTGACGTGAAGGAGGGGACAGGGGGACGCTACAGAGCCTTCCTTCTGCTCACACTGGCTGGGCTGGTGGCCACCAACATTTCCTAGTGCCTCCCCTACGCTGGTCCTATCTAAGAACTATTCTTTCATTTCTCTTTCCATCCTTACATGAAGCCTGTGATGGAGGGGATATTACCACCCCCACTTTACAGAGGAGGAAATGAGGTTCAGGCAGAACCCTCTGCCCAAGGTCACGCTGATAAATTGCTCATGCTGCCCGGTTTCCGCCCTGAGCGCCTACCTCCTACAGCACTTCCTGCCTCTAGGCCTTATGGGCCCTCCTTCCGTACAAACTGTTGGACATGAAAGCGACTCCTGTGTTGTCATTTCAATTCATAATCGAGCACCTACCATGTCTCAGCTATTCTTACGTAAGTTTGTCATTTCCTCAATGAGGTATACAGTTTTTCAGTGGGGTTGACCTTTTCTCCCCAGTTAGGCCATAAATTCAAGGGCAGGGGGCCAGAATCTATGCATCCCTCACAGTCTCTGTGTCGAATGGGTGAATGAAGAAGGAATGACCTTATCCCACCACTATTCACAATAGCCAGGATGTGGAACCAGACTAACCGTCCATCAACAATAGTGCCTGCGGTCTGCAATATTGTCTGGTACACTTAAACACCGTGTTCAGAGGGTTGTTGGCACGCTAAGCATTCTTACCACAATGAAATAAGATTTAACAATGAAATAAGAAAATAACAAGAAAGAAAGGAGGAGACGGAATGGCCACGGGGTGGGTGGGGTGGAAGGACAGGGTAGGAGGCACCTTTGAAAAAGTTGACAGCGAAGCCAGCTTTGTTAATGGATCCGTCTGAGACGAACTTGAGCCACAGACGGCTGGACGTGCTCTTGATGTCATCCGGCTTCTCGTAGCCACAGTAGCGCCCGATGAGGGTGCTGCTGTCACTGTGCCCATCACGCACCTCCAGGTAGTCATAGGCACAGCTGTCATGGCGCTCGATCTGGGTGTCGGGGGCTCAATCAGCAGGAGAAGCTCTGGTTGCCAGAACCCAACATCCAGAAGCCCTCAGAGAGGTGGGCTGCCCTGGGGGCAACTGGGGCCCGAAAGGATCGCAGGGTCTCGGACCTACCTCGAAGGACTGGAAGGTGAGGCCCACGTGGAAGCCCTCAGACACTTGGATCCGCCAGATGCAGACTTTGCTAGGCCGATAATCGTCTGGGTAATTGGGCGACTGGATGTGGCCATTGTCCTTTTTCACATCTCCCCCACAGATGGCTTTGGGGACACAGTGTGAGGTGGGAAAAAGGGGAGGCCAGTGAGAATGCTCTGCCCTGCTCGAGAGCCCCACTCCCTTTCCTACATCCCCCCAGCGTCCCAGGGGGCCCCCCCTCCCCATCCCAGCCAATCCCACCTGGATCTCTGCTTCCTCCTCCCTCCTGGGCACTCAATCTTGCCCCTAGGGTGCCAGGAGGGGCTGGTTCTAGGATGCCCAGGGACCCCACATCTGACTCCTCCCTATCCTCCATTCTTAGTACCTTCGTAGACTGCAAAGAAGCCCTTCCCGACCCAGTTGCTGCTGCTGCGGAATTCAACCCAGAGGCGGCTGTCGGTGGAGACGATAGGCTCGGGGAGTTTGCCCCCACAGAAGCGGCCTGCGCAGATGGTGTGGACAGAGGGGCAGGGGGGCCCGCAGTGAGTCCCTCTCCCCTTCTTGCACCAGGGCTGTCCCTCCAGGAAGCCTGCCCCACCTGTCTGGGGGGCTCCGGGGCTCTGGCATATATTCCCAAGACTGCACACCCTTCAGTGGGCCTGTGTCTGGTCCTGGGTCCAGCTTGGCCTTGAAGAGCCAGTACCCTTCTAGAGGATTTCATGTACTTGAGAGATAGGATATGAGTCTGGTTCTAGGAGGAAAGGTGAGTCCTCACAATAACCAACTGTACATGAGAGCATATTACCATCATTACATATATTTTCTTACTTGATCTCCATGTAAACAATAAGAAAGAATGAAGACAGCTTTTCTTGTACATTATAAAATGTGTCATTTGATCAAATGCAGAGGATGCCACAGGACCGCAGATAAATCCCAGGATCCGGGGACTGAGTTAGAAAATGTCCCCTTAGAAATAAAACCCGACAAGAATCCACACAAGTGGATGAGGCTGGCCATCTGTGGAATTCTTCGTAGTCAAGAAATCAACCAGGGATGCTTTGTGTATTCTTAATAAGATGGATGTTTCCCAACTTTCAGGAAGGGACAGGGGGTGCTGACCTAGGGATGTAAGTTATAAAAAGAAACTGCAATCTTGGAAAAGCTCACACGGCTACAGGAAGGAAGTGTTGTAATAGCAGCTGCTTTGGGCAATAAGAGATATTCGAGTATCAGAAACTGGGGGGAAAATATGATTAGCAAGGGTTTGTCAGCCTGCTGCCGGCGCAGGCTGTGGGACAAAGGTTCTACTGCTGAGGAGCAGTCTTGAGTTACTTAGAATGGTGTCCAGATTGAAGGAGAATTCATAAAGCTCCTCAGGCTCGATGCCAATACTCTCTTAGAGCACCTCTCTTTGCCCTAAGTCTATGTCTGTTAAAGCACCTTCTCTCTTTTGGTTCTGACCCACTCATTCCCTACTCACTCACCACCCCCTTGTGTAAACAAGTTTGGGCCACTGTGCCACGTAGGTAGCTGCCACTGTGCCATGGCGGGAGCCCTCATGGTGTACCAGACGGCACTGTGGGCACCCTCAGGCCAGACCTTGCAGACAAAGAAAATGGAGCCTCTGAAATCACTCAGATGAGGAAGAGAGCCTGGAACTGTGGGGATGCACAGAATAGGTTGTTCATCTCCCTCTGTCAACTCAGATGACTCCCGCCACCCGTACATGGACAGCTACTCTGAGGGAGACCCACTCTGAGGGAGGCCCTATACCAAGGACCCTGAGGTCCAGACCGGGAAAGGGACTTGCCCAATGTCATACAGCTAGTTAGTGATGTAGCTCGCAGGCATGGTTCCCACAGCAGGGTGCTGCCCTTGGCCGTCCTGGGGGAGCATGAAGCCATTCTAAAGCAGTCGGCTGCAGAGGAGGCAGGGGTGGGCTGGCTCATTACCTCGGAGGGGTGCCTTTCTCCAGAAGCCATCGCGGACCTCCACATAATCGTACCAGCACAGGCGGCTGCGGTACAGGTCCATGGATGTGAAGTTCAGAATGATCTAGGGGAACAGGGGGAGGAAGAAGGTTACGCTGCTCTCCACACCTCACAGGCCTCACCCGCCAGCCTCATGACCACGGCCCTGCTTTCATGAGGTGGTTTGCTGCGGGTAACAAAGAGTTAAGAAGCTCCCTGGCACAGAAACGTCACTCCTCCCCAGCTGTGTGCCTGTTTCGAGTCCTGCATTCTTCCAAGATATCCCAGGCCAGTCCTCCCTGAAAATGCGTGGCCTCATGAATATGTGCGTGAGCAGGCTCATTTTACTGATTCCCTTCATAAGGAGCCATGGCTTTGGGTTAAACAAACCCAGCTCTCCTCATGGTCAACTTAAATCATATAAATCATAGTACCTTTCCTGGGAAGAGGTCTCCTCAGTGAGAGAAAGGACACAGGTGGCGTATGGTACAGGGGCTGAAATAGGAATGAAGGGCCCAGAGGGAACAGGCAGAGGGAAGACAGGCCAAGTCACTCATCATCACATCTTTACTGAATGCTGACTCTGGATACGAGGTCACGTTAACTGCAGAAGGGAATGTCCTTCCCCATCTGAATCCTTCTCGTGAATGAGTTTAAGATACATTCCTGTCAAGTAGCTCAGGACTTAGAAGGACAAGATATGTGCATGAAAAATCACTTAGTGAAAAAAACCTCAAGACTCCAATCACATGGGCCTGGATTTGAATCTCACCTCTGCATTTCCTGGTGTGAGTCTTTGGGTAAATCACCCAACCTCTCTGAACCTCAGCTACTTCACAGGTAAAATGCAGAACATTTCACCCTGACACAGTACCTCACAGGTACAGGCAACGCCCCTGTACAAGTGCCTCCCACTCACAAACTCCTTTCAGCCTCTGAACCCACCAAATGTTCACCTAATCCTGGAGGAATGTGACACCTTGTTAAGTACCAAGTCTCCCAGTAGGAAAGCACATTCATAAGTAGAGAAGCACACTTTCTAGGAGGGAAATGGCTTCCTTAGTAGTTTCCAGAATGAGCTCCCAAACCGGTTGCGTATTCTAAGTCCAACAAGCAGAAACTCCAGAGAACAGTTTGCTGGGAACAGTGAGGTGTGTGCACTGGACACGTGATAAGCCCAAGGGGCCCACCTGTGTGGTGCCAGCAGGGTTCCCTGCTGGAGGAGAAAGGGGTCTGTCTCCCCTCTGGCTCACTGCCGAATTAGAAGCAGACAGAAAAAGAGGCCAGAATGAAAAAGATCCCAAAGCAGGTGCTGGCAATCGCTGTCTGCAGCCAGTATCAATGCTGCGACCTGTGACCAGTCAAGGAAGAGCTTCTGGCTGATGGTCACGCTCTAACACCAGCCCTGTCAAAATACTTGGTGACTTCAGTATCTACCTCGACAATTCTTTCCATTCCCTGGCCTCTCCGTTCCACAACCTTCTCTCTCCCCGTCTCTGCCCCTTCTCAGCCACACATAGCATGTGCTCCAGACCCCATCCTTCAGAATCTCAAGTTCAAGGACCCCACTCTCCATCCACATGCCCCAATTTTTCCTCGTTCACTCCCTTTATATACTGAGCCCATAATCCTTCCAGTTCACTATGACCTTCAATCCCCCGAGCCTATGGCATTTTCACTGCCTGTCACCTTCAGTTCCTCACATCTCTCCTTACCTAGCTTGGACCCATGGTCCATCTTCCTTCTTTTCTTTTGATTCATAAGTTTAAGTATGTTTATGTTTGGCGACCTTTTATTAACTGTGGTACTCTGAGGTGTAAGCGAGTGCGATCGTGTTTTGAAAAGCCCACTATATCACTCTTGATAATTATTATTAATCCTTGACAGTATTTTTATAAAAATATAAGTCGTGGTATTTTGAAAAACAGGTTGAAAAATCTGTTTCAGCTCTTGCTATGGAGCCAGTACCCTATATTTTATCCTTTTAGAAAATGAGGAAATATGATCGCAGAGGAAGTTTAATTCACTATGGAATCCTTGGTGCATGGCACAGAGTAGGTGCTTAATGAATATCTCTTGAATAGATTTTTGCTTTTAGGAATATATTCAATAGAAATACTTGCCCGAGTGTATAACAATATAAGTTTCAAGATATTTATGGTAGCATTTTTGAAAACTTGGGAAAACTTCTGTCAACATCCATCAATAGAGACCTGCAGGGGATGATTAAATAATTAAATGAAGGGACATCAAGATGATGGTATGATAAGCAGCCATGAAAATGACTGAGTTAGATCTGTCTGTGCTGACATGGAAGGATGACCATGATTTACTGTTGAGTGAAGGGCAAGTTACAGAAGACCACACACACACACACACACACACACACCTAGAAGGTTATGGAAGGACATACTGAGGACTGGCATTTGGAAGAGGATCAAGGCAATAATATTCCATTCTTACCTTATGCATTTCTATATTGTTCAAAACTTTTACAACATGCATATGTTCTCTTACATATAATAAACAACACAAAAATATCTTTTAAAGAGTTGCTGGATGAAAGAAGGAATGCAGAGGGCCGAATGAGGGCACTCTAGCTTCTAAACTTACACCCTCCTCCACGACTCTGGGTGGCCTCGCTGGGCCCGCCAATCAATTTTGCTCACCAGCTGTGCTAAGAACAGTAGCAACTGTCCCCTCCTCCTCGGAAACAACCCTGGCTCTGTCCAGGGCGGATCGGCTCAGACCCTCTAAAGAAGAAACCACACACACCCAGCCGGCGGAACCCCAAAGGGCCCACCCGAGACCTCCTACGTGGCAGGAGGCACCAGAGGTTGCCTCACACGGGAGGAAGCGACCTGTGCTGGTGGTTAGGGACTCCTACAAGGAGGCAGAGCCATGACTATATTGAGACCGGAGGTGTCTAATTAAGAGTTGTAACAACTTGTCATGTGGAAACAGCTGTGCTCTGGTGGCAGGGGCACTCCCCTTTGCCAAAGAAAACCTGGCCAGCTCTACCATTTCCTGATGTTGGGCCTATGGCTTCACTTCTTTGTGTCTCAGCGTCTTTGTATGAAAAATGGAGGTGATCCCCATGACTGCCCTGGGGAGTCAGGGGATTCAATGAGATACAGGGTACGGAGTCTCCAGGTGCACCCCACGTGTGCTCCTCGTGTTTGTTGGACGCTCTCAGGGAAGAATTGGGAGAACATGTCACCCCTCGGGGACCCACTGTCTGGCTTCAGTCTGGTCTTGCTGCACCATCTTAGGCCCATCATCTAACGCCTCTGTGCCTTCCTTTCCTTATTTGTAAGATGGTAAAGGTAATAATACCTGTCTCATAGGCCTGAGGGGAATTAAATTAATGTAGTTAAAGTTTACAACGGTGTCTGACACATGTCTGTGGAGTTGAGTTTGCTTAAGATATTTTGATATTTGAAATGGTTCAGACCAGAATCCTGGAAGTAAGAGGGAGGCAGATGGGCCCCAGGAAAGTTGGCCAGGGCCCACTCATTTATCAGATGCTGAACAGAGAATGGGAATAGCAGTTGACGTTGACTGAACTCTCACTATGTGATATGCAGTGCTCTAAGCACATCACGGACATCAAGTAGTTTAATCCTCATAGCAACCCCATGAGGGAGGGACTGCCACCAGGCCCATTTTACAAATGGGGAAACAAAAGCACAGAGAAGTTAAGCAACTTTCTCGAGATTATACACCCAATAAAGAGCAAAGCTGGGAGTCAAACCCAGGCCCACTGGCTCTTAAACTTACGCCCTTAACCACCACTCTATGTGGCCTCCTCATGCCTGCCAATCATTTTGCCCGACAGCTGGGCAAAGGATGAGCCTCAACTTCCCCTCCATCCTCAGAGCCCCACACCCTTCAGTGCCTGAGAAGCAGGACTTAGGGGAAGGCCTTGCACAGGCCTTGCAAAGGAGGGAGGGGTCATCTCTGTCGGTTGGGGGATGAGAGGTGGGAGTCGGGGAAGGCCTTACAGAGGAGGTGGAATTGGGGTTGGAACTTGAAGAATAGGCAAGATAGCAGAAGGCAGGGATGAGAATGAGGGTGGATACTCATAAATCCAAAAGGCATGTTAAACTTTTATCTTCTTCACTCCTCTGCAACATTTGACCATGATCTCCCTCTGAAACCACTTTCCTCCTCACAGAGGCTGGCTTCCCAGCTCGGGCGACGCTGTAAATCCTCTTCAGGGTAGCTGCTTATTACGTGCAGTGTAGAGACCTGTGGATCCTCAAAGAAGCCTTCCAAAGAGGTTCTTTCTCTTGCTTGACATACTCCTGACTTGCACAGTTGTATAAGGTAAGTTTGCATTTCTGGCAATAAGCCAAGAACTGGGAAGCCAGTGGAAAACAACCTTTCAGCAGCCAAACAGAGGCCAAAGTCCACCAGCTGACACCGGTGGGTTTATTTAAGGCTTACTGTTGAAACAGCATAGACTTTGGAATCAGACAATCCTAGAATTGAATGCTGCTTCCACCACGACTACTGTGTATACTTGGGCACATTTACTCATGCCCTTTGAGCCTCAGCTCCCTCATCTATCCAATAGGGATATCGTGCCCATGTCACAGAACCGTTGTTAAAGAATAATGAGGTCATGCAGGTAAGATGACTGATACTTTGCCTGGCACGTAATTGTTAAGTAACAAAGAGTGGCCGTTATTGTATGATGCCATCCTCTTCTGGCTCCCCAGCCTCTGCAGGCCTTTTAAACAGTCTGTCTCCCAGGGTTCTATCTTTCTTTCACTTACAACTCTACAGTCTCATTCAGGACCGTGGGTGGGTTTTATTTTTTGCTACTTCTACAACCATGCGTTGATTAACCTGGAATTTTTACCTGCAGCCCACATCTCTCCCTGGACCTCCAGGCGGGCCTCCGATAAAGGATGGGAAGTCTTCTTGGAATTATGGAGGGAGCAGGGCCGAGGCACACAGAGGCTCAGCAAAGCCATGTGTCCACTAGAGACTAGGGCCAGCCCATGCCAGCCCAGGGGAACAGGGAAGAAAACAGAGCTTGACCAAGCTGCCACGCCCCTGCCGACTGAGCAAACCTTCTCAACAGGAAAGAAAGGAACGCTTTACCCTACTCTGCGCTCCTTGGGGCCGGGGGCTGTCTCATGTACATTTCCATCCCCAGTGCTGGCCACATAGTGGGTACACAGGTTTGCTGAAGGGCACTTCAGTAGTTGCAGAAATGGGACGGGGCCTTAGAATACACACAGCATTGTAATCGCAGACTTTTGTGTCATAATTCAGGTTCTATGAGATTGTGGGCAAGTTACTTAATTTTTCCAAGTTTGCTTTTTTCTCCTATACAAAATGAGGGCATCATTAGTGCCCCGCCTATAATAATATTGTTGTGCTAATTAAAAGATATAACACATAAAGATCTTAACACATGCCTGGCCAATCACATGCTCCATAATCATTAGTTGTTATTATTATTTGTGGTGAGATTTCCAAAGGCTGGAATAGTGAAGACCCTTGGCAGAGGGATGAAGGAAGCCGGGGCACAGTCAGTACAAGATAGCAAAAAGGATCGCAATTTTTAAGTTAGATTCAGAACAAGTACAAGGAAGGGATGGGTTCACTTTTAAGGGAAGATGGTAGAACGTTAACCAAGAAAGATGACAGAATGACTCAACCTTCAGTAAAAATCTGCCATTAATGAAATAATCTTCAAATTACAAAAATAAAATAAGCATAGTTTTGAAAGTAAATGAAGTTCAATAACATATAAGGAGTCAGTGAGCACCTCTTTAAGTTGGCTCTTGTGTCTAGGCTCAAGAATGACATCAGAAGACATTCAAATAACTTGCAGATGTGATCAGTGTCTGTAATTTTGAGAACTCAGAACAAAAGCTTTCCCAATTTCAGAGGGGTTGTATGTGGTGCGCGTTGCATGTGTGTGTTGGGAGGAGGGGTTTGGAGTGAATTCTGGGAATTGCAAACCACCGAGCTGAATGTCAATTTCCAATTAAACAGATGGTTTGTGACCATTTAGGAAAAAAACATTTGATGACTAGGAGTCACTTGGGGTTAACTTGAAACAAGGCATGTCACAAATTACACTTCCTTTTTAAAAGGGGTTTTACTAAGTGGAACAGTAGACTTGATTTGGTTAGGCAATTCATCTACATATTTGGCATTGATTAACCACATCCTGTGCCAGGGATATAAAGATGACAATGGAGTGGTCTCAGAAGAAGCGCACATCCTGGTCAACTAGGTGGTGACCTGTGGCTGGATGGTAATGACATTAAGTGGTGTCATAGCTGGTGGAACAACTCTGCCTAAAACCTACCCATTAATGGCTCACCGTCAGTGCAGAGGGAGATCTTATATCTGTTTTGATTCATGTCCCATTCAACATTTTGATCAAAGACCCGGTTCCGAAGACCCAGAAGGCATGCTTACCAAATGAGCTCATGACAGAGTAAAAGGGATGGCTACCTGTTGGAAGGTGCAGTTCAGATTCAAAATGATCTTGAGCACTGTTGGAATGAACAATGTGACCAGAAATAAAACCTAATCCAGCTCAAGGCTACTTAAGGCTGCACTAGCACATTAAGTACCATATTCCAATCAAGGGAAACAAAGTCTTAATGCTGACTCTTGGGAGCAATAAAAATACAAAGGACTCAGAAGGTCTAGGGGTGGGTGAGAGGTCCAGACTCCATGTGAAAAGCCTGTAAATGGATCCGAGAAACATTTAGAAAAGTGCCTGGCACACAGTAAGTGCTACTTGCGAGTTAGCCTTCACTTACAACTACTGGTAGAAGCCCCTCCTCACTGTCGTGCTGCGTCATTCGTGTGGGGTGGATGTGTTTTACTGTCTCCTGGTTGGTCGCTCACACTACACTGACTATGTGCTCCTACTTTGCAGCCCTGACAGGAGGAGACGTTTAGTTACCTTCTCCC